>NW_024352839.1:154107-300720 GCF_902729225.1 Pteropus medius
GCTAGATAAATTATTCTTGGTTGTAAATCCTGGGTCTTCACCTTGTCGAATATTTTTTGCTAAGCCCTTCTATCCTGCATAGTTTCCTTTGAGAAATCAGCTGCCAGTCTTATAGGTGTTCCCTTATATGTAATTATTTGTTTTTCTCTTGCTGCTTTTAATATTCTTTCTTTGTATTTAAACTTTGGCATTTTAATTATGATGTGTCTTGGTGTGGGCCTCTTTACATCCCTGATTTTTGGAATTCTCTGAGCTTCCTGGGGCTTTATGTCCATTTCCTTCACCAGGTTAGGGAAGTTTTCCATCATTATTTCTTCAAACAGCTATTCAACATCTTGATTTTCTTCAGTTACGCCAATCAGATGGATATTTGGACCCTTGATAATGTCTCATATCCTCCTTAAATTATTTTTATAGTCTTGGCATCTTTTTTCTTGCCATTCTGATTGTGTATACTTGGCTTTCCCGTCCTCTAAATAGGTCATTTGATCCTTTTCTTTATTCAATTTGCTTATTCCATTTAATATACCTCTCATCTCAGATAATGTGTTCTTCATTTAAGATTGATTCCCTTTTATAATTTCAATTTCCATTTTTATGTTTTTTACCTCTTTAGTGAAGTTCTCACTGAATTTATCTACACTTCCCAAAAGTTCATTGAGCATCTTTATAACCAGTGTTTTGAATTCTGCATGTGTTAGATTGCTTGACTCCAATATTTCTGCATCTCTGTTCTGTTCTCTCATATGGTTTCTGTTTCTTTGTCTTCCCATATTGGCTGCCATTCCATGTCTGTTTCTAAGTACTAGGCAAAGCTCCTAAGTCTCCTGGTCTTAGTGTGGATTTGTGAAATATGTGTCCAGTGGCACAGTCCTTAGAGGGGTTCAGCTGCAGGCCATATTTAGTCCAAGCCTCTGCCCCTCCAGGGACACCTGTTAAGATTCAGGAAGCAATCCACAAATGCTATGTTTATAGTTGCCTCAAGAAACCACAGGGGAAACCGAGGCCAGCTGCCTCCAGTGTGAGTCTAGGCACTGCTCAGCAAGGAGCACCTGACTTGCTCAGGATCTACCTGGATGTGGCTTGGGTGGAGATGTGAGTTGGAGGAGGCCAGGTTTCAGGGAATCCTCTGGGCAGAGCAATGTCTATTATCCTGTTTGATGACTTCACGTTTATGGCAGCACTGTGTCCACGCACTGGGAGTAGGGAGAGCTCAACAGGGAACAATGGATACTGCTGGCACTTCTGTACAGAGAGAGTCTTGCCTTGGCCCTCACAGCAACAATGTCTCCCTTAGCTTGCAGCAATTTTATTGTGATGTCTCTGTATACCATAGCTGGGTGTTTCTTGAGCTTCTTTGGTGTGTATAGTAAAAATTTTTGGCAAATTGAGAATTTTTTTTTCTTCTTACATATATGTTGACATTTTTAATGGTTTCCTACATGTCCCTGAGGCTCTGTTCATTTTCTTTCATTTTTTTTCTTTCTATTCTTTGGATTGCATAATCTCCATAATCTTCATGTTCATTGTTTCTTCTGCCAGCTTAAGTCTTGAGCCTCTCAAGTCAATCTATTCTTAATGGATTCTAAGCAGATCTCAAAATGGATTAAGAGATCAGGGAGGAGAGACTGGCTTGAGTTTTTATTGTGGTTAGGGGGTGGCACTATGTAAGAGTTCACATGCACAGGGGGGGTTTATGTGGTTTGAATTTCCCACCTGCACCAAGGGAGGATGCACTCAGCAGTCAGACATCAAAAATAGAATCAGACTCTCTTGTACTGTATTAATTATCTGTTGCTGTGTAACAAACTACCACAAACTTAGCAGCTTAGAGTAATACAGTTATCTCACAAGTTCCTGAGGTTCATGAGTCCGAGCACAGCCTTGCTGGGTCCTCTACTTCAAGGTCTCTCATAAGGCTGTAATCAAAGTATGGCCCAGGACTTATCTGAAGGCACAACCAGGGAAGGCTTACTTCCAAGCTCACATGATTATTTGCAGTATTTAGTTCCTTACAGGCAATTAGGCTAAAGACCTCAGTTTTGTGCTGGTTTTTAGCTAGGGGCCACAGGGGCCACACTCAGTTCATTGCTGTTCATTGCTCCTATATGGCATATTGCTTCATCAAAGCCAGCAAGAGAGAATAAAGAAAGTCTTCTACCAAGAAAGAAGTTACAATCTTTCATAACTTAATAATGGAAGAGATTTCCTATGACTTGGTTAGAAGTAAGTTGCTAAGTCAGTCCACACGCAAGGGAAAAAGATTACATAGGGCATGAAGTCAGGAGTCAGGGAAGCATTGAGGGACATCTTAGTCTTTCTGCCAAAGGAACCTATCACCATTTACTGGTATATTGGAAAGGAGAATACCAAGACATCTTGAAAACTACCATACAGAGGATCTGAGTTGACAGTGACACCCAGAGACCCTAAAGCATTATCATGGTCTACATGTTAGAACAGGTATATGTAGGGGTCAGGTCATAAATGAATTTCTGGCCAAAGTCTAGCTTTCAGTGGGCCTGCTGAGTCCACAGATCATCTGGTGGTCATTTTACAGATCCTAGAATTATAATAAGTGCTGACACACTTTGGAGTTGGACTTACTCCACATATTGGGGCCTTGGCCTGTAGTGTAAGAGCTATCATAGTAGCAAAGACCAAGTATAAGTCTCTGAGATTAAGCCTGGTATCCTCAAGCTATGATAGTAAATAAAAAACTATCACATCCCAGGAAGACAGTAGAGATTAGTGCCACCCTAAAGATCAAAAGGATATAGGGTTGATGGTCATTATTATATCTCACTATCATATGACTTTTTTATACACCAATCTGTGAATGTAACTAGAGGATGGCTACGAACTACTGTAAGCTCTACCAATTAGGAGTCTCTGGAAGTGGTACTTTTGCTATAGCAGATGAATATGGGTTCAGGTATATAGCACACAGTCATTGATTTGAGTGATTATTCTTTTCCATTCTAATCAGGAAAGAAAATCAGAAACAGTTTTCAAGGAAGAGAAAAAATATATATTTATTATTTTGCCACATCTATCAAAATATAGCATGAGGATATATGGGCTATCTAAACACCCTGCAGACCATCACAGTAATTAATTACATCGATGACATCAATATAAGAAAGTATGGTGAAAGGATATCATGCACATTAGAAGCCTCGTTAAGACATATATTCCTCACAGAGAGAAAAACCTACAAAGATTCAGAGGTCTGCCACTTTAGTAAAGTAAAAGACAAATTGCTGTGTTATGTATTCTTTACTATTAAGAAGGAAGTACACTTCCAGGTAGACTTCCCTGTGATGTGAAAGCAACACATTCAACACCTTAGAATATCCATATACAGAATGACAAAGAAGGCTGCCAGCTTTGAGAGGAGCCTAGTGCAGAAAAGTGCTCTGTAGAAGGTCCTGACTGAAGTGCAAATGGTCGTTTCACTTGAGCCATATGATCTAAAATACTGTATGCTATTGGAGATATAACTGATGGAAAATGATGCAGCGTGGGGTTCATGGCAAACCGCAGTCAGAGAAACACAATGCAGAATGAGCACACTTTTTGAAAATGAGCCTCTGGCGTGCTACTGGGCCCTGTAGGAACAGAATGGTTGGCCTTGTGAAACCAAGTCACCATGTATCCTAATTGCCCGTTGTGAACTAGGTCCTGACAGAAACATAATGTGATAAAGTTGGATGAGCCCAGTGCAATCTTCAAAAAATGGAAATGGTACATTCAAGATTGAGCATGAGAACTACTAGAGGGCACATACAATATACATGAGCATATGACGCATCACAGGTTCACCAGTGTCCCTCTATCAGATTATTTATATGAACATATAGAAATCCCATATAAACAGCTGAGAGAAAAAGAAAAGGCTGAACTTGGCTTACAGTATGTTCCCTCTATATGTGGGCACAACTGAAATGGAAAGCAGCAGAATTACACATCAGCTTCACACAGGGGTGGCTTTTAAAGGCAAGGGAAATTTATCTCAGTAGGTGGAACTTAAGGTATTGCATTTGGTCATTTACTTCATGTGGAAAGAGAGGTGGCCCAATAGAAGAATAATCATATTCTTGGGGTAAATGGCCTAGTAAGGGGCCTGGAAGGAGAAGGGTGGAAGATTGTTATATCAGTCAACGTTTAATCAAAGAAAAAGAAACAGTGATAGATGATAGATGATAGATGATAGATAGATAGATAGATAGATAGATAGATAGATAGATAGATAGATAGATAGATTTGTTGCAGTGAATCTGCTTATTTGATTGTTGAAGGCTGTATAGACAAGTCTGAAATCAAGGAGAACAGGCTAGAATTCTTGGACATGAACTGAAACTGCTGCTGTCTACAGACAGAAATTTTTCTTCTTCAGGGAAGGCTCGGCTCTGCCTTTCAATTGAGTAAATCAGGTCCGCCCAGATTATATAGAATAATCTCCCTTACTTAAAGTTAACTGATTATGGACTTTAATCAGATGTACAGAATACTTTCACAACAACATATAGACTAGTGTTTGATTGAATAACTGTAGTCTAGCCAAGCTGACATAAAACTGACCATAATGGTCCACTCATTATCAGCTTGGCACCCAAACACATGTCCTTGAAACACTCTGCAAATAAAGATAATAACAAAATCATACTTCTATTTAACATGAAACACTATCCCAGGTACAACTGAAAACATGTTGACCCTTTCCCCAAGGAGAAGTCCTTGAGTAAGATTCACTCTTTTATATCCTGGAACTTAAATGTTGTGATATAAAATTAACTATTATAATACTTCTTATGTTAAACAATAAGGGGATAAGAGAGAGAAAGAAATAAAATATTTGGTTAATATATATCCAAATATTCATAACAAAATAAAGAAGTACTGATACTATTATTGCCCTCATTTCTACAAATGGTCATGTGGTTATACATGGTATTTATAACTACTTTCTTCCACTACATATTTCATATCTACTTTGTCCTTAGCAAGCACCTCAACTGGTTGTGGTTCTTTGCCTGGCAAGTTGACCCAAATATTCCTGAAGTGTTAGCAGTCCTGCCTGAATTGGGTTGTAGTTTTCCATTAACATTAATCATAAGATGTGGTAATACTGAGACACTCTAAGGGATCTCCTGTATTTCAGACATAATCTTTCTTACATGCATTGTGTAGTAGCAACCCAATTTCCTCTTGGTAATCAGGACCAATTACTCATTAAATACAGTAACTCCCTTCTTTGCCTGTCAATTTAGAAACATGAGGAGCCCAAGTGGCCACGTGGTAGCTTCAACTTTTTGGATGTGCCTTATCTCCATTCCACTTTGCGAATTTGGATCTTTGAATCCTCCCCTTTTCAGTCATTGTTGTCTTAATTTGTCCTTATGTATGCTGAATGTTCATTAATATCTTGCTATAGCAAATCTCTTATTGTTTAAGCTTATAATGCCCTGTTCTTAGTAAGGGTTGCACTCCTCTGCTTCTGCCTGCCTGCTAGTCTCCTTACTCCTAATTATGTTTCTTTTTTGTCATTGTGTTTTAGGTGAGCGGACCTCTTTCAGTATTTCCTGTAATGCAGGCCTTGTAGTGGAGAATTCCCTCAAGTTTTGTATGTCTGGAAAGGTCTTTATTCCTCCTTCATATCTAAAGGAGAGCTGTGCTGGATACATTATTCTTGGCTGGTAGTTCCTTTCATTTAATAGTTTGAATATTTGATTCCACTCCTTTCTGGCTTGTAAGGTTTGTGCTGAGAAATCCAACGATAATCTAATGGGTTTTCCTTTCTAGGTTACTTTCTTCTTTTCCTTGGCTGCCCTGATAATTCTGTCTTTGTCGTTGATTTTTGATAATTTTAATACAATGTGTCTTGGTGAAGGCCTTTTTGGGTTGAGATAATTGGGTTTTCTGTTGACTTCTTGAATTCCAAGCTTAAGCTCATTCTCATCAACTATTTGTCTGAAAATGCTTTCTAATCCCTGCTCATTTTCCTCCCTTTCAAGAATTCCCATTATTCTTATGTTTCCTCTCCTGATGATATCAGCTACTTCTTGTGTTTCTTTTTCATTCGTTGGTTTCTCTCTTCTTCCTTCTGATTTATTTGTATATTTCTGTCTTCAATATCACTGATTCTTTCCTCCAATGGTTGACTCTATTTCCTACACTTACTATTTTATTTTTCATCTCTTGCAGTGTGTTATATATCTCCAGAAGTTCTATTTGGTTCTTTTTGAGGGTTTCAATCTCCTTGATAAAGAACTCATTCTGCTCAGCGAGGTGGCAGAAATCACCCAATTAGAACAGAAACAAGAAAAAATAATCCAAAAAATGAGGATAGTTTAAGAGACCCTTGGTACAACATCAAGCATACCAACATTTGCATCATAGGGATACCAGAAGGACAAGAGCGAGAGCAAGGAATTGAAAACCTGTTTGAAGAAATAATGACAGAAAACTTCCCCAACCTGGCGAAGGAATTAAACACACAAATCTAGGAAGTACAGGTAGTCCCAGACAAGATGAACCCAAACAGGTCCGCACTTAGACACATCATAATTAAAATGATGAAGGTTAAAGACAAAGAAAGAATCTTAAAAGTATCAAGAGAAAAGCAAGTAGTTACCTATAGGGAAGCTCCTGTAAGACTGTCACCTGATTTCTTAACAGGAACTTTGCAGGCCAAAGAGATTGGCAGAAATTATTCAAAGTGATGAATAGCAAGATCATATAACCAAGATTACTCTACCCAACAAAGCTATCATTTAGAATCAAAGGACAGGTAAAGAGCTTCCCAGACAAGAAAAAGCTAAAGGAGTTCATCATCACCAAGCCAGTATTACAGGAACTGTTGGAGGGACTTAAGAAGAAAAAAGATTAAAAAAAAATTCAATGGCAACAATTATATCTATCAACAATTACTTTAAACGTTGATTAAATGTTTCATTCAAATAATAGGGTGGATGAATAGATGTGAAAATAAGACCCTTACATATGCTGCTGAGAAATTCACTTTGGCTTGAAAGACATGCAGATTGAAATTAAAGAGATGAAAAATGTATTTCATAAAAATGGAAACAAACAAACAAGCTGGGCTAGCAATATTAATATTAGATAAAATAGACTTTAAAACAAAGGCAAGGACAAGAGACAAAGAAAGACCCAGTAATCCTACTTCTGGGTATTTATCCAAAGAAACCTAAACCACTACTTTGAAGGGATATGTGAATCCATGTTCATTGCAGCATCATTTATAATAGTCTTTTCCCTGGCTGCCATGGTATGGAGGTAACATGGATGTCAATCAATGGATGAATGGATAAAGAAGCAGTGGTATATATAAACAATGGAATATTACCCAGACATAAAAAGGATAACATCTTGCCATTTGCAACAATGATAGACCTAGAGGGTATCATGCTGAGTGGAGTAAATTAGATAGACAAATGCCATATGATTTCACTTACATGTGGAATCTAAAGAACAAAATAAACAAAACGGAAACAAACTTATAGATACAGAGAACAATTTGATGGTTGCTAGATGGGATGGGGATTGAGGGTGGGTTAAAAAGGGGAAGAAATTCGTAAGTACAAGTTGGTAGCTACAAAACAGTTATGGGGATGTAAAGTATAGCATACAGAATATAGCTACTAATGTTATAACTATGTATGGTGTCAGATGGGTACTAGGTTTATTGGTGTGATCACTCTGTAAGTTATATAAATGTCTAATAACTATGTTGTACATCTGAAACTTATATATCATATGCCAACTATAATTGAAAAAATTTTTTTAAAAATAAGAATAAAGTGATTATTGATAGGTACAGTTACTGCCATTTTATTTGTATTTATGGTCCCCCTCCCCCCTTTCCTTCATTTTGTTTAATTTTTTTTCTGGAGTTTTCTTGTTTCATTTGTAGCACGTTTCTCATTTTAGTTGCCTGTGTTTGTTTCTATGTGTTAGGAAGATTCGTTATACCTCCTAGCCTTGAGCAGTATGTGTCCTGTGTGGCCCAGGGGTGCAGTCTCCCTAAGCACCTACACCAGGAGCTCTGGGGATATTCTTTGTGTGGGTCATGTGTGTTCTCCTTTTGTAGCTAAGGCTTTATTGTTGTTAGCATGTCAGTGGATGGGATTGACTCTCAGGCTGTAAGGATTGGCCACAATCACAAGGTATCAGTTGTTGTGTGGGGCTGACTCCTTGGAGTGAGATTTGCCCTAGCAGTTTGTGTAGTTGTTGAAACTACTCTTTGGGTGTACCATCTATGGTGCTAGTCAGGTGTTGCTCTGTTGTAGTCTGGTGCCAGCCTGTGTGTGTGTTGGTTCTGTGGCCCCTTGGGAGGGGCTCCTGAGTAGGACAAGGTCAGCTGCTGCCACTGATTGCTTGGGGCTACCTGGTTGGAGCTAGAAAGCAATCCACGGATGGCTGCTGCCTATCCTGGATGTAAAGGCAAGTGGGAGAGACAATGCTGCAAGCTAAGGTTTGGTTACCCCCAGTACCAAGCTTGGGACAGCTTAGCAAAAGAACCAGTGAGCCTCAAGGCTTGAGGCTGCCTACCAGTTGTCCGTAAGACTGCAGTTGGGAAAGCCTTTGTGGGGTACATGAGTTGGGTGGTTCAGGGACCCAGGAAGTCACTGGGGTATAGCGAGCAGATTCCTCCAGCCAATGCAGTGTCAGTTTTAATGCCAGTGCTGTGTGGCTTCCTGTGAAAGTCTCAGATCAAAGTAAGACCAGCCACTGCCTGTCTCAGGCCTGCAGATGCCTGAGATCTGTTCAAGAAATACTGTAGCTTGGGATAGGGTTTGTGGCCTACCACCAAAAGTCTCTCCTGGGATGCATGGGTCATGCATGGGCCCTGAGTGGGCTGCATGAACTGAATGCTGTTGTCTGCTGTCAAGTTCGTGGCTCAAGGAAAGCAAAGGGTGAGACTGGCTGCCTGGGAATGAATTTGCCGCAGGTAATTTGTGGATTGGGTGGTGTGGGTTCTCAGGGAGACACAGGGTGTAACAAACCAATTCTGTCGGGCCAATACGGCATAGGAATTGCTGCCAGTTCTGAGTCCATGGGCTCCTGCAAAAGTCACAGATTATAGCAAAGCCAGCTGCCTTCTGCATCAGGCCCACAGAGCCCCGCAATCTGCCCAAGAGACTGCTGCTCAAGCTGGCACCGGTGGTCAGGCATCACATGTCTCTCTTGAAATGTGTGGGCTCTGTTAGCCAAGGTTTGTTTCTTCCCAAGAATTCATGGACCTGGGAAGGGGCAGGGTGGAAGCAGCTGCCAGCAGGAGCCTGCCAGGGGGAATTTGTGGGCTGGATGGAGTGGGGCCCCAGGGAGACATGGGTTGGGGCTTGCCAATCTCACTGAACCGAAGCAGCTTCAGAGTTGGCTGTGAAGGGAGTGGGATCAATACAGGCAAGATGGTGCCCATCTGCAGACTACCCTGGAGGAAGGACCGACAAAGAAACGATGGCAGCTGTCCCTCTAGCCCTCTCTCTGGTTCCACACTACTCAGTCTTTCCAAGAGACTACTATGTCTCTTGCACCTCCCAAGCTGCCAGGGTGCATGTCTACAAGCGAAACTGTGTGCGGGCCCTTTAAGCTGGACATCTGGGTGTTCAGGTTCCTTCCGTCTCACCCGGATGGCCAGAATCCCCACTGATTTTTATAGTCAGATTTTGTGGGAACTCCTCTTCCTGGGGCTGCACCTCTGGGCTGGGGCACCTCTGTATGGGGGTTGGACTCCTCTCTCATTTGGGGCGGGGGGACCCTCTGCAGCTGCATTCTCTCTCCTGGTGCTCAATGGCCATGTGCTGGTTGGTGCAGGACAAGTCATCCTTGCCACTCCTACCCGTCTCGATGTGGCTTTTTCTTGATATCCTCAGATGTACATGTTACAATTAATTAGACTTCAGGTGGTTCTCCACATTGATCATTTTATAATTTGATGTAATTTTAATGTGGTTCTGAGAGGAGGCGAACCCTGCTTTTACCTAGCATGCCACCTTGATACCCCCCAGTTTTGTTTTGTTTTTTTTTTTGGTATAGCTAGATTTGTGACCTTGAAATTAAGCTAACTACGTTGTTAAGTCAAATTTACTGCCAAAAAATGAGAAAAAAGAGACATATATGAACTCCTAATTGAACTGTTTTTAGGTATATAATTGTAAACCAAAAACATAGCCAAGTCTTCAACTGTATTTTTGAGCCAGTTTTTGTTCATGTCAAAATCGCCAAGTAGTTACCTCTTTTCCTCATTGACTCTGGAACCCAAATATTCATACCTTCATTTTCAATTTTCATAATATAAATATACTGACAAGATTATTTCTCCTTTTAATCTATCAAATTTAAGTCAAAAGATATAACCATTTTGTGGGTCAGGAATTTCAGACAGCCTCAACTGAGCAGTTATTGCTTGGGGGTCTGTCACATGGTTCCAATTGGTTCCAGTAACTGAAGACTTGACAATGTCCAAGATGGCTCTGTTGGCAGATACTAGATGATGGATGGGGGTTTAGCTGTGGTTACTGACCAAGGTGCCTACACATAGACTCTAGCATGATCTTCGTATGGTTGGACTTCTTTTATGGAAGCAGAGTTAGAGTTACAGGACTCATCTGCTGGTCTTTTAACCTTCCTTTCTTTAATATGAATCCTACGGTGTTATACAAGGAATGAGATATGGATAAACTCATTCCTACAATAATTTCATTTGAAGAGTTCCCATCTAATGTGAATTTTACAGTGTTGTATAAGATTTGAGCTATGGATGAAGTTTTTCCACAGTCATCATTTTTATATTACCAGTAAGACATAGGCTATAGGTAAAGGTTATCTTCTGCCTCCTTCATTTTATTCATAGGGGTGTTCTCTATTAGAATTCTCTCATGTTGAACAAGGAAGATGGTGGTTGTCTCCCTCTCTTTAGTTATAAGGCAATACTGTGGCTAAAGGCAATCTCACATTTATTACATTTATCTGGTATTAATATTAAAATTTGGGCTGTAGCTAAAGCTTTTGTTTATGCATTACATTTGGACTCCCAGTTTTCACAACATCCATAGTTTCCCTGATTCTCTGGTCTGAACCATCACTAATTGATAATATTCAGTTCTTTCCCTTCAGAATGAATTATCTCATGCTGTTCAAGTTCTGAGTTGTTTGGTAGTATCTACCAAAGCTGGCCAAACATACACAGGCCCCAGGACCCAGAAATTCTACTCCTAAGTATATATAAAGGGAATTAAATACATATACACCAAAAGCCAAATATGTTCACAGAAGAATTTATTATGACCCTAAGCTGTAAAGAATAAAAAAGTTCACCAACAATGGATTTGATGTGATATAATCATATAATGAATGGTATTCTATACAGAATGAAAATGAATTAACTTCTGCTACATGCGCTAATGAGTTTTAGAGACATAATGATTAATGAAACAAGCCATATATATAAAAATACATGGTATATAATTCAATTTATATAAAAGTTTATAATATTGAAAAACTAATTTGTAATGTTAGAAGTCACAATTGTGGTTAACTTTGAGGAGGTAACAAATAATTTTCATTCCATATTTGCAATGAGAAACACAGTTCACACCTCCTTTCTTTTTAACACTCTTGTGTTCACAGTGTGGTTCATAGACCACTGCCAGTCATGGTTTACATGATAGGTATTAAAATTTAAAATAAACTATTTTAAATGTAGTAACTTGACAAAGGAAGTTTACATCTGATAAATCTAACAAAAAATTGGGCTTGTATTTTCAATGACTTTTGTCATTTAATTTGTCTTGTAATTCTTTTGTGTGTGCTTTATAGGCTGGCAAACAATAAGTAAATATGTGGTACAGTACCTTAAACTGCTGAATATTATTACACTTGCAAGCAACATTATGTACAGGGTTTACTATGACTTTGAAAGTTTTTACAAAAAAGTCACATCTTTTATTATATTCCCATGGTTCCTACCTTGTGAGTTTTCTGATGGACAATGAGGTTTGACTTACAACTGAAGAACTTCCCACATTCTTTACATTCATATGGTTTCTCTCCTGTGTGGGTTTTCTGATGGCGAATGAGGTTTGATTTCCTACTAAATGCTTTCCCACACTGAGGACATCCATTGGATTTCTCTCCTGTATGTATTCTCTGATGGACAGTGAGAATTGCCTTCTGGCGGAAAGACTTCCCACATTCATTACAAATATAGGGTTTTTCCCCTGTATGAATTCTTTGATGGAGAGTGAGGGTTGTCTTTTGACAGAAAGACTTCCCACATTCATTACAAATATAGGGTTTCTCTCCTGTGTGAGTTCTTTGGTGGACAGTGAGGGTTGTCTTCTGGATAAATGCCTTCCCACATTCATTACATCGATATGGTTTCTCTCCTGTGTGAGTTCTCTGATGATCAGTGAGGTAAGACTTCTTTCTAAAAGCACTCCCACATTGAATACATTCATAGGCTTTCTCTCCTGTATGTGTTTTGTGATGTCTAGTGAGGGTTGCCTTCTGGCGGAATGACTTCCCACAATCCATACAAATGTAGGGTTTCCCCTCTATGTGTGTTTTCTCATGAAGAGTGAGGGCTGTCTTTTGACGGAAGGCTCTTCCACACTGATTGCAAACATACGGCTTCTCACCTGTGTGAATTCGCTGATGTTCAATGAGATAAGACTTCCTTCTAAAGCTATTCCCACAGTAAGGACACTGAAAGGGTTTCTCTTCTGTTTGAGATCTCTGATGTATAATAAAAATGGACTTCCTGCAGAGGAATTTCCCATATTTGCTAAATGCATGGGGTTTCTTCTCCATAAGATTTTGTGGATGGACACTGGGATTTGACTTTTTGATGAAGGCTATTCCATCTTTATTGCATTCAAACGGTCTTTCTCCTCTGTGAGCTCTAGTATGTGTAAATAACATTCCTTTTATAAGGAAGGATTTTTCACATTCATTATGTTCAAATGATTGCTGTGGAGTTTGAACCTTATGATGTTGAATAAGCTCTTGTTTACCACTCAGACTCCTTTCTGTTTGTTTATAAAGACTCGCTGCAGTATGAATTTTCTCATGCTTAGTATTGAGGAATGATTTCTCCCATCCATTACTCTCACCAAGCTTCTCTCTTACAGGGCTGATATTTCTAATGACTAATTCTGAAATATTTTTCAAAACCTTTCCATCAGGTTTATGTTCATGCAGTGTTCTTTTTGAAATAATACAGTTCTTGCCTACGGTAAGTGTTTTCTCCAAAATATTACTTCTTTCCTTAATTAGTCTTTTGTGGTTGATGAATACAATTGATCTAAAATGACTATCTTGGTACTCTTTAAACTTCATTAAAACATCTTCAGCTTTCCCATCTTCTAGAAAAGAATACAATGAACAAGACTGTGAGTCTTCATATAAAGGTGATGGATTAAATGTATAGACAAACAACCCATGGTGGGACTATCTCACTACTGTGGTCTATAGAAGGGCAAAAATAAATTATCTCTTGGTAGGAAAAATGCGTGGAACAAACACAAATCCTGCTATACTGTTAAAATGGTGAAAAACTGGCATAAGCAAAAACCATGTATCTTTGGCATATTTAAATATAAGCTACATTGTGCAGGTGTAATAAACACAAGGACAAGTAACCAAAAGATGGTAGAAGTGGGATTGTTCTTGAAATAGGCAGTTTCAGAGAATGGAGTGAGCCTATCAAGAGTACTAAACAGTAAGCAAGGAAAACTGTTCAGGTAGAGATCAAACCCATATATTTATCTACTTATGCCTAAATAAGTGTTATAAAATGCTTCCAATTTTTTTTTTCTTCACTTACATTTAGCCCTTCCATGGCAAATGAACTTTCTCAACACTCATTTCCTAGTGTTGACAGAATAACACTAGTCTATAGTCTAGGCCATAACTCCTCATATAACTGATTTATTTTCTCTTGAAAGGGAAGAACTAGGAAATTACTTCCATTAGGAATTATAAAATAAACCAGAGGACAAAGCATACTTGCAACATGAACATAATCACTAACTGCTGCTACATCAATTTATTCTTCTAGAGTGATGGTCAATAATTAAATTCTCCTCGCCACTAATTCTAATTTTTCCTTTTAATTTGCTAATTACTTTTTTAGTTTTAGAGAAGGATGGGTTCAAATTTTCCTCCCAATGTAGTAACATACCTTAAACTCTGCTATTCCCTATTGGGGCTGTGAAGGACTGTATTCTCCAATGTATGTGGATGGCACCAATTGACCCTATCTATTATTTTTCTTGCAAATTCTATATCTTACTACTGTTACCTTACTACGGAAAGAACTGGGAGAAAATCATGGCAAATCCAAGTAGTAATTACAGCAGTCCACACCTGAAATAATATGGCTTTCATTTTGGAAGTTGTCAGTGGCGAATGAGAATATTAATCTGTAAAGATATTTCACAGATAGAAATAACATAATGCAAATTGTGGAGAGATTAAGATAGTATAACAGAGATGATGGAATCAACCTGATACTCCAAAGGGGGTGATTATAGGAACAAATAAGATATAGAAACAAATAAGAGTGAAGTAAAGATAATGACTAGTACTTCTGATATATTGATAACCAAAAGATTGAGACAACTGATTGCTGTATTGCTGCAGGCAAATTAGAATATACCACTAGAGTTCAGGTGGGAGAAATGGGGCAAAAAAATGTATATCTGAAAGTCATTTACATAAAATGAGGAAATCACAATTTGTGAATGGATCAAATTATTATAGTTTACAGAACTTTTATAGTGACAAGAACTGAGGATGAAGAAAGATCCTTTTACACCAATGAGAGCCTACTGAAATAAAATCTACTTATTCAACAAATATTTATTTTCTTAGGCAATGTAAATAAAGGGAAGAAAAGCAACCAATATGTGAAAAGGAACTCTGAAAAATAGGATAAGAATGAGTGTTTTTTACCAAAATCAAGGTGGGTAGATATCAAGAATTTGAGCATTGTGATATATAACATGGAGATTTATTGATAGGAAATGGTGATACTGATATTATTACTTTGGTCCAAGGTTTATAGACTTTAAAATCTGATAGCAGGTCCCATGGTGAGAATGGGATGTGAGACTGAGTACAGAAAACAAGTATAAGGCATTGCACAGGGAAAATAAAGAAAGAAAATGAAAACTAAGAGGGAGATAAATATTAGACGATGATTTCCTTTTTACCTTTTAGATAGATTTAAGAATGCCTATAAATAGAAAGTTATAACAAAAGAAGATAGAAGACTGAAATGTAAAAGAAAGAGATAAAAGACAAGAAAGACCCAAACCAGCAGTTACCAAAGTGTGATTCATGAACTGTGTAGTACCTGAGACCCTTATGAGAGTTACACAAGGAGAAAACTATTTTTGTTAATAATAACAATTCGATTGTCTTTTTAACTGTGTTCATATTTGTCCTAATGAAGCTAAAGCAATAATTAGTGTCTTATTAGTACTCATGGAATTTGAATATATGGAGGTGATGGAGTGATGACACAGAGAGATGCCATTAAAAGAAAGTTATTATTATCACCATTTCCTGAGATGAGGGGGTATGCCATGCTATGCAAGGCCACATGAGGAAGGACCAGGTATGGTCAAGAGGCAGAAAGGAATGAGGGGAAAACCTCAGCATAAGTCTTTATCAGGGCTTGCTTCTACAAAAAAGGCAAGGCAGCGCAGGAGAAACAGCTTAGGATTGGCTAGTTTGAATAGTGTTGGCAGGCTATGGGTCATAGGGGTGTTTTCTAGTTGTCTGGTACCTGGTCCTGAGTGATTTAGAGCAGGCGACATATTGGCTTGGTGTGTTAGATAAAGGACATGGTTGAGGGTATAAACTTGGGGTTGGTTGATTTGTATAAGAAAGGCAGGCTCACCAATAAGGTATTTACTGTCTCTAGGAATTAGCTAGCTCTGGGAAGGGCAGTTTTCCCCCCAATCAACAAGGCGCTCCACAAATGTCAAAATATTATAAAATATAGAAAATATAAAAAATATGATTTATACACTGGGTAAAATGCTGACACAGAATAAATCAAAGAACTGGCACCAAACTATAATAATAATCACTGCATTTCTAACTGGCACATACTCAAAGGAAAAAAATGTTTCACTTAAGACTGTTCTTGATAGAGCAGAAAATAATTATTAATTTAATTAGATCCCCAACCTTGAGTACACATATTTTCAATATTCTGCGTGATGATTAAAGAAGTATGCATACAGCACTCCTGTTGCACACCAGAGTATAATGTATTTTGTGAAGAAAAATGCTTGTCTAATAATTGAGTTGAGAACTGAATAACTATGTTTTGTGGAACAGCATTTTTACTTGAAAGTACAGTGGACTAGTATTCAGACACAGGTATCTGGTAGACAGTTTCTTGAACAATGTGAGCCTGTCAACTCAGAGAAAACACCTGCCAATATTTGTTACAAATGATAATATTCAAGCTCTTACCTAAAGGTCATTATGTTGGAAAGCTTATATTTGCTATTGTGTCAACTTCCTAATACTTTAAAGACTTCTCTGATGAGATTGCTTGTGATATTAACAAATGTGGGTTTGAGGTTTTTTTTTTAATATTGGAAATGTGATAAAATTCAGAAGATCTGTACATGTCAGTGAATTGTTGCTTTCCAAATGACCAATGCTAATGTTACCAAAAAATACATGGGTAAAAAAATCTACTTAAATAGACCATTGGATTTTACGTCACAATGTACAAAAGTTCAGTGTTATGGTCTCAGATCCTATATTGCGACTGTTTAGAAACTATAAATTGTTAAGTTTGGGTACAGTGTTTATGGAGAACATCCAGAACAACCTACAAAGGCTTTTAAAATACTTCTCTTTCACATTACATATCCACATGAAGGAAGATTTTTTTCTTCATGTATTTCAATTAAAACAACATATTGGAACATACTGAATGCAGAATCAGATGTGAAAATCAGCTGTCTTCCATTAAGCAAGGCATTAAATAAAGTTCAATCGTGTAACCATGCCACTTTTCTCACCAGTTTTTTCCTTTTCGAAAAGTGTACTTTTTGAAAAATTATATTTTTATGTCAACATGTAATGAGTTTATTATTTTTAAATGTATTAATAAGTGAATATTTAAATTTTTGTTTTAATTTCTAATAGGCTACACATAAACATACACACGAACACACACACAAAGTTCTTTTAACCCTTAATAATTTTAAGAGTATAAATAAATCACAAGACTAAAAAGTTTGAGAACTGCTAATCTAAATGTTCAGATTCTGGTAATGTAAAAGGAGTTTGTATTGGATTTCTGGTCAAGATGATAGAATAGGTAAACCCTGTGTTTGCCTCCTCTCATGACATCAAAATTACAACTAAACTACAGAGCAACCATCATTGAGAATTCCTTGAAGTCTAGCTGAACAGAAGTACTAAAACTAATGACATACACAAGAGGCCATCTCAAGACGAGTAGGAGAAGTGAGACATAGAACGAGTTGGTCCTACACCCACATGTGGCAGTTAAAAGTTGGGAGGGACATCTCAGCTGTGGATATCCTTTCAGAGGCGTGAGGGGTCCCAGCTCTATACCAGGCTCCCCAGCCTAGGGTTCCACTGCTAGGATGATAAGTCTCCACAACTTCTGGTTGTGAAAACCAGTGGAGTTGTGGCTGAGTGAGACAGAGGCAGCTGGAGACCCAGGTTTCTCTCTCAGAGGGCCCTATGTACAGATTCACTCACTCTAGGCTCTAGCACTTGAAAGGCACGAGGGCCATATGGGAAAGAACTGAATTGTCTGGCATCAGGGAAAGGATGGAGGGGCAGCTTTCTCCCAGACAGCTGGTAGAATCCATGTTTCTCTGTTGAGCCACACCACCTACTGGCATGGAGATGCAGGCAGGTGCCATATCTAAGTCTCCATCAACCTGGCTAACACTGGTCGCTCCACAATGGTGGTTCCCTGAGACCCCACTCCACCCAACTTTCAGGCCCACTCAAGCCACCTCCAGTGGCTTTTCCATACAAATGACCTGTCTTAGCTCATGCTACAGACTTTCCTAAAATCTCTCAAAGGTTTACAAACCCCAAGCAAGCATCATCTGGCCTTGGTGTGCCCTATACCTCTTGCTGAGCAGCCCTAAGCCCAGCACTACAACAGCCGGTCTGAGTTTATGGCTTGGCCTCTTTAGGCACCTCTCACCCCGGCTGCCATCTGCAATTGTTTGGTGGCTCATACCAGTTGGACCTGGTATAGCATAAGGTGTGGCTGAAATTGCCTGCAGCAGGGCCCCTCCTAGGAGGCCCTTGGGCTGGCATGTCCAGGAGCTGGCTTCGACCAAGCTGGAGCACCACCTGGGGCTGCATGTGAGGACAACACACCCAAAGGGGAGACTGGGTAGGGGCTGGAACCCTGCTAAAGCAAATCCTACTCTGTAGGGTCAGCCCCTGCACAACAGCTCCTCCCCTGTAGTCATGGTCAGGCCTCAAAAATCAGTCTGAGGGTCAGTCCCTCCCACTGATGTGCAAACAGCAAAAAAGGCTCAACTGTAATAGGAGGGCACACACAACCCATACAAGGAACACACCTGGAGCAACTGGCTCAGGTAACCAGGGAGACTGTGCCATTGGGCCCTCCAGGACAACTGCTACATAAGACCACTCTACTAACACTGGGGGACATAGCAGCTCTATCTAATGTATAGAAACAAACAGGGAGGCAGCCAAAATAGGAAGACAAAGAAACATATCTCAAATGAAAGAAGAGAATGAAGCTCCAGGAAAAGAACTAAACAAAATGGAGACAAGCAATTTACCATATGCAGAGCTCGAAACACTGGTTATAAGGATGTTCAATTAACTTAGGAGAAGAGTAGATGGACTCAATGAGAGCTTTAACAAAGCGACAGAAAACAAAAAGAACCAGTCCAAAGTGAAGAATATAATAACTGAAATGAAGACAACATTAGAGGGAATCAATAGATTAGATGAAGCAGAGAATCGAATCACTGATTTGGAAGATAAGGTAGCAGAAAACATCCATACAGAATAGAAACATGAAAAAAAGAATCCAAAAAAAGAGGACAGCTTAAGGGCTTCTAAGACAACATTAAATGTACCAATATTTGTATCAGAGGGAGAAGAGAGAGAGCAAAGAATTGAAAATCTGTTTGAAGAAATAATGACAGAAAACTTCCCCAATCTGGTGAAGGAAGTAAACATACAAGCCCAGAAAGTGCAGACAGTCCCAAATAAGATGAACCAAAAGAGGCCCACACATCATAATTAAAATGTAAAAGATTAAAGACAAAGAAAATCTTAAAAGCATCGAGAAACAAGCAAATAGTTACCTACCAGGGAGTGCCCATAAACTGTTGGCTGATTCCTCAACAGAAAGTCTGCAGGCCAGAATGGAATGACACAAAATATTTAAAGTGAAGAAAAGCAAAGACTTACAACCAAGATTACTCTAGCCAGCAAGGCTATCATTTAGAATCCAAGGAGAGATAAAGAGCTTCCTAAACAAGAATAAGATACTGCAGTTCATCACCACTAAACCAGTGTTACAAGAAATGTTAAGGATGTTCTTTAAGTGGGAAAAAATAAAAAATATGAATAAGAAAATACAAGAAAGAAAAATATTCTCACTGACAAAGGCAAGCAGTAAAAGCAGTGGAACAACCAACTATAAAACTAGTACAAAGTTAACAGGAAAAGTAGAAAGATCATGTGTAATTACAATAAATTAAGAGATACACACAAACACATACACAAGGTAAAAATATAATGAAAAATACAATAAAATGGCAATAACTACACACCTATAGTTACTTTAAATGTAAACAGATTAAATGCTCCAGTCAAAAGACATAGGGTGGCTGAATGGATAAAAAGCAAGACTTGCACGTATGCAACTTACAAGAAAGCCCCTTCAGATTGAAAGAAACATACTGACTGAAAGGGATGGAAAAAGATATTTCATATAAATGGAAATGAAGAAAAACCTAGGGTAGAGATATTACATCGGACAAAATAGACTTTAAAATAAGGGCTGTAACAAGAGATGAAGAAGGGCATTTCATAATGTTAAAGGTATCAATTCAACAAGAGGATATAATTCATAAATATTTATGAATCCAACGTAGGAGCACCTAAATATATAAAAAGATGGACAAAGAGAGATCTACAGTAATACAGGATTATTAGGGGACATTAACACTGAAGTGACATCAACAGATACATCATTCAGACAGAAAATCAACAAGCAAACAGTGGCCTTAATGACATATTAGATAACATTAATTTAATTGTTTTGGTGGAACATTTCACTCAAAAGCAGCAGAATATGCATTCTTTTCAAGTATACATGGAACATTTTCCAAGATAGACCACATATTAGGCTAGAATACAAGGGTCAATAAATTTAAGAAAATTGTAATTATACCTAGCATCTTCCCAGACTACAATGGTATAAAACTAGAAATCAATTACAAGAAAACTGAAAAACTCACAAATGCGTGCAGGCTAAATAATATGCTACTAAACAATGAATAGGTTAAGAACAAGATCAAGGAAGAAATAAAAAGATACACTGAGACAAAGAAAATTGAAAACACAATGACTCAAAACCTATGGGACACAGCCAAGGCAATTCTAAGAGGGAAATTCATAGCAATACACAACTACCTCAAGAAATAAGAAAAATATCAAATAAATAGTCTAACCTTACTCTTAAATGAACTAAAAATCAAGAACAAACTAATACCAAAGTAAGTACAATAAAGAAAATAATTAAGATTGAAGCAGAAATAAATGATAATGTCTCAAAGAACAACAGAAAAGATTAATGAGATCAAGAGCTGTTTCTCTGAAAACATAAATAAAATTAACAAACCTTCAGCCAGACTCATCAAGAAAAATAGAGGGAGGGCCTAAGTAAATATAATCAGAAATGAAAGAGAAGGGACAACTGACTCCACAGAAATACAAAGGATTATAGGAAAATACTATGAACGATTAAATGCCAACAAATTGGACAAGTTGAAAGAAATGGATAAATTCCTAGAATCATAAAATCTTCCAAGACCAATTAAGAAAAGCAGAAAATTGGAACAGATAGATAACTACTAACATAATTCAATCAGTAACCAAAAAACTCCCAACAAACAAAAGTCCTGGACCAGATGGCTTCACAGGCGAATTTTACCAAACATCTAAAGAAGAATTAATATCATTCTTCTCAAAATATTCCAAAAAACTGAAGAGAGAAGGCTCCCAAACTCATTTTACTAGGCAAGCATTACCCTAATATCAAAACCAGATAAAGACACTACAAAGAAAAGGAAATTATAGGCCAATATCTCCAATGAATAGTGATGCAAAAATCCATAACAAAATATTAGCTAAGTGGACTTAGCTATACATTTAAAAAAATCATACACCATGATCAAGTGGGATTTATTCCAGGGATGCAAGGTTGGTTCAATATCTACAAATCAATGAACTTGATACACCACATATACAAAATGAAGGCTAAAAATCATATGATCATATGGAGGGTAGGGAGGAGGGGGGAGGAGGGAAATAGAGGGAGTAAAGGGAATCAAATATGTGGTGACAGTAAGAAATCTAACTATGGGAGGTGAATTCACAATGCAATATATATATGCCTTACTGTTAAATTGTACACCTGAAACTTACTGGATTTCATAACCAATGTCGCCATAAAAATAAATTTTTTAAAAATCAGATGATCATAAAAATGGATGCAGTAAAAGCATTTTACAAAATCCACTACTGATTAAAAACTCATAGCAAAGTAGAGGCAGAGAGAACATACTTTAACAAAATAAAGGCCATATATGACAAACCCACAGCTAACATCATACTCAGGGGTGAATAGCTAAAAGCTTTCCCTTTAAGATCAGGACCAAGACAAGAATATCCACTTTCCCCATATTTATTCAACATAGTAATGGAAATCCTAGCCACAGCAATCAGACAAGAAAAAAGAGATAAAAGGCATCTCAATTGGAAACACATAAAACTGCCATTATTTGTAGATGACATGGTAGTATATATAGAGAACCCTAAAGAGTCCACCAAAAATTAGTACTGATAAATGAATTGAGGAAAGTAGCAAGATAGAAATATTCAGAAATCAGTTGCATTTTATACATGAATAACAAACTATCAGAAAGAGAAATTAAGAACACAATCTCATTTATAACGGCTTCAATATGAATAAAATGCCAAGAATAAATTTAATCAAGGAGGTAAAGGACCTGTACTCAGAAAATTATAAGATACTGAAGAAGATAAAATTAAATGGAAGCCTATACCATGCTCCTGGATAGGAAGAATTAACATCGTTAAAATGTCCATACTGCCAAAGCAATTTACAGATTTAATGCAATCCCTATCTAAATAGCAATGACATTTTCACAGACTAGAACAAATAATCCTAAAATTCATATGAAATTACAAAAGACCCTGAAGAGCCAAAGCGGTGATGAGAAAGGACAAAGTTAGAGGTATCACACTATCTTATATCACTACCTTAGATCAAGTACGGTACTAAATACAGCATGGTATTAAATACAGACAATATAGATCAGTGGAACAGAATAGAGAGACCAGAAATAAACCCACATCTGTATGGTCAATTAACCTATGACAAATAAGGCGAGAATATACAATGGGGGTAAAGACAGTCTCTTTGATAAATAGTGCTTGGAAAACTGGACAGATATATGCAAAAAGTAAAACTAGACTACAAGAATAAACTCGAGATGGATTAAAGACTTACATTTAAAACTTGAAACCATAAAACTCATAGAAGAAAGCATAGGCAGTAAACATTTTGACAACGGTCTCAGTAACATTTTTTTGGATAGGTCTCCTTAGGTAAAAAAAACAAAAGCAACAATAAACAAGTGGACTATGTCAAACTAAAAAGGTTTTGCACGGTGAAGGAAATCATCAACAAAACGAAAAAACAACCTACTGAATGGGAGAAGAAATTCACCAATGATGTATCTGATAAAGGGTTAATATACGAAAGAATTCATATAACTTAACACTACAAAAAGAAACAATCCGATTTAAAAATGAGCAGAGGACCTGAAGACATTTCTCCAAAGAGAACGTACAGATG
Source organism: Pteropus medius (assembly GCF_902729225.1). Taxonomy (NCBI): domain Eukaryota; kingdom Metazoa; phylum Chordata; class Mammalia; order Chiroptera; family Pteropodidae; genus Pteropus; species Pteropus medius. The sequence goes on from NW_024352839.1 coordinate 177,311, forward strand.
GCTAACAGATATATGAAAAGATGCTCAATGTCACTGATCATCAAAGTAATATAAATTAAAACCACATGAGATGCCACCTCATGCCTGTGAAAATGGCTCTCAATGAATCAATGAACAACAAGTGTTGGCAATGATGTTAAGAAAAGGGAACCATCACACACTATTGGTGAGACAGTAAATTTGTGCAGCCACTATGGAAAACAGTATGGAGGTTCCTCAAAAAATTAAAAATAGAACTACCATATGACCCAGCAATTCAACTCCTCGGTATTTATCTGAAGAAATCCAAAACACTAATTTGAAAAGATATGTGCACCCTATTGCAGCATTATTTACAATAACCAAGATATGGAAGCAAACTAAGTGTCCATCAATAAATGATTGGATAAAAAAGATCGAGGACATCAGAAAAAAGTACTGTGGCATGAGGGATATCCCCAGATCTCTCCTCTTGAAATAACAAAAAGCTGAACATTTAAACTCAACAAATAACGCCCACCTGCACACAAGCACATCTGAGAGATCTGTGCATCAGAGGATCCAAAGGTGGGCAAATCTGCACGAGACTGGGAGGATGATTTGGAGTGTGAAACAAAGGAGCTGCAATACACAGCTGGGCTCTCTGCAAGAAAAGGGGAATGGGACATTATGTCACCAGGGAAGCTTGGAGCAGTGCTGCTTAAGCAATCAGCACATTCCACACACCAGAGCCCAGGGATCAGGGCAGAGAGCAGGGCAGACACTGAGTGCAGAGGGGCAACAGCTATGGCATAGAAACCACCATTGCAAAGAGAGAGGCTGAGTCACAGAGCCTTGCTGGGCCCCACCCCACCAACCCAGAAGGCACCCACTCCCACATATATCAGAGCTAACACCACTGAGCCCCAGGAGAATGTGTTCAACCAGTACTGAAACATATACTACAGCTGGTACCAGAGACAGGAGTGATGATATCAAAGCAAGACATCAGAAACCTGAGGGACAGCACTAAGAAAAGTAAAATAGCCACACATCCAGCAGATTTTTCCCAATCAACCCCATCCCCATCTAGTCAGGCAGAATCAAAAGGAAGCAGCAAAGCATTGCATCTGACTGCTGGGCCAGAAACAGGCTCTCAGGACCTCTTCTGAGACTCAGACCCTCATCACCTATCACACACTTTCAAGGAGGTAGAGCCCTGGGACCGAGGGACCTGATTTTAGAGGCACATACCAGAGAGGAAAGAGCATTTTTAGTCTCCAAGCAGAGATCCAAGAGGCTTGAAGACGATCTAATGGAAGTCAAAAGAAAACCCGCCTCTTACTAACTTCCTGAAAGGATATCACTATATTATATATATTTTTTTTAAAGCATAACACACTCCCATTAATGCCCAGGCAAATAAATAGTCCATCAAACACCATGAACAACCAAGGTGACAAGGCAGCTCAGAAAGAAACTGAAAAATCTAGAGAAAATAAGCTTAAGGACATAGAAATATGCGGTTTAAACAACAGAGAATTCAGGATTGCACTTCTGAAAACGCTCAATGAGATGCAAGAAAATTCTGTCCAAAAATTTCAAGAAATTAGAAACAAAATAAACAAACAAAACAAATACTTTATCAAGGAGATTGAAACCCTGAAAAAGAACCCAATAAAACTTCTGGATATGAAGAACAAATTAAAAGAGATAAAGAATGAAATAGCAAGCTTAGGAAATAGAGCTGACCAAATGGAGGAAAAAATTAATGGTATTGAAAACAGAAATCTGAAAATGACACAGAAGGAAGAGAGACTTGAGAATGAAAAATAATGAAAGAACTCTACAAGAACTATCTTTCACCATGAGAAAAAAAGTAACATAAGAATAATGGGTATACCAGAAGGAGACAAGAGGGAGAAGGGAACAGAGAATCTATTCAAACAGTCAATGAGAATTTCCCACACCTATCGAAAGAACTTGATCTTTAAATCCAAGAAGCAAACAGAACATCCAATTATGTCAACCCAAAGAGGCCTTCTTCAAGACACATTATATTAAAGTTGTTAAAAAATATTGATAAAGACAATTCTCAAGGCAGCCAGGAAAAAGAAGACATTTACTTATAAAGGAAAACTGATTAGACTATCATCTGACTTTGCAGTAAAAACCTTACAAGCAAGAGAAGAGTGGAACTAGGTATTCAAACTATTGAAAGAAAGAAATTACCAGCCAAGAATAATATATCCAGCAAAGCTCTCCTTTAGTTAGGAAGGAGAAATAAAGACCTTTCCAGTTGTACAAAAGCTGAAGGAATTCTCCACCACAAGGTCTGCATTACAGAAAATACTGAAAGAGGTCATTCTACCTGAAGCAAAAGGACAAAAAATATATAACTATGAGTAAGATGACTAACAGGCCAACCGGAGAGTGTAACTCTTATTAAGAACAGGGTTATAAGCTTAAATATTACATAATGGTTAAAGGCCAAAAAAAAAACAAAAAACAAAAAAAAACAACAAACCCACTAAAAAAAAAAACACTAAAAAAAGAAGATAACAGCTACTGCAACTTAGAAAGGAATGGTCAGCATATATGTTCAGTGATAATTTTTGAAACAAAAAAACAGAAAAGGGAAGTAAAGCTCCAATTCCTCAAAGGAGAATGGAGATAAGGTGCACACTGAAAACGGAATATAAATATATAAGTATCCTTTACATAAACTTAATGGTAACCACACACTAAAAATCCAGAACTAAGACACACATCATAAAACAAGAAGGACCAGAGGGAAAATCAACAAAACACCACCAAACAAAAATAACAGACAGAAACACAATGACAAAGAAACAATGGAGACCCCAAGTTATCAGAAAACAAAAGATAAAATGACCATAGGAAAACCTCATATTTCAATAATCACCCCTAAAGTAAATGGATTAAATTCACCAATAAAAAAGCATAGAGTAGCAGACTGGATCAAAAATAAAACAAAACAAAAACGAAACCAACCAAACCGCCATAGGCTGCCTTCGAGAGAAATATCTCAGCTGTAAGGACAGAGATTCAAAGAGAAAGGGTGGAAAATAATAATTCCAACAAATGGCATCCAGAGAAAAGTGGGTGTAGCCATACTTATATCTGATGACATAGGCCATGATAGAAACAGTAGAGACAATGATGGACACTTCAAAATTATGAAGGGAACCATGTATCAAGAAGACCTAACACATATTAATATTTATGCTTCCAACCAGGGAGCATAAATATTTAAAACAACTACTAACAGGACTAAGAGGAAAAATTGACAACAACACAATTACAGTAGGGGACCTAAATACCTCACTGTCAGCTATGGATATACCATCCAAACAGAAAATCAATACGGAAATATCACCATTAAATGACACATTAGATCAATCGGACATAATCAACATTTACAGAGCCCTTCATCACAAAACAGCAGCTTATTCGTTATTCTCTAGTGCACATGGAACACTTTCAAGGATAAATCATATGTTGAGACATAAAACTGCCTCAACAAATTTAAGAAGACTGAAATCATGTCAAGCATATTCTCTGACCATAATGGTTTGAAACTGGAGATCAACTGTAAAAAGAAAGCGGGAATAACCACAAATATGTAGAGATCAAACAACATGCTACTGAAGAATGACTGGGTCATAGAAAAAATAAAAGGAGAGATTAAGAGATACATAGAAACAAACAAAAATGAAAGTACATCATATCAAAACTTTTGGGACACAGCAAAAGCAGTAATAAGAGGAAAGTTCATATAATTACAGGCCTATCTCAAGAAATAAGAGCGAGCCCAAATAAACAATTTAACATTACACCTTAAAGAACTAGAAAAAGAACAAATAAAGTCCAAAGTCAGCTGAAGGAAGGAACTAATAAAAATTAGAGAAGAATTAAATGAAATTGAGAACAAAAAGACAATAGCAAAAATTAATGCAAAAAGCTAGTTTTTTAAAAAAATTTTCCCGTCTTTATTGAAATATAATAGACAATTAGTTGCTTGTATTAACATTGTACAATTCAATGAGGTTTTTTTTTTTTCAATTATTTTTGGCATACAATAATATACCAGTTTCAGTTGTATAGAATACTGATCTGAGATCCACATAACTTTCAAAGTGATCACCCCACTAAATCTAGTACCCTCTTATTTCTTACGTATTACATTATTAACCATCTTCCCCATGCTACACTCTACATCTTCATGTCTATACTGCAGTATCCATTTGTACCTTTTAATCCCTTTGCCTGATTTTTGCCATAACTCCTAACCCCGATCCCATCTAGTAGCCCTCAAAATATCCTCTGTATCTATGAGTTTATTTCCACTTTTGTTGTTGCTGATTTTGTTCTTTAGATTCCACATGTACATGAAATCATGCAATATTTGCCTTTCTCTATCCAACCCATTTCATTCAGCGCAATAACCTCTGGTCCATCAAGGCAGTATCTTTTTCTATCCCCTTCCTTTTAGTGTGTTTTCCAATCTGAAGTCAGTCTCTTGGAGGCAGCATATGTAGGGGTCTTGTTTTCTCATCCATTCAGCCACTCTATCTTTTGTTGGAGCATTTAATTCTTTTCCATTTAAGGTATTTGTTGATAGGAATGTAGTTATTACCATTCTTTATTCATGTTTTTGATACATGCTTTTTCTTTTTAAAGAAGTCCTTCTAACATTTACTGTAATACTGGCTTGGTGATAAATTCCATTAGCTTATTTTTGTCTGGGAAGCTCTTTATCTGTCCTTCAACTCTAAATGATAGATTTGCTGAATAAAGTATTCTTGGTTGTAGACCCTGGTTTTTTATCACGTCGAATATTGTGTGCCAAGTCTTTCTGTCCTGCATGGTTTCTTTTGAGAAATCAGCTGCCAGTCTTATGGGTGCTCCCTTGAAGATAACTAACTGCTTTTCTCTTGCTGTTTTTAAGATCCTCTCTTTGTAGTTAACCTTTGGCATTTTAATTATGATGTGTCTTGGTGTGGGCCTCTCTGGTTCCCTGGTTTTGGGGATTCTTTGAGCTTCCTGGAGTTTTATGTCTATTTCCTTCACCAGGTTAGGGAAGTTTTCCATCATTATTTCTTCAAATAGCTATTCAACGTCTTGTTTTATTTCTAGTACCCCTATGACATGGATATTTTTGCCCTTAATAATGTCCCATAGGCACCTTAAATTATTATTATAGTCTTGGCTTCTTTTTTCTTGCCATTCTGATTGAGTCCTTTGTTTTCCCATCCTCTATATAGGTCATTTGATCCTCTTCATTATTCACTTTGTTTGTTCCATTTAACATATTACTCATCTCAGACAGTATGTTCTTCATTTCTGACTGGTTCCCTTTTAGAATTTCCATTTTTATGTTTTTTATCTCTTTGTTAAAGTTCTCACTGATTTCATCTACACTCCCCCTAAGTTCACTGAGCATCTTTATAACCAATGTTTTGAACTCTGCATCTGTTAGATTCCTTGACTCCAATATTTCTGGATCTCTGTTCTGTTCTCTCATATGGTTTCTGCTTCTTTGTCTTCCCATTTGGCTGCTTTTCCGTGTCTGTTTCTATGTACTAGGCAAAGCTCCTAAGTCTCCTGGTCTTAGTGTGGATTTGTGAAATGTGTCCAGTGGCACAGTCCTGAGAGGGGTTCAGCTGCAGGCCATATTTAGTTCAAGCCTCTGCCCCTCCAGGGACACCTGTTAAGATTCAGCAAGCAATCCGCAGATGCTGTGTTTATAGTTGCCTCAAGAAATCACACGGGAAACTGAGGCCAGCCTCCACTGTGAGTCTAGGCGCTGCTCAGCAAGGGGGACCTAAGCAAAGACACAGCTGGATGTGGCTAGAGTGAGGCAGCGAGTTGGAATAGGCGGAGTTTCAGGGAATCCTCTAGGCGGAGCGACCTCTCTTGTTTTTGCTATGGTGGTGCTGCTGCCGCACAATGGAAGTGGGGAGGGTTCAACAGAGGAACAATGGATATCGCAGGTACTTCTGTACAGAGCGAGTCTTGCCTTGACCCTCACTCCGACAACAATGTCCGTCACCAAGAAAGTATGTTCGCAGACACGGCTCCTTTAAGAGGCATCTGCAGCTGCTGCTGCCAGTGTCGCAGCTTCTGCTGCAGCCTCTGTCCCACTCAGATGCTTGGGACTGGGCAGCCTTGCGTCCTTACACCATTCTCCCTCTGCTGTTTCAGGGTGATTTCTAGATTTCTCCCTACTTGTATGGCTTGTTCATCTAGATCCTAGGCAATCTTCTTTGCTGTTTGCAACTTGTTTCTGTATCAACTTTGATTTGGTCGTCAGGAGGATGAACAGAGCTTCTATTATATACGCCATTTTTTGTCTGCCTCCAAAAAGCTAGTTCTTTCACATTAATAAAATTGAAAAATCCCTGGCTAGACTCACTAAAGAAAAAAAAAAAGACACAAAGAAAGAAAATCAGGACCGAAAGAAAAGAAGTCACAGCAGATACCATCGAAATACAAAGAATCATACAAGAATACTATGAAAAATTATATGACACCAAATTTAATAACCTAGTAGAAATGGAAGTTCTTAGAAATATACAATCTTCCTAGACTGAATCATGAAAAACTGGAAAATCTAAATAGACCAATCAACAGTATGTAAATTAATACCATCATCAACCTCCCCCACCCCCCCAAAGGTAAAAATGCAGGACCAGATGGTTTCACAAGTGAATTCTACCAAACATTCAAAAATTTAACGTCTATTCTTCTTATACTTTTCCAAAAATTTGAGGCCAACATCACACTGATATCAAAACATGGTAAATATAACTCAAAAAAGTAAAACTATAGACCACTATCTCTTATAAACACAGATGCAAAATTCCTAAATAAAATACTAGCAAATCAAATACAACAACACATTAAAAAGATTAAACACTATGATCTAATGGGCTTTATCCTAGGGACACAGGCATGGTTCAACATATGCAAATCGATTAATATAATCAAAAAATAAAAATCATATGATCACATCAATAGATGCAGAAAAAAGCATTTGACAAGATACAACATCCATTTATGCTTAAAACACTTAATAAAATGGGTATAGAAGGAAAATACCTTAACATAATAAAGGCCATTCATGACAAACCCTCAGCTAACATCATACTTAATGGTGAAAAACTCAAAACCTTCCCTCTAAGATCTGGAACAAGACAAGGGTCTTTGCTATCACCTCTATTATTCAATATAGTATTGATAGTACTAGCTAGAGCAATCGGGCAAGAGAAAGAAACGAAAGACATCCAAACAGGGAATGAAAAATTCAAACTCACTTTTTGCAGATGACATGATTCTCTATATGGAAAACCCTGAAGGCTCTACTAAAAAACTATTAGAAATAATAAATACAGTAAAGTCTCAGGATACGAAATCAATGTTCGAAGATCTATAGCATTCCTATACTCTAATAAATTTTCAGAAAAAGAAATGAAAAAAAACAATTCCTCTTTCAATTGCAACTAAAAGAATAAAATATCTAGGAATAAACCTAACAAAACAAATGAAGAACCTATAAACTAAAAACTGTAAGACATTATTAAAATATGTTGAAGACACAAAAAAATGGAAAGATATTTCATGTTCTTGGATTGTAAGAATAAACATAGTTAAAATGACCTCATTACCTAAAGCATTACACAGATTTAATGCAACCACCATCAAAATCCCATTGGTATTTTTTTTTTAAAGAAATAGGACAAAAAAACATCAGATTTGTGTGGAAGCACAAAAGACCCTGAATAGCCAAAGCAATCCTTAGAAAAAAGAACAAGGCTGGAGGTATCACTCTGCCCGACTTCAAATTATACTACGAAGCGACAATAATCAAAATGGCATGGCATTAGTGGAAAAACAGACACACCGACCAATGGAACAGAATTGAGAGTGCAAAAGTAAACCCATGTTTATATGAGCAAATAATTTTTGACAAAGGAGCCAAAACCATACAGCAGGGAAAGGAAAGCCTCTTCTATAAATGGTGCTGGGAAAACCGGAAAGCTACCTGCAAAAGAATGAAGCTAGACTGTTGTCTATCACTACACACTAAAATTAACTCAAAATGGATTAAGGACCTGAATATAGGACCTGAAACAATAAAATGCATAGAAGAAAACATAGGAACTAAAACTGAAGGAACTTGGACTTAAAGAGGATTTTATGAATTTGACCTCAAAGGCAAGGAAAGTAAAAGCAAAAATAAATGAACAGGACTATATCAAACTAAAAAGTTCTGCACAGCAAAAGAAACCATCATAGGGCAAAGAGGCAACCATCTGAATGGGAGAATATATTTGCAAACGATACCTCTGATAAGGACCTAATATCCAAAATATATAAAGAACTCATACAACTCAACAATTAAAAAAAAAAAAATCCAATTAAAAAATAGGCACAGGACTTGAACAGACACTTCTCCCAAGAAGACATACAAATGGCCAACAAACATATGAAAAGATGCTCAACTTCACTAGGATTTAGGGAAATGCAAATCAAAACCACAATGAGATACTATCTCACACCTGTTAAAATGGCTATCATCAACAGGACAAATAATAACAAGTGTTAGGGAGATTGTGGGCAAAAAGGAACCCTCATACACTGCTGGTGGGAATGCGAATTGGTATAGCCAGTATAGAAAACAGTATGGAGATGCCTCAAAAAACTAAAAACTGAATTACCATATGATCCAGCAATCCAACTTTAGTTATCTACCTAAAAGACCTGAAAATATTTCTTTGCAAAGATATATACACCCTTATGTTCACAGTAGCATTATTCACGGTGGCCAAGACATGGAAGAAACTGAAGTGTCCTATGACAGATGACTGGATAAAGATGTGGTACATATATACAATGGAATATTACTCAGCCATAAGAAAAGATGAAATACTGCCATTTGCGACAACATAGGTGGATCTTGAGATAACCATGCTAAGAGAAATATGTTGACAGAAAAAGTCGAAAACCATATGATTTCACTCATATGTGATATAAAGCTGAAAGCAAAAACCGTGACAGACAGAGACTCATGGACATAGATGGTGGGTTAGTGTTTACCAGAGGGAAGGTGGGGCGCAGATATAAAAGGGGTTGAATATTTGGTGAGGGAAGGAAATCTGACTTTGGGTGGTGAACAACAATGCAATATATATAACATACTGTTGAATGTAATATATATATGACATACTGTTGAATTTTACACTTGAATTTTATTACACTTTGATTTTATTAATCAATGTCACCTCAATAATCTTTTTAAAAGATTGGTACCTATAAATAGACATAAAAAGTATGAAATCTTGACATTTGCAACAACGTGGATGAACCCAGAGAGCATATGCTAAGTGAAATAAAATATATAGAAACAAATACCATCTGATTTCACTTATGTGTGGAATCTAAAAAACAAAATAAACAAAGCAGAAACAGACTCATAGAACAAACTGATGGTAGTTAGATGGGAGGGGGTTTGGAGGGATGGATGAAAAGTGTGAAAGGGATTCAAAAGTATAAATTGGCAGAAAAATCATCATGGGAATGTAAAGTACAGCAGAGGGAATATAATCAATAATACTGTAATAATTGTTTGGTACCAGGTGGTACTAGACTTATGGGGTGATGACTTTTTAAGTTAGATAAATATCTAAACACTATGTTATATACCTGAAACTAATATCATATTGTATGTCAACTGTAATTGAAAATTAAATAAAAATTAAATAATAAAAGCTTAGAGATAAATTTAATGGAAAATGTATAAGACCTCTATACTAAAAATAATAAAATACTGCTTACAGGAATTAGAGACACTAACTCGAATGGAAAGCTATATCATGGACTGGAAGACAATATTGCTAAGATGTTAGTTCTCATCAATAAAAATCTAAGTACATTTAATTAAGGAATCTAGAAGCTGATTCTAAAATGTACTTGAAAAAGAAAATGACCTAGACAAGCCAAAACAATTTTAAAAAAGAAGACAGAGGACTTACTCTGATTTTGAGAATTATAAAGCTACAATAATCAAAGACCAGGTGGTATTGGTAATAGGACTTAAAACATATCAAAGGAAAGAACAATCTAAAAATAGAAACACGATCATATAATGTTTGATAAGATAAACAGAGCAATTTCATTCAATTCAACAAGTGATGGGACAAAATAACATCCATCCATATGGAAGAAAACACACTCAACCATTACCTTACATTATAAATAACTTTTATAATTAAAAAAATCAAAATATACATAACATTTTTATTTATTTATCCCCCCCATAATATTTTAAGAAGAAAATACAGGGAACTATCTTCATGTCAGAGAAGACAAAAATTTGTTTGAGAGGTTAAAAAATAATTACAAACAAAAAAATAATAAACTAGACTTCAAAATTAAAGCTCATTGAAAGACACCATTAAAATGAATAGGCAAGCCACAGACTAGAGCAAGTATTTGCAATGTATATAAGGAAAAACTTCTATCCAGAATACATAAAGGATTCCTACTACTACAAGAAATAAAAAAAGGTCAAATAAACAATCTAACCTTACACTTAAAAGAACTATAAAAAGAACAGCCAAAAAAAAAAAAAAAAAAAAACAAGCCCAAAGTAAATAGAAGGAAGGAAATAATAAAGATCAGAGCAGAAAAAAAACAGAGTCTAGAAACACTATTTAAAAGATTAATGAAACCAAGAGCTGGTTCTTTGAAAGGATAAACAAAATTGACAGACCTTTGGCCAGACTCATCAAGGAAAAAAGAGAGAGGACTCAAAGTCAGAAATGAAAGAGGAGAAATAACTACGGCCTCCACAGAAATACAAAGGATCATATGAAAATACTATGAGCAATTACATGCCAACGAACTGTACAATCTGGAAGTAATGGACACTTCCTAGAAACATACAATCTCCCAAGACTGAGTCAAGAATAAACAAAATCTGAACCCACCGATTACCATCAATGAAATAGAATCAGTAATCAAAAACCTCCCAAAAAACAAAAGTCCTGGACCAGATGGCTTCATAGGCAAATTTTACCAAACATTCAAAGAAGAATTAACACCTATTCTTCTCAAAATATTCCAAAAAATCCAAAAGGGAAGGCTCCCTAACTCCTTTAAAGAGGCCACCATAACCTTGATTCCAAAACCAAAGACATTACAAAAAAAGAAAACTATAGGCAGATATCTCTAATGAACACTGATGCAAAAATCCTCAACAAAATATTAGCAAATTGAATTCAGCAATACATTAAGAATATCATACACGTGATCAAGTTGGATTTATCCCTGGGATGCAAGGTTGGTACAATATCCGCAAATCAATTAATGTGATATACCACATTAACAAATTGAAAGATAAAACCATATGATCCTATCAACAGATGCAGAAAAAGCATTCGACAAAATCCAGCATCCATTTATGATAAAAATAGATGTAAAGTGGGAATAGAGGGAACATACCTCACCATAACAAAGGCCACATATGACAAACCTACAGCTAACATCATACTCAATGGAGAAAGGCTAAAAGCATTTTCCTTAAGATCAGGAACAAGACAAAGATGCCCACTTTCACCACTCCTCTTCAACACTGTATTAGAAATCTCAGCCAGAGCAATAAGACAAGAAAGAGAAATAAAAAGGCATCTGAATTAGAAAGGAAGAAGTAAAACTCTTGTTATTTGCCGATACATGTATACTTTATAGAGAGAACCCTAAAGATTCCACCAAAAAACTGTTAGAACTAATCAATGAATTCAGTAAAGTAGCAGGTTACACAATAAATATTCAGAAGTCAGGGGCATTTTTATACACCAATGATGAACTTTCAGAAAGAGAAATTAAGAAAACAATCCCATTTACAATTGTGTCAAAACTATAAAATACCTGGGAATCAAATTAACCAAGGAGTAAAAGACCTGTTCTCAGAAAATTATGTCATCGAAAAAAGAAATTGAAGAAGATACAAATAAATGGAAATATATACCGTGCTCACGGATAGGAAGAATCAACATCATTAAAATAGCCATCTTACCCAAAGCAATCTATAGATTCAATGCAATTCCTATCAAAATATCAATGGCATTTTTCAGAGAGCTAGAACGAATAATCTTAAAATTTATATGGAACCGTAAAAGACCCCGAATAGCCACGGCAATCTTGAGAAAAAAGAACAAAGTTGGAGATATCACACTACCTAATATCAAACTATACTACAAGGCTACAGTAATCAAAATAGCATGCTACTGGCATAAAAACAGATACATTGATCAATGGAACAGAAATAAATCCACACCTATACACTCATATAATATATGACAAAGGAGGTAAGAATATACAATGGAGTAAAGACAGTCTCTTCAATAAATGGTATTGAGAAAATTGGATACATGCAAAAAAAAAAAAGAAACTGGAACACCTTCTTACACCATATACAAGAATAGACTCAAAATAGATTAAAGACTTAAATGTAAGACCCAAGACCATAAAACTTCTAGAAGAAAACATGGGCAGTAAACTTTGTGATATTGCTAACAGTAATTTCTTTTAGGATACATCTCCTCAGGTACGAGAAACAAAAGGAAAAATAAACAAATGGGACTACATCAAACTAAAAGGTTTTTGCACAGCAAAGGAAATCATCAACAAAACAAAGACAATCACTGAATGGTAGAAGATATTCACTTATGATACATCTGATAAGAGGTTACTATCCAAAATATATAAAGAACACATACAACAATCCAATTAAAAAATGGGCAGAAGACCTGAACAGATACTACTCCCAAAAGGAAATACAGATGTCTAATAGACATATGAAAAGATGCTCATGTTCACTAATCATTAGCTAAATGCAAATTAAAAGCACAATGAGATATCACCTCACACCTGTCAGAATGGCTATCATCAACAAATCAAGAAACAAGTGTTGGCGAAGATGTGGAGAAAAGGGAACCCTCATACATTGTTGGTGGGATTGCAAATTGGTACAGCCACTATGGAAAACAGTCTAGAGGTTTCTCAAAAAAATAAAAATGGGTATACCTTTTGACCCAGCAATTGCACTTCTGGATATTTATCCAAAAAAAACCTAAAGAATAATTCATAAAGATCTATGCACCCCAATATTCATGGTAGCACCATTTACAATAGCTAAGATATGGAAGCAACCTAAATATCCATCAACAGACAACTGAATAAAGAAGTTATGGTTCATATATACAATGAAATATTACTCAGCCATTAAAAAAATAAAATCAAACCATATGCAATGACATGGGTGGACCTAGAGGTTATTAGGCTGAGTGAATTAAGTCAGACAGAGAAAAATAAATGCCATGTGATTTCACTTATATGTGGAATCTAAGGGATGAAAAGAACAAACTAATCAAAAGCAGATTCACAAATATAGTGGACAATTTGGTGAAGGACAGATGGGAGGGGGTTTGGGGAGCTGGGAGAATGGGGTGAAGTGTTAAACAGGTACAAATTAGTAACTGATAAGTGGTCATAGGGATGGCGAGCATGGCATAGGGAATGCAGTTAGCATTAATATATTGGCTACGTGGAAAATCAGAGGAGAGGAGCAATTAAGGGGATCGTTTTATAAACTGTATGTCTAATCAATGTACTGTATACTTCAAACTAATTAAAATAAATTAATTTAAAAAAAGAATTCCTACTACTAAAGGAGAAAGATGTATTACCCAATAAAAATAGGTAAAATATTTGAATAGACACCTTTGAAGATATAAAAAGCACTTGAAAAAGTTCTCAACATCATTAGTTATATGAGAAATATAAATTACAACTGCAAAAATATATTACCATACCCTTCTGAAGGCCAAAATGAAAATATTGATAACATCAAATGTAGATGACAATGTGAGGCAATTAAAATTTTCATATATTTCTGGTAAAAGTTTAAAATGGTACAGTAAGTTTTAAACACTGGCTGTTTCTAAAGAAGTTATATTCCTGCCTTCTGAATGAACAATACTAATTGCTAGGTGCCTACTGAGAAGAAGTAAAAACACATGTCCATAAAAAAACTTTAGAATACGTTCATAGCAGTTTTATTCATAATAGCCCCAAACTGGAACATTTCAAGTGTCTGTCAACAAGAAAGGCATAAATAAACTGGTGTATTCGTACAATTGAATACTTTTCTGCAATTAAAATAAACTATTTATATATGCCAAAACATGTATAAATCTCTCAGATGTTAAGCCGAGAGAAAGAAAGCAGACATAAAAAAAAGTCTACAATAGACAAAATCTATGCTGATAGAAATCACAACTGTGATTGTCCTAGTGGGAGGGACTGACTTGGAAGAGGCCTGTTGGAACTTAATAGGTTACTGGAAGTGTCCTTTATCTTGACTAGGGTGTGAGATACATGGCTTTATATTTCTGTCAGAACTCAAAGAACTTTACATTTAAGATCTCTACGTACATTATACTAGAAAGCATGGAGTGGATTCTTGGTAAGGTTAGAGCAGCTAATATCTCTATAAACATAAGGCAACAAGGAAAGTACTTACATGGGGAATGTTTATCCAAACATAAATTTAGATTTTAGAGGCATGGAAGTCAGTCATGTATAGGTTTTTCAAAGATCTCAGGCCTTTAGTAAGATGGCTACTATCAACAAACACCAGAAAATAACAGGTATTGGTAAGGATGTGGAGAAACTGGAACTCTTGTGCACTGCTGGTGGTAATATTTAAATAGTGTAGCCATTATGGAAAATAGTTTGGCAGTTCCTTAAAAAATTAAACAAAGAATTACTGTATGATCTAGCAATTTTACATCTGGTTTTTATACCCCAAAGAACTGAACACAGTGACTCATGTAGATATTTTACACCCATGTTCTTAGCAGCATTATTCATAGAAGCCACAAGGTGGAAGCAACCTAAGTGTCCACTGACAGATGAATGGATAAGCAAAATGTTTTATATACATACAATGGAATATTATTCAGCCTTAAAAAGAATGAAGTATTTGGGTAAAACTTGAGGATATTATGTTAAGTGAAATAAACCAGTCACAAAAAGAACAAATACCATATGATTCCACTTACATGAATAGTGAGGTACTTATGTAGTACCTAAGAGTAGTGAAATTCATAGAGACAGCAAGTAGAATGGTGGTTGGTTGCCAGGGGCTAAGGGAAGGGGGATAATGGGAGTTACTGTTTAATGAGTACAGAGTTTCAATTCTGCAAGATGAGAAAAACATTCTGGAGATAGATGGTGATGATAGTTGTACAACAATGTAAATGTACTTAATGCCACGGAACTATCAGCTTAAAAATGGTTAAGATGGTAAGTTTTATGTTATATGTACTTTACCACAATTAAAAATATACCCACAACATTCAAAGGTGTCAACTACCTGAGTCCATGAGCCTTTATCTGTATAGACTCACCCAGGTAGCTCTGACTTGGAAAAATTCTCTCTGTTGTCCATAGTTCTTCTCCTTCTTCTAACTTGCGGATCATATCAGGCTTAGTCATGTGAAATCCTGATAATAAAAAATGAGATTTGGTCTAATCTCCTTGGGCTTCAAAACTACTGAAGGAAGAGAAAGATATAGCTTCAGGGCAGCAGACAAAGTATACGTTAATGTCTTACCAAAGTTAATACCCTACACTGGGCAAGTGAGGACATAATCATACTTTCTGCTAACAAAAAGGGATTCATCACCTCTGATCCCTGAAATCCAAAGTTCCATAAGTTTCAAAAACTCTTGAACAGAAATGAATGACACTGAAAGATTCAAGGAGTTTTTCATACCCACAGAGATGAGGTGGCAATAGTTTTCCAACATGACGTCCCTGTAGAGGGCCTTCTGATCAGAGTCCAGTTGCTGCCACTCTTCCTGGGTGAAGTCCACAGTCACATCCTTGAATGACACTGATCCCTGTAAGGGCATACTCTAGTTCATCCTAAAGTGATTTAAACTAGTGAGAACTAGATATTGGAGATCTAGTTCTGACCATGTTCAGTGGTCAGACTAGTTTTCTTATTTTATGTTATATATTGCAGAACAGTCTCTCTGAAAATACATTCATCTGTATTATTATCTCATGCTAAAACTTTATGAGATCATACTATTTGCCTTGAATGTGAATGGTTGCCTGGTAGACCAAAATGAATAAAACTCTGACTACAATCATGAGAAGTTACAGGCTAAGAGATAGGCATTACATGTAAATACATACAATCAATAGATATTACAGATACAATAACAGAATTACGTACAAGGGAAAGTGCTACAAAGTAAAGAAAAATATCATTTTGTATTCCAAAGCTTCATTGAGGACATAAAAATTTTGCACTCACAACGAATTTGTTTTGTAGAGCTATAGGGCATCAGCTTTTAAAATTCATGGGGAGAGGAAAACGACTTAGTAAATTCAGGAAATAGCAAGATACGACTTGTTAAGAAAGAGTCTATGAGCTCTAAGAAGAAAAAGGTATATAGAGGTAGGCAGTGGACATATTTATGGAATCATACTCGATTTTTTTCCTATAGAGCCATGGTCTTTAAATGTACTGAGCACACTCCCAACAGACTTGTATTTATAAACCATCAGTAGGTACTAATGGTAATCCACACTGTTAATGACCACTGTTCTTGACTGTAAACTGTTAGTATTTTCTTCCCTTTCAACATACTGTTTTTTATGTTCCACTGTAATGCATATTCCATTTTGGGTCTGCTGTGTTATGAAGTATAACGAAATTGAGGAAACATTAAGTTAGCACATATGTTATGTGATAAAATTTGTACTTTACAGGCAATAACACTCTTGAAAACTAGAGAAAGCTTGAGGTGTGGTAGGTGAGAAAGACAAACACGGTTAGATATGTCTCTTAGATTAAGGTATTATTAGTGGTCTAGATAGGGGACAACTGGTTGCTATGATGAATTGCAACAGAATTGGTCATAAATTGGTTATAGAGTAGAAAAAAGAGAAATAGCTCTTCAGTTACTTGTATAAGCAAGTGAGTAGGTACTGGGACTAGAAAATGAAAATGGGAAACAGAAGAAAGTATAAGCTGAACCAAAGGAGGTAATGAGGTAAATCTTGGAAATATACTTGAAGTGTCCATGGAACATACAGGTGGTGATTAGCTGCTGGATATATCGTTCTGACTCTCTGGATAGAGGTCTAGGATGGAGAGAAGTATTTGAGAATCCCTAGAATCTGATTAGTATAATCTTTACAGTAAATCTGATTGTAAATAGAGAAAAAGAGTCAGTGAAGAGATGAGAACCAATTAGCATCTTTAGAAAACCAGTATTTAAAAATTGGTAGATGAAGAGGAATTTTCTGGAAAAAAAAAAAAGATGAAAACAGAACAAAGTACCATCTTTGATTCAAAAGCAGACTATTTCAAGAGTGAACTAGCATATGCATTTCCTTCTCTTGCACCCATATAAAAATTAGAAGAAACTAAAAATATAATAAATCTATAAAAACATTAGAATATTGTAAAGGCTTTCATTGGCAGGCCACAGTTTGTAGAAATTGCTGGCAGACATGGATAAAATAGGATCAGAGAGGAGGAATGCAAAATGTGTTTTCTGACAAGCTTACAAGTAAATCTCTATACTGAAAAACCTCACAAAACAGGACATTTTACTACAAACTAATGATGTGATCTATCAAGTCTACCTCCCATCACTGCAAAATCTAGGTCAGTGGGAATGATCGAGGTTTTTCCATGTCTGCTCCTTTGTTCTTCACAACTTAGATCTCAAATCAGCGTCTAGACTAGATTCATTCAAGTAATATATTCCTATTTAAATCAAGATAATACATTTCTGTTCCAGCAGTACTTTTGTGAGAAGACTGAGAATGAAATGATGATAAACCCAATCAATACATTAACACTGACTACAACTAGAAGGTACACTTGGGGAAGGCTTAAGTTTATCTGGTTAGAATAAGAGAAACTAGGAACAGGACTGCAACTAGAGTGAAGCAGGCGAGGCACCTAGGGTGCAAAATTTATGGATGCGCAGCTCTGAGCATACTCCTTAAATTTTGCCTCTAGGCTACTTGTTTACTTCACTTTAATCTAAGCCCTGCTGGAGACCAGTTTCACAGAAGCAAATCCCAATAACCAGGAAATTTAAGGAGAGGAAAGCAAATGTTCATATATCCTGAAAACAAGTTATTTAAGAGAGGAAACATCATCTCACCTGAGGCATGGCTTTGAGATTTGCAAGAGATGAACCTTCTCTTTTGTGCTCTTCTTTTGGAAACAGAAGAGTCCTAAGAAGGCAGAGATGGGAAGATACAAGGAGCTATGTGAAACCATATCTGATTTGTCTTCCAGAATAATCTCTCAGTTAAATCCATATCAATTTTCACTGTTTCAGCACTTGCCCACTCAGTGTACTCAACTTCAGGACAGAGATTAGTGGAAAAATCGGACAATTCCTGCTCCCTTACCAATACCAGAAACCCAATCTCTTCGTGGGGTAGAATAAATTCCAGGGAATCTGCTGTGGTTTGGAGAAAGGGAACACTGTGCTTTTTCCCTGTATAGCTCTACCATAATCTCCCATAAAGGATGGGCTTATTATGTATTTCCAAAATGTTCTTCACAGACTTCCTACCAATTTACACTGTCATCAGCATGAGAATACCTCCCCACACCCTGATGAGTGCAGCCGACAATCATTTCTTAATCTCTATCAATACATACTGTAATTCCAATTTACAGATTCCTTATTACGAGTAAGAATAAGCTCCTTTTAATTAGTTTAAAGGAGGTTTTATTTCTTTTCTGTGATGGGATCTTATAGTATGTCTTTTTCTCATAGGTTTTTGTTGCCTATTTGGTTGACATTATCTTTTTTTTTTTTTAATTTAGTAAATTAACTCTACCTATTTTAAGATGCAAATAATTTTCATCAGTTATTCATATGATTATTAAAGTATTTTTGCCATGTAATGATTTTTCCTTGTGCTTCATTGGTTAGCAAAACTACATATTATATAATCCACGTTTTCTCAATTGATGTGAAATGCCATCTGTCCATTTTACATATCCCTATATGCTTGAGAATATCTGGACTTTCTATTTCTCAACTTCAGCTCTTTATTGACTCATCTGTTTCACATTACTTAATAAGCAGTTAATTATTGAGATTTAACTATATTAATTCACTACTAGTTAACTTAAGTATTAACGAGTAAGCAACGCTTTTAGTAGGTTAGGTATTGAAATAGAAGCCTCTGTAGGCTTCCAGGCAGAAAGGATAATATTTTGCTAAGTGAAGTCTAAAGTATATTTTAATTAGCAAAATAACTTTCAATTACTAAAATGAGACTGGCTTTGTGATTAAAAGTGTACCAAATACTCTTAATTCTCTTAGAATGCCTGAAAAAAAACTATTTACCTTGCCGTAAATTTCATCCAGAAGCAGGAAATGTCAATTGTATATCAGTATTGAAAGCACTAGTTATGGGTAAAAATTGTTTTTTGCTGCATGTTACCCATGCAACACTATTCATTTTAACAGACTGGTTTAGTTCATATGGTGTTTCCCTGCAATGAACCTTACCATTTGGGAACTATAAAACTGTTATCTCTTCCTTTCCAATAATTATACTCCTGTTTTATTTGCTAAGTTTCTATTGAGTTGCAATTTTGCAGACAGACTTAATGAACACTATTCAGATAATCAAATCTTACATACCCAACTAGACAGTGGTCATACAGTTCGTCACAAAACCATCACAAAAAATAACAGGTTGCAAACACATGCATAGTTTACATTCAATCAAACTTACTTCAGAAAACCATAGCCCTCTCACATCATTCACAATCTCAGACAGCACATTTAATTACATAATTCCAGGCAAAATCACAAAATCACATCACAAATCACTTTCGCTTCTCCACCATCACCTAGTCTCAAAATACGACTCACACCTAATCTAAAAATAGACAAAGGCAAAAGAAAGCCCACGTAGCAACACTACTGTCCACTTTTCACACACAATCGGCCATAATCTCCTGCAGATTAGCACGCACCCAAAAAGCAGTTTAGGACAGGAAGCAGCCTCATTCGGTGTACGCGCACACACACGCACACACACGCACGCACACACACGCGCGCGCGCGCGTCCACACACACACACACACACACACACACACACACACAGCATGTCCTTCTGTGCGAGGCCCCGCTCGCTGCGATGCAGCTTTCTCAAGGTCAAAACACAAAATTCCCCCTCGCGGAGCTCGCTCCAGTCACACTCGGCTGTCACCCTAAGGGTCATGCCCATGGCCCACGCCCGAAGCCCCCCACTTGCACAGATCTGAGTGTCTGGTTACCGCGGGGCCGGTTCCGGTTCCCTCAGAATTAACAGGTCCGGCTTAGACTCCTGGTTTTCTCCTTGGCCTCCTCACTGGGTCCCGCTTCCTTGTCTGCCCTCCGGACCCTGAGCTTCCAGCTCCCTCCTCCTCCTCCTCCTTCTCAGAGCCCCCAAGACACACACGCCTCAACCCTGGCCCAAGATCAGGAGTCTGCGCTTGCGCACTCCAGAGTGGGCGGGAGCTCCCAGGAGGCTACGGGGCGGCCTGTATCGAGCGGCTGAGTTCCAGCTGCCGCTGCTCAGGTCTGGTTGTACCAACGCCTGCTCTTTTCTGGCTTGGACTACGTTTCACTGAGGCCATGGGGGAGCTAAAGAACTTCCACCTCTGGTTCATTTTCTGCTAGCCTTGTGGTCGCATTCTGTGCGGTGAGTTAAGGTGATGCGAGTCGGGGTGCAGGAGAAGCTTACCGTAGGAGGCCCGGAGTTTCCCTTGTGCAGATGGGTCAAAGGAAGGCAGGAGTCCCCTTGGGTCTGTGTTAGTCACCTTCAGAGGAAGGTGATTGTGAGTGGGTGTGCGATTCTGTGACTGCGTCAGCGTAGGATATGATTATGAGAGTGTATGTGTGTGATAGTGAGTGACAGGGCTGGGTGTCTGCGCAGTGGGGAGGCCCTGATAGGCTCCTGGGACTTTGAGTGGTGCGGGGCCTTTTTTATGACCGTGGTTGGCTGTGACTGTGAGGTGTGTTACCCTGTGACCGAGTACTCCTGTTACAGCGCTATTGTGACTCACTAAAGACTGATCAAAATTGGCCTAGTGTAGCTTTCTTTTCTTTTCTTTTCTTTTCTTTTCTTTTTTTTTTTTTTAGGAGGGTAGAGCTTCATTTTTGCAGTTCTGGGCTGAGGAGTTTGTGGACAAGGTCCCATGTACCTTAATCTGTGCCTGTCAAAGACTCCCAGACCCTTGTTAACCACAGAGGCCCCCTGTTTTAAAGCATGTTCTCTGTTGCCTTCATCAGTACACCCTGTATCCATTGTCCAACCTGGTACTTAATACACAGTAGGCATGCAGTACATTAAGTGTAGCCATTCTGGAGCCATTATAAGTTCCATGGTTTCTTGGAATTTGTTGCACTGGGTTTTCTTTCACTGCCTCTGTCATTTCACCTTATAGCCACATTGCACAGAAATAGCTGTGAAAAGGAATTTGAATATGAGACCTAAAATGATGGTTCCAACTAAAAAAAGCACAGCCCTGTGTTTGTTATGACAATTTTAGATATGAAATTTCCCCCAAGGGGGGGAAAACATGACATTAAGGCACCAAGAGCAGGATTCCTTCCTCCAAAGATTGCTTCTGAAAGCTCTGTGGGGGCAAGATGCCTATTGTAGATCCACAGCATTTTCATAGCTTTGTTGACAGGAAACTATTGTGAACAGGAACAGATTCCAGTCCCAGGCTTCAGTGACTCTGACTTTTCTTTATGATACAGGCATGGGTCAACCAGTATTCTAGTCTTTCTCATACTTCCATTTGGTATTTTTAATATGGATGATAGGGGCTTGCTGGTGCTAACCTAAAAATAAAAGGCCTGCCAAAGCGAGAGGCAACAAGCATTTATTTGAGATCAACAAGACCGGCTATTCAGAATCAGAATTCCAGCAGAAGCCTAAATAATGTTCCAGTTAGGAAAGAAAGACAGTGGGTATTTATGAAAAAGGAACAATTACAGGAACAATTGAAGGAAGGCATTTCCATTGGTGCAGACAACATGATATAATGACACTAATTCTAAACAATGTTTTTAATTTTCAGTTCAGTAGTCATCAGTCCAGTAGTCATAATAACTGTTTTTTTGTTATTGTTACAAACAGTTATTTGGGACACATGTTGTCTTATGCCCAGTCCAGAGGTTATTTTGTCCTATTTTAACATTTCAAAGTTTGAGGCATAAGACGTGCAAGGTTGTTTCTCTGGCATGGCAGCTCCGGCTCCATTTTAAACTGACTCTGTTTTATTGTTGTTTACACTAGTGATGAAGAATGTGTTCTTATTTGGAGCCTGTCTGAGCTTTAAGGCCTTGTATGTCCTAATTCCCTTTTCCTTCCAAGTTTTGCTGTATTCCAAAAGAAGCCATGAAAGGAGAAAAGTGTTGCAGTTGCTTGTCAAAGCCAAGCTAGAGGTCATTTTGAGCTTTTTCTTTGTTTTATGAACTTTTTCTTTGTTTTGTTTTTCAGGATATAGAATAACTTCATCTAAAATGCCATGCCAAATAATGACTTATATATTTACCAGGTCTCTAGGCCTTCTCTTCTCAGTTAATGATGCTACCATGAGGATGGATCTCTTTCTTTTCCAATGCTTCGTGAAATGCCCTACCTACAGTTAATTTTCATATAATCACTTGGCAACACCTCCCCCTTGTGCTCTTTTGGTCTAAGTATTCTCATGATGCAGAAATAGTCCTCCTTTACCTGGTAAGTTGTTGGGAAGAGACCAGTGCTCAGGTAGAATTACACATTAGATAATTTAGATATTCTTGAGAGACATGAGTGAGATGGTTTGATTGATTTCATTAAGTAAGCAACAACCTTTTGTTTGGGACACCTTTAGGAGTAAGAGAATTATTGGGGATATGTGCAGAGAGATCTCTGTCAGGAAGGGAAGGCATTTATTTCCCAGGGAATCCATTAGGAGATTTATGTTGCACCAGGCTAGTTCACGAATAAGATTTGGCAGCATCAGTTTTTAAAAATTTTGTTAATTTTTAATTACAGTTGACATTTAATATTATATTAGTTTTAAGTGATGAGATATTTATATAACATAGTGATGAGATATTTATATAACTTACAAAGTAATCACCCCGATAGGTCGAGTGCCCACATAGTGATGAGATATTTATATAACTTACAAAGTAATCACCCCGATAGGTCGAGTGCCCACCTGACACCAAACATAGTCATTACAATATTATTAACTATATTCCCTATGCTGTACTTTACATCCCTATGACTATTTCGTAAGTGCCAATTTGTACTTCTTAATCCCTTCACCTTTTTCACCCAGCCCCCTAACCCCACTCCCTTCTGGCAACTATCAATTTGTTCTCTGTATCTATGAGTGTTTCTGTTTTGTTTATTTTATTTTTTAAATTCCATAGATAAGTAAAATTATGTTATTTGTCTTTCTCTGTCTGACTTATTTCACTTAGCATAATACCCTTAAGGTCCATTCATGTTGTTGCAAATGGTAAGATTTCACTTTTTTATCGCCAAGTAATATCCCTTTGTATATATGTATCATATCTTCTTTATTGGTTTGTCTATGGATGGATGCTCAGGTTCCATCCATATCTTGGCTATTGTAAATAATGCTATGGTGAACATGGGGTGCATATATCTTTTTGAATTAGTGTTTTGATTTTCTTCAGATAAATACCCAACAGTAGGATTGCTGACTCATACGGTAGTTCTATTTATAATGTTTCAAGGAACTTCCATACTGTTTTCTACAGCTGCTGCACCAACGTGCAATCCCACCAGCTGTGCACGAGGGGTACCTTTTCTCCACAACTTCCCCAAGTCTTGTTTGTTGATTTATTGGTGATAGCTATTCTGACAGGTGTCAAGTGATATCTCATTGTAGTTTTAATTTGCATTTCTCTGGTGGTTAGTGAGTTGAGCATCTTTTCATTTATCTATTGGCCATTCTTACATCTTCTTTGGAGAAATGTCTATTCAGGTCCTCTGGTCATTGTTAAATTGGATCGTTTGGTTTTTTATGGAGTTAAGTTGTGTGAGTTATTTATATTCTTTGGCTATTAACTTCTTGTTGGATGTATCATTGGTTAATATCTTCTCTCATTCACTAAGTTGTCATTTTGTTTTGCTGATGATTTCTTTCACTGTGCAAAAATATTTTAGTTTGATGTAGTCCCATTTGTTTACTGTTGTTTTTGTTTCCCTTGCCTGAGGAGATCTATCCAAAAAAAATATTACTAAGACTTTGTCAAAGAGTTTACTGCCTAGGTTTTCTTAGGAGTTTTACGGTTTCGGTTTTACATTTAAGTCTTTAATCCATTTTGAGTTTATTCTTGTATGTGGTTTAAGAAAGTGGTCTAGTTTCGTATTTTTTTGCATATATCTATCTAGTTTTCCTAACACCATTTATTGAAGAGACTGTCTTTACCCCCATTGTATATTCTTGACTCATTTGTCATAGATTAAATGACCATATAGCTTTGGGTTTATTTCTGGGTTCTTTATTCTGTCCTATTGATCTGTATGTCTGTTTTTATTCCAGTACCATGCTGTTTTGATTACTATGGCCTTGTAGTATAGTTTGATATCTGGTAGTGTAACACCTCCAATTTTGTTCTTTCTCAAGAACACTGTGACTATTTGGGATCTTTTGTGGTGCCATATAAATTTTAGGATAATTTGTTCTAGTTCCGTGAAAAATATCATTGGTAGTGCAGGGATTGCATTGAATCTATAGATTGCTTTGGGTAGTATGGACATTTTTTAAATTCTTTAAAAAAATTTTTTTTAATTTATTTTCTTTTTTTTTTGGTATCATTGGTTAACAAAATCCAGTAAGTTTCAGGTGTACAATTTAACAGTAAGGCGTATATATATTGCATTGTGTATTCCCCTCCCATAGTTAGATTTCTTTCTGTAACCACATATCTGACCCCATCTACCTACCTCCTCCCCACTTCCTCCCTACCTTCTGGTAACCACTAGTCTATTACTCATGTCCATGAGTCTCTGATTGTCCTGTTCATTTGTGATCATAAGTGATATGTGGTTTTCAACTTTTTCTGTCTGGCTTATTTTGCTTAGCGTGATTATCTCGAGGTCCTTCCATGTTTTTGCAAATGGCAGTATTTCCTCTCTTCTTATGGCTAATATTCCATTGTATATATGTACCACAGCTTCTTTATCCAATCATCTATCATAGGACATTTTGGTTACTTCCATTTCCTGACCACCGTGAATAATGCTGCTATGTGCAAATATCTTTTCAGATATGACCTTTCAAGTCTTTGGAGTAAATACCCAGTAGAAGGATTGCTAGATCATATGATAGATCAATTCTTAGTTTTTTGAGGAACCTCCATACTGTTTTCAATAGTGACTGTACCAATTCGTAGTCCCACCAACAGTGTATAAGGGTTCCTTTTTCTCCGCATCCTCTCTAACATTTGTTATTACTTGTCCTGTTGATAACATCTATTCTAACAGGTGTGAGATAGTACCTCATTGTGGTTTTGATTTGCATTTCCCTGCTAGATTGCGATGTCGAGCATCTTTTCATATGTTCGTTGGCCATTTGTATGTCCTCTAGGGAGAAGTGTCTGTTCAGGTCCTCTGCCCATTTGTTGATTGGATTGTTTGGCTTTTTTTGTTATTGAGTTGAATGAGTTCTTTGTATATTTTGGATATTAGGCCCTTGTAGGAAGCGTTGCTTGCAAATATAGTTTCCCATTCGGATGGTTGCCTTTTTGTTTTGTTGATCGTTTCTTTTGCTGTACAGAAGCTTTTTAGTCCCATTCATTTATTTTAGCTTTTACTTCCCTTGCCTTTGAGGTCAAATTCATAAAATCTTCTTTAACTCCAAGATCCTTGAGTTTAGTTCCTATGTTTTCTTCTATGTATTTTATTATTTCAGGTTTTATATTCAAGTCCTTAATCCATTTTGAATTAATTTTGGTGTGTGGTGATAGACAACAGTCTAGTTTCATTCTTTTGCATGTGGCTTTCCAGTTTTCCTAGCACCATTTATTGAAGAGGCTTTCCTATCTCCACTGTACGTTTTGGATTTTTTGTTGAAAATTATTTGCCCATATAAATATGGATTTACTTCTGGACTCTCAATTCTGTTCCACTGGTACATGTGTCTGTTTTGCTGCCAATACCATGCTGTTTTGATTACTGTTGCTTTGTAGTAGAATTTGAAGTTGGGCAGAGTGATGCCTCCAGCCTTGTTCTTTTTTCTCAGGATGGCTTTGGCGATTCAAAGTCTTTTGTGCTTCCATACAAATCTGATGATTTTTTGTTGTTTCTTTAAAAAATGCCAACGGGATTTTTATGGGGATTGCATTAAATCTGTATAATGCTTTATGTAATATGGTTATATTAACTATATTGATTCTTCCACTCCAAGAACACAGAATATCTTTCCATTTCTTTGTATCTTCTTCGACTTCTTTTAATAGGGTCTTGTAGTTTTCATTATATAGGTCCTTCACATGTTTTGTTAGATTTATTCTTAGATATTTTATTCTTTTTGTTGCAATTGCAAAAGGAATTATTTTTCCACTTATTTTTCTGACACTTCAATATTAAGAGTATAGGAACGCTATGGATTTTTAAACATTGATTTTTGTATCCAGAGACTTTACTGTATTTGCTTATTGTTTCTAGTAGTGTTCTTGTGGGGTCTTTAGGGTTTTCTATATAGAGAATCATGTCATCCGCAAATAGTGACAGTTTGACTTCTTTGTTTCCTATTTGGGTGCCTTTTATACTTTTCTCTTGTCTGATTGCACTTGCTAGGACCTCCAGTGTTATATTGAATAACAGTGGCAATAGTGGACAGCCTTGCCATGTTCCTGATCTTAGAGGAAAGGTTTTAGTTTTTCACCATTAAGTATAATATTGGGTGAGGGTTTGTCATACATGGCCTTTATTATGTTAAGGTACTTTCCTTCTATACCAATTTTGTGAAGTGTTTTGATCATAAATAGATGCTGTATCTTGTCAAAGGCTTTTTCTGCATCTATTGATATGATCATATGATTCTTATTTTTTAATTTGTTTATGTGGTGTATCACATTAATCGATTTGCATATGTTGAACCATCCCTGTGCTTCTGGGATGAAGCCCACTTGATCGTGGTGTATAATCTTTCTAACGTGTTGCTGTATTCGGTTCGCTAGTATCTTATTTAGGATTTTTGCATCTGTGTTCATGAGACATATTGGTCTTGTTTTCTTTTTTTGTGTTATCCTTACCAGGTTTTGGTATTAGAGTAATATTGTCCTCATAGTTAGAAAGTATTGCCTCCTCTTCGATTTTTTGGAAGAGTTTGAAGAAAACAGGTATTAAATCTTCTTTAAACATTTGGTACAATTCACTGGTGAAGCTATCTGGTCCTGGACTTTTACTTTTTGGTAGGTTTTTGATGATTGTTTCAATTTCCATTCTGTTGATCAATCTATTTAGAGTTTCCAGATCCTCTTGATCTAATCTAGGAAGATTCTATTTTTCTAAGTACTGATCCATTTCTTCTAGGTTATTAAAAAGAATACTTTTTCATAGTATTCTTGCATGATCCTTTGTATTTTTGCAATGTCCGTTGTAATTTCCCCTCTTTCATCCATGATTTTGTTTATTTGTGTCTTTTCTCTTTTTTCTTTAGTGAGTCTAGCCAGGGGTTTGCCAATTTTATTAACCTTCTCAAAGAACCAGCTCCTTGTTGTATTTATTTTTCTATTTCTTTTTTATTTCATTTATTTCTGCTCTAATTTTGATTATTTCTTTCCTTCTGCTGACTTTAGGCTTCATTTGTTCTTCCTTTTCCAATTTTTAAAGATGAAGCATCAGGTTGTTTATTTAGGCTCGTTCTTGTTTTTGGAAGTAGGCCTGTAATGATATGAACTTTCCTCTTATGACCGCTTTTGCCGTGTCCCAAGAGTTTTGATATGTTGTACTATCATTATCACTCATTTCTATGTATCTCTTGATATCTCTTTTTATTTCTTCTCTAACCCAGTTATTCTTCAGTAGCATGTTCTTTAATCCACATGTATTGGTAGTTCTTCCTCCTTTCTTTTTGCAGTTGCTCTCTAGCTTCAAAGCATTATGATCAGAGAATATGGTTGATATGATTTCAACTCTCTTATATTTGCTGAGGCTATCTCCGTGTCCCAGTATGTGGTCAATTTTTGAGAATGTTCCATGTGCACTAGAGAAGAATGTATAAGAAGAATGATTAGAATGGGATGGAAGGCTCTGTAAATCACTTATGTACAGTTGGTCTAATGTGTCATTTATGGCTGTCCTTATTGATTTTCTGTTTGAATGATCTGTCCATATCCAACAGTGGGGTATTTACGTCCCCCTGCTACGATAGTATTTTGGTCTGTTTCTCTCTTTAGTTCTGTTAGTAATTGCTTTACATATTTCAGGGCTCTCTGATTGGGAGCATAGATATTAATGTGTTATGTCTTGGTGCATGATTCCCTTTATCATTATGAAGTGTCCCTCAGTATCTTTCTTTACCTTTTTTATTTGAAGTCTGTTTCGTCCGATATTAGTACTGCTACTGCTGCTTTTCTCAGAATGCCATTTGCTTGAAATATCATTTTCCACCCTTTCACTTTGAGTCTGTTTTTGTCTTTGTAGCTGAGATAGAAGTTATCTTTTTATAATGGCCTTTTTTATTCTTTTTATTCTTTTTCTGTGAAACTTCATTCATGTCCTTTGTTATGGTAGCATGTTTAATAATTAATCATTCAACTTACTTGAAGTTTATCTTGTATGGTAGATGAGATATAGATGAGGCTTAATCTTATTCCAAAATGGCTACCTAGATATCCGGCACCATTCATTTAGAGTCTATCTTTAACCAAGGAGGTGAAAAACCTGTATATTGAAAACTACATGACATTGATGAAAGAAACTGAAGAAGACACAAAGAAATGAAAAGCTATTTTGTGTTTGGAAAAATACTGTTAAAATGCCCATACAGCCCAAAATGATATGCAGATTCAATGTATCCTTATCAAAATTCCAGTGGCATTTTTCATAGTAATAAAACAAGCAACCCTAAAATATGTATGGAACCACAAAAGATATCTAATAGCTATAGCAATCTTAAGAAAGAAAGAAAAAGCTGGAAGGCTCACACTTCCTGATTTCAAACTATATCACAAAGCTATAATAATCAAAGCAGTATGGTACTGTCATAAAAACAGACAGAAAGATTAATGGACCAGAACAGAGCACCCAGAAATAAACCCACACATATATAAACAAATAATTTATAACAAGAAAAGCCAAGAATATATGGTGGGGAAAAGACAGTCTATACAATAAATGGTGTTGGGAAAATTGGACAGTCACTTGCATAAAAATGAAACCACTATCTTATACCACCCACAAAAATCAATCAGAAATGGGTTAAAGAGTTGAACATAAGACCTGACATCATAAACTCCTAGAAAAAAACCATAGGTGGTAAACTCTTTGACATCAGTCTTGGAGATGATTTTTTGCATTTGATACCAAAAGCAAAGGCAACAAAAGAAAAAATAAACACATGGCACTATATCAAACTAAAATGCTTCTGCACAGCAGAGGAAACCATCAACAAAATGAAAAGGCAACCTATAGAATGGGGGGAAACATCAGTAAATTATATATCTGATAAAGGATTAATACTCAAAATATACATAGAACACATACAACTCAGTAGACCAAAAACAAAAACACAATCTGATATCAAAATGAGCACAGGATCTGAGTAGACATTTTTCCAAAGAAGACATACAGATGGCCAACAGGTACATGAAAAGTTTCTCAATATCACTAATCATCAGGGAAATGCAAATCAAATCTACAATGAAATATCACTTCGCACCTGTTAGAATGGCTATTATCAAAATGACAAGACATACAAAGTGTTGGCATTAGTAACAAGAAAACACCAACTTGCATGGGCCATGCCTGTTTTAAAATTCAACATATTTATTAGTCCTCTTCTTGGTTCCACTTTAAAAGAACTCAGAATCCAAAGAAAGTGCTGATGGAAGAGAGGGAAAAAATGACATGAGATGATCTCGCCTCTGAGCTCCAAAAGTGCTACTTCAGAATGACATTTTTCTTTGCCCCTCATGTCTCCTTACTCCTAGCACCCATACACACATACATAAAAGATTAGAAGGAAGCTGGATAAATCCACATATTACTCAAAACAAGGAGGAAATGCAGCTATAGTATGATGGAATCAAGAAAGACAGGCCCCAGGCTCTTTAGTAGGGGGGATTTAGAGAGGCAGAACAGTGTCCCAAAACTATAATGAAATGGACCAAACTGACCTGCTCAAACCTACCTTCACCAGATTCTCACTGAATTAAGAGGGGAAAGATGTGGAAATGAACATTAGAAAAAGATCAGGGAAACAGAAAACAACCCCACCATCCTGAATCAGCTGGCTTAACACAGTGGAATGACCTTTTGAAGACTCAGTTAAAATGCCAGTTAGGTGGCAGTATCTTGCAGGGTTGGAACAAGGTTCTCCAAAAGGCTGTATGTACATGCTGTGGATCAGCATCCTATATCTGGTACTGTTTTGTCCCATAGCCAGGATTCACGAGGCCAAGAATAAGGGGTAGAAATGAGAGTGACACTGCTCACTGTTACTCCTAATGGACCTATAATAAAATTTTTGCTTCCTGTCCCCACAACCTGTACTCTGCTGCCAGGATGTCTTAGTTCCAGAGAGAAGACTGCTTCCACCAGGAGACACATGATTCCATTGAATTGGAAGTTAAGACTGCTCCTCTGCCACTTTGGGCTCCTCATCCCTCTGAATCAACAGGCAAAGAATATAGTTACTGTGCTGGCTGGGGTGTTTGACCTTGGCTACCAAGGGGAAATTGGACTGCTACTCCACAAGAGAGTTAAAGAGTGTCTGGTGCATGGCAAATCTTTTCGGGCATTTCTTTGCATTAACATGTCCTGTGATTAAAGTGAGTGGAAAATTACAACACTATTCAGGCAAGATTACTGATGGGCCAGACTCTTCAATATCATTTGGGTCACTCCACCAAGTAAAGAATCATGACCCACTGAGGCGCTTGCTGGTGGCAAAGGGAATATGGAATGGGTCATGGAAGAAGGTAGTTATAAATGCCAGCTATGACCATGTGGTCAGTCTCAGAAATGAGAACTGTAATCATCATGAGTGTTTCTTCATTTCAGTGTGTGTGTGTGTCTGTGTGGTAAATATCTTTGCTTCCCCTTTTTTCCCCCTTTATCATATAACATAAGATGTACTGACTTTATGTCATAGTAGTTAAGTATTATTAACTTTACATCACAATATTTAAGTTATGGGATATCAAGAAGAAGAGTAAACATCACCCAAGGACTTAGTACCCTCTTCTGGGGAAAGCATTAGTGTGTTTTTTGGTTGTATGCAGGGTAGTTATACATGTTAGGTGGAAGTACGATCTTGCTATTGTCTTTATTCAGAGATTAAATATAGCTTAAGGAGATGTGTATAGGTGACAAGTTGATAAGGGGTGAACTTATGATCACTAATTTTATGTCAGTTTGGCTAGACCACGATGCCTAGGTATTCAGTCAAATATCATTCTGGATGAAACATGAAGGTAGTTTTTTGGATGAGATTAACATTTAAATCAGTGGCCTTTGAGTAGAGCAGATTACTCTCCTTAATATGTGTGAGCCTCATCCAATTAGTTGAAGGCCAAATAGAACAAAGACTGATCTCTCCCAGAGCAAGAAGGAACTCTGCCAGCAGACAACTTTTGGACTCGAACTGCATCTATTCCCTGGCTGTTCAACTTGCTAGCCTGCCCTGCAGATTTTGGACTTAACAAGCTTCCACAAACTCATGATCCAATTCCTTAAAACATCTGTCTCTGTCTCTCTCTCTACACACACACATATCTTTTGGAGTATGCTTCTCTGAGGAACCCTAATACACTATTCTAAGTATTTTACATGTATTGTCTCATTAGTCCTCCTGAGAATCCTATAAGGGAGGTATCATTTCCAGTAAATCGATTAGGCAAATGAGGCACCAAGAGCTAAAATAATTAAAGTGTCAGAGTTCCTGAGAGGTGAAACCAGAATTTGAATTCCAAGGCTCTCAGTCTTTAACTGTTTAACTACTAGATGCTCTATATCTTGTCTGCTTCACTGAGCCATTCCTGATGAGTATCTCTCTCTTTGATCATTAATTTGGAACCAAAATCATAATGATTATAATGTGGTCTATCATATCTTATTTAATACATTGTTTATTCTCAAACATTTCTTTTTCTTTTTACTAATTATTAATTATCAGGAATTCTTCAGTGAACATCCTTATAATACCTTTTTGTTCATTTCTATTTTTTCCCAAGACAAAGTGTCCTAGAAGTGGGATTTCTGAATAAAACATTGGGCATGCCCTCAACGTGCAAGAAGTTATGCATACTTACTTGGAAGAAACAGATTAATAAGATATAATTGCTACCTTTCTGTTGTTCCATTCAACAGGGAAAATTAAAGTAGGTCAAAGGCAGAGCATGATGAAGACCTTTGGAGAAGTACAGATGATAAACCATGGGAGTTGATAAGAAAGTGTTCTAACTATAGCAATATGTTCCAATTATTGCGAATTCATGAGAACTATCAGTGTGAATGAATTTTCTCTAGCCAAGTTTATGTTCTACAGTTTTGATTCTCTTGATGTTGGATCCAAGGCGATTCTCCCATTGGTTGCATGCAATTATGGCTAATGTTTCAGAAGTGAAATAAATACTTATATCAAGATATAAAACAAAGCAGCAAGACCAAGGTTTGAACCTTTTAGCTCTTCTGTAGGCCAACACCCCACAGGCATGCTTGAAAACTAAATTTGTTGGAAGAGATCATAAGAGAAATCATTTATAGCCAACTGTATTTAGAATATGCTGAGCTGTAAATCTAACCTAAAGACTTACCACAGTGAATTTTTTCACCGATTTTTTGAAGAACTTCCCTTTAAGAAAATACCTTAAAATGTATCTTCTAAAATTGATACATAGTTCTCACAAAGAAAATAGGAAGTATATATAAGTTGAAATTTATGTAAGTTTATGGAAGTATACTTAAACGAAAGATCAGTATCACAGTCTAGAAGTCACCAATGTTAACATTTAAATGTATAAGTCCAGATATTTTTCTTTTTATTACTAATGTCTGACATTCTATCTGTAAAGATAGAATATATTTTGATAAATGGAATAGTTGTACATATGTGTAGTAACCTGCTTTTGCCACTGTCAGTATATTTTTTTCCTATATTTTTTGGTTATTATACCTTTTTTTTTTTTTTACCTATTTAGTCTACGAGTATGATCAGATCTTCCTAGTGAATGCTCCATCAACAGAGTACTAAGCAGACCAATCTGCTTAACTTCGAGGGACTAATTTTTAACGACTACTTAATATCTCATTGTGAAGTTCTGGAATTTATTAACCTAGTATTCAGACGATCCCAGATTCACGATGATTTTCCAATTTTATAATGGTGTGAAAGCAATACCCATACTACCTGTCCATTTTTCACTTTCAGTACAGTATTCTATAAATGAGATATTCAACACTTTATTACAAAACAGGCTTCATGTTAGATGAGTTTGCCTAACCGTAGGCTAATGTAAGTGTTCTGAGCACCTTTAAGGTAGGTCAGATAGTCTAAGCTATGGTGTTTGGTAGGTTGGGTGTATCATTTTCAGCTTATGATTATTTTCCTCTTAACAATGGGTTTATCGGGACATAGCCCCATCATAACTTAAGGCGCATCTGTATTCTTGCTGGACTCAGAAAGCTGAACAAAACCAGAGACGTTTCTTCTATATGCTGTCTAGCTCATGTGTTTGGCCCACCCTCCCCTTTCCCCCAGGATCATATGAGACTAGGCTTTGTAGAGTTGGAATGTTTTTGTCATTTGCAAGACTGTCACTTCCAAGGATGTCCATCAAGTTCTCGCAGGTGGAAAGTGACTGCCTGAAAGCTGCTCAAAGGGATATAACAAGGATGTGACATTGGAGCCCTGTTTTGCCAGTTAATATTTTGCCTCAGTATTTATAATTTGCCTGCTGGAGGTATTTGCCTTCATTATGAGTCTCTGGAGAGCCTTTGAGGAACTGATTTAACATTCGTATCACTGGAAACAAACTATTTTGTTATTACTGAGGCTTCATTTTCTTGACACCTAAGGTGACCTTGTCTTTCTTTGGCATTTTTATTCTTCTTCCCTGATTGACATTACCACAGCAGACCCAAGTCTCATTTTGTTGCCAGCCCTTCTGGGTCAGGGACCCAAACCAAGGTCCTTCTGCCCAGTGCAGTTTGCGCCAATAGAGAAAGACTGAGTTCAGTAAAGCAGCACAGCAACTTTTCTCTTTGATGGAGGAATGGAGAAGGGTGAGCTCATGCTTAAAAGGCACCTCCTCCGCATGGTTAGGGCTTGGGGTGGAAGGCTTTTAAAGAAACTGGGTAGGCAGGATAAGGGGGTGGGGAGTTCTTAGAAAGGGGGCAGCAACCTCTGGGAAGAGCTGGGGTATGTGCAGTCCCCAATGGTTCCGTTGCACAAGGCACTCACTGTGCCTAGAGGTGTACATTTCTTTCCCTTGGGTGTGATTTTTATTATGTTAATGAAGCAAGTTGGCTAGTGGTCATGGGTTGGGGGTTCTGAACACCATCTTCGAATGAGCTGTCTGTAGGTGTTGTGGTTAACCGTTAGCAGTTTGCCTTAGTTCCTATAAGCAAGCATAGCTTGTGACATAGTTTAGGTATTTGGAAACAGTAGGGTTTCCTACATGATATCCGGGTGACGATATCTTCTCCTATGTATAGGACTTTATTATCTGTAAGACTTACGTGATTTTCTTATTGCAGGAAAGGAGACAGCCCTAAATGATGTAGAGAGTGGTTTAACTAAACGGGCTCCAAGAAGAGGAAAGCCATTGCAGGTAAAAGTTTAACTGCTGTGAAGAGTGAGAAGTATGAGAAGCTTTCTTCTCAGAGGCCAGGCGAAAGAACTGAGATCCCTTTGGCCTGAGTTCCCAAAGAGTTGTCACCAATTGTGAACAGAATCATCTGAAAATGGAGTCAACTATGTCGAGGGGCCCTAAAATGGGAGTCAGGATGCCATTAGCAAAGTCAGGTTCAAGCACATCTACACCCAGATGAGGTTTGAAGTTTTGGACTTCTGTGCTTGCGAAGAAGCACATCTTGGAACTTGCCTCCCTGTCATGCGGATGCTTATCTGAGTCCCACCACTGAGACCTGACTAAACCTTCCTGAGCTAGTCATCATACCAGGTTAGACAGCCAAGGAAAAACTGGTTTTTGCCTTGCTAAGCTTGGGCTTCCTTTGTCTTCCCAGAGCACATATCAGGTCTTCTACTGAATCTGTCTCCATGTTTCGAATCCTTTAAGTCCCCAAATAAACTTCTGATTTTTTTTTACAGTCTCAGATCTTTATTGGTTGACACCATAATGCCCATGTGTCTGTAGGTCCTTCTATAATCCCCTCCAGTTTCAAAGAAAAAGGGGTTAGCCTTAGAGAACTTGTACCAATAAAATATACATGTACTTGAGGATGCTAACATAATTTTGTGACCGAATATCTAGACCCCCCCTGCAGTTTGGCTTCTGATGTTGCTCGAGTGACTAGGCTATTTTGCAGTTTAAACTCTGCCTACCTGATGAACTGCCTTCCCTGCATTGTCTATTTCACCACAAAACTTGTTTTTACCAGTTTATTTTGCAGATACCAAGGGAAACTGAGGCATTGGCCCCTGTTTTGTGACCCCTTTATTCCCCTGCTGACCATGTCTTATGACTCCAACTCTTGGCCATATCCCATGACTCTACCTACTGACCATGAGTCAACCGAAACTACCATTGTTCTTATCTCACAACCCCACTTGCTGACTACTGAGAGTCCAGTTGCCCCCTCCAATCAGAAAATGAATGACATAAGTTTATGGACTTGTTTCCCTAGCAACCCATCCCTCTGACTCTCGCTTTTAAAACCTTTGCCTTATTCTTCCCACCTCAGAGCATGTCTTCAGTTCATGCCAAAGGCTAGGTTCTTTGATTTGCAAATCATATCAGAATAAAACTCTTTAATTCCTCAGAATAGTCCTGTGGAACTTTGGTTTACATACTGAACGTTAAAATTTAGAAAACAGAGACTCCAAAAATAACAGTTGCCCACTATGAGTTTTATTGTAAATCCCTTTACTCTCCTTCTATACATAGCCTTTCCTTCCAAAAATAAGACTGGCTAAATGTTGTTGTTCTGAAACCCACCTTCCTTATCTAACACTTGGTGAACATTTTTCTATGCCAACAGGTAAACCTATAGAGCATCCATTGTAAGGGCTGTTTTTGAAAAGATGGAAGTACATTTCCAGTGTAAATTCCAAAAACTGGATGGTAGGTAAACATATAGTTTTCACACATACTATCAAATTCCCCGCTACAAAGTGTGGATGTAAGAAATGTCCAAACTTGAAGACAATTTTTATAAGTGTTTATTTGAGCCAAATTGATGACATATGCCAGGGAGCAAGATCTCAAATTCTCTGTGGAATAACAGTGAGGTTACTCTCCATAGAAGCCCTTTTATCATCCACAAATGCTTGTACCAACAATAATATGAGACTGCCTAATCCCCTGTGTATTAGTTTTCTGTGGCTGCTCTAACAAATTACAACAAACTGGGTCGTTTGAAACAATATTTATTCTCTCTCACAGTTCTGGGGCCAGAAGTCCGAAATCAAGGTGTCAGCAGGGTTAGACTCCCTCGAGAGACTCTAGGGGAGAATCTGTTCTTTGCCTTTTCCAGCTTCTGGTGGCTGTAGGTATTCCTTGACTTGTGGCCCCATCACTCTAATTTCTGCCTCCACGGTCACACTGCCTGTGAAATCTCTCTCCGCCTCACGAGTGGCACAGATTGGATTTAGGGTCCACCTAGACAATTCAGGATAAACTCCTCACCTCACAATCCTTAACTTAATTATATTTACAAAGACTGTTTTCTCAGATAAAGTAACATTCACAAGTTCCTGAGATTAGGATGTGGACATATCTTTTTGAGGTCACCATTCTGCCTGTTACACCCTGTCTTACTAACAGAATATTATACTTTTTAATTTTTATCATTCGGATAGGTAGGTGAAAACAGTTTCAGTATCATTTTAATTTGCATTTCTCTTTTCATATATTTAAAGGTCACTTAGATATATTTTTGTGAATTATCTGTTCATTTCTTTTATCCATTTATTTTTTGGTAGTTTTTTTTATCTTTCTTGCAATTTTAAGGGGTTTTTTTGGAATTGAGGTATAATTGACATGTTAGTTTCATATGTACAACATAACGATTCAATATTTGTATTATGGTAAAGTGAAGAAATTTTTTTTAAATATTAGGAATTCTATGCACTGAATTCACTCCCCCTAATTCATATGTTAAAGCTCTAAATCCCAGTACCTTAGAATGTGACTACATTTGGAGATAGGGCCTTTAAAGAGGTATTAAGTTAAAACGAGGCTGTCAGAGTGGGCCTTTTCCAATCTAAGTAGTGTCCTTATAAGAGGAGATTGTGATATACAGGGAGAGATACACCAAGGATTCCTGTGTAATGAGAAAAAGCTATATGAGGACACAGAAGGAGAAGAGAACTCAGGAGAAACCAAACCTTCCAAAACCTTGATCTTGGACTTCCAGCCTTCAGAACTGTGAGAAAGTTAATTTCCGTTGTTTAAACCACCCAGTCGGTAGTATTTTTGTTATGGCAACCCTAGCAAACTAATACAGGAATATTAGCCCTTTATCTGTTGATATATCTTGCAAATATTTCCTCAAAATTTGTAGTTAAATCTTTGAATATTTCAAAATTTTAATATTTTGTTTTTCTGCATCTGTTTCCTGAGTCATGGTTAGAAACTTCTTTCTTACACTAAAATTAAACAGGAATTCACCCATGATTTCCTCTAGGACCTATATGGTTTCATTTCTTACATTTATATCCCTGATCTGTTTAGAGTTTATTCTTGTGGTATGATGTGAGAGCTGAATAGAATTTTACTTTTTTCCAAATGCCAAACCACTTGTCTCAGCTATATGCTTATATTTTAACTTTTGATTTTGAGATAATCATAGATGTATATGCCATTATAAGAAATAATATAGAGAGATTCCCATACTTTTATCTAGTTTCCTTCAATGGTAAGTTCTTGTAAAACTATAGTACAATATCATGACCAAGACATCGACAGTAATACAATCCACAGAACTTATTTACATTTTGCTAGTTTTACACGCACCCATTTGTGTATCTCTGAGTATATTTAGTTCTGTGCAATTTTATCACATGTGTAGAGTCATGTGACCACCAACACCATCATGATTCCGAACAGTTCTATCACAAAGATCCCTTGTGCTAACCTTTTATAGCCAAAGCCACCTCCTCTCAACCCCACCTCCCAATCCCTGGCAGCCTCTAATCTGTTCTCCATTTCTATAGTTTTATCATTTTAAGAATGTTTTATAAATGGAATCATACAATTTGTAACTTTATGAGATTGCTCTTTCTCAGCATAATTCCCTGGAGATCCACTTAAGTTGTGTTTCAATGGTTCATTCCTTTTTATTGCTGAATGTTTTTCCATGATGTACATATGCCCTACTTTGTTTAACCATTTACCTGTTGAAGGACATCTGGGTTATTTCCAGTTTGGGGTTACTACAAATAAAGCTGCTATGAACATTCCTATTCAAGCATTTGTGTAAACATAAGTTCTCATTTCTCTGCGATAAATGGCCAAGAGTGTAGTTGCTGGGTTGTATGGTAGGCTATGCACTTACTTTTTATTGTGAAACTTCGCTTTATGTCCAGCAAAACACTGTATAATAATGGGGAAATGTGGGAAAGAACTTAAATATCCTACAATAGGGACATGGTTAAATAAATTATAGCATATCCAGACAAACAATGTAGTCAAAAAATTATGACAGAGTTTAAGATTTGATTCAAGGTAGATTACAAAACAGTATTGCAGTATGATTCCGTTTTGAATGAGAAAGTCCTATATGCCTATACCCACGTGTTAATTCACAGAGAAAAAGATGAAAAGATTTGGAATAAAATGTGTAAAGATGCTGTCTGTATGTGAACTTTACTTTAAGCTTGTCTGTATTCTCTTCATTTGGAATTAAGAATCTACTAATTTTACCATCAGAAAAAAATAATAGGAGATATGTGTATTGTTGTAGTGGTTTGAATTCTGGCTGAAGAGGCCTGAACTTTCTTCCTAGATGTGAAGCCTTTCAGATGCTCACACACTACCTTAAAGGTTCTAAACCGTAAATCCTAAGATTCTATACACAATAGAGTCCTCTTACTTGTTGCCCCACATTTACCTAGGCTCAGATCTCTTCTTGCCAACCTCTACACTAACCATTGCTCTAACAAAGAAATCACATTTGCCTTATAAATTGAAATTCTGCACATAGAAGAGGAAATGGGGCTTAGGCCTGATCTGGCTATGCAGAAATTCAGAACATCTCCTTGATCATCAGGAAGAAAAGGAAGTTGAATCTCTGGTCAAGATGGCAGAGAAGGTTAACACTATGCTCACCTTCTCCTACGACAATATCATAATTGTAACTAAGTTATAGAACAACCTGGAGAACAATCTTAAGACAAGATGAACAGAGAAGTCCTAGAGCTAAGGCTATAAAGAAGAAACCACCTCAAGACTGGTAGGAGGGGTGGTGACACGAAACAGGGTGATCCCACATCCACGTTTGGAGGTTAAAAATTGGGAGGGATATCTTGGCTACAGAAGTCTTCCCAAGGAGCAAGGGGTCCCAGCCCCACACCAGGGTCCCCAGCCTGGACACCAGTGCTGGGAAGAGAAGCCCCCACGACACCTGACTGTGAAAATCAGCAGGAATTCCATCTAGCCAGGTGAGAAGGAAGGATGCCGGAAACCCAAGCATCTTGTAAAGGGCCTCTGCACAGTCTCTCTCAGAGGCACTTACCCAGGGCTCTGGTGGTTGGGGAGGGGGTGGGGCACTAGAAACATGCAGGGAGAAACTGAGTTGTGTGGCTTTGGGGTAAAGGCTGGAGAGACAGCCACCATTGTCCTTGTGTTAAGCCCGCCCCCCAACATGGCCAAATATGAATCTGCATTAACCTGGTGAACAGCACTTCTCCCACCCTGGTGACTCCCTGAGAACAGTGCCTCATCCAACTCATGTACTACCCAAGGGTCTCTCAGTGGCTGAGACTTACAGCCAGCTGACACGTGGTGGCCAGCCTCCGGGTACACTTATGCTGAGTGATCCCAGGCCTAGTATTGATGGCAGCCAGACTTAGCTCCCAGTGTGGCCTCTCTCACTCAAGCACCACCAGGTCCAGCATAGGCAGCGACCAACCACAGACACTTTGTAGCTCTACTAGGTAACCCCACACCAGTCACAAGCTTGGAGATGACCTTGGCCTGCACCAGAGTCCCTCCCAAGTGGCCCCAGAACCAACACACCAATAGCTGGCTTCAGACCACAACAGAGCACCACCAGATTAGCCCCACAAACAGCACACTCAAAGGATGGTGTTGGCTGGTACCAGTGCCTGCTGGGTAAATCCTACTCTATGGGATCAGTCCTGGCACAGGAGCTGATACGCTGTGGTCATGGCCAATCCATACAGCCAGTCAGCCTGAGGGTCAATCTCACCCACTCATGTGCCAACAGCAATCAGGGCTCAACTACAACAAGAGGGCACAGACAACCCACACAAGTGACACTACTAGAGCAACCTGCTCAGGTGATCGGGTAGACTGTGCCAAGACACCTACTACATAAGGCCACCCAGCCAAGACTGGGAGAAGAAGCAGATCTACCTAATGCATAGAAACAAACACAGAGAGGCAGCCAAAATGAGGAGACAAAAATGTCCCAAATGAAAGAAGGGGCAATAACTCCAGAAAAAGAACTAAACAAAACAGAGGCAAGCATTCAAAAACTAGTGGGAGGGATGCTCAAGGAACTTAGAACTTCAACAATGAGATAGTAAGCATAAAAAAAGATATAGAAACCATAAAAAAGAACCAGTC
This sequence comes from Pteropus medius, assembly GCF_902729225.1. NCBI lineage: Eukaryota > Metazoa > Chordata > Mammalia > Chiroptera > Pteropodidae > Pteropus > Pteropus medius. Next base: position 218,608 of record NW_024352839.1, read on the forward strand.
AGAAATTACCATATTACGATAACAAATGAAGAATACACCAGGAAGAATCAATAGCAGATTAGATAAAGCAGAGGACCAAATCAGCAATTTTGAAGACAAGTTAGCAATAACAAATGAAGAATACACCAGGAGGAATCAACAGCAGATTAGATGAAGCAGAGGATCAAATCAGTGATTTGATGGACAAGGGAGCAGAAAACACCCAATCAGAACAGGAAAAAGGAAAAAGAATTTTAAAAAATGAAGATAGTTTAAGGGGCCTCTGGGACAACACCAAGCATACCAACATTCACATCATAGGAGTACCAGAAGGAGATGAGAGACAGCAAGGAATTGAAAACCTATTTGAAGAAATAATGAAGGAAAACTTCCCTATCCTGGCAAAGGAAATAGACATACAAGCCCAGGAAGCACAGAGAGTCCCTAATAAGATGAACCCAAAGAGGCCCACGCCAAGACACATCATAATTAAAATGACAAAGGTTAAAGAGACAAAGGTTAAAAGCAGTAAGAAAAAAGCTTTTAGTTGCCTACAAGTGAGCTCCCGTTAGACTGACAGCAGATTTCTCAACAGAAATTGTGCAGGCCAGAAGTGATTGACACAAAACATTCAAAGTGGTGAAGAGCAAGGACCTACAATCAAAATTACTCTACCCAGCAAGGCTATCATTTAGAATCAAAGGACAGATAAAGAGCTTCCCAGACAAGAAAAAGTTAAAGGAGTTCTAGTATAATAAATGTTAAGGGACTAGTATAATAAGAAAGAAAAAGATATAAACTATGAATAATAAAATGGCAATAACTATTTACCTATCAGTAAACACTTTAAAAGTAAATGGATTAACTGCTCCAATCAAAAGACACAGCATAGCTGAATGGATAAGGAAACAAGACTCATACATATGCTGCCTACAAGAGACTCACTTCAGATCCAAAGACACACACAGACTGAAAGTAAATGGGTGGAAAAGATATGCAAATGGAAATGAAAAAAAAATCTGGGGTAGCAATACTTACATCAGACAAAATAGATTTTAATACAAAGGCTATAATAAGAGACAGTGAAGGACATTTCATAATAATAAAGGGGTCAATACAACAAGAAGCTATAACCCTTGTAAATATTTATGCACCCAACATAGGAGCACCTACATTTATAAAGCAAATATTGATGGACATAAAGGGAGAGATCGACAGTAATACACAGGGTCCCCAAGCCCTGGGCCAAAGACCGGTACCAGTCCATTGCCTATGAGGAATCAAGCTACACAGAAGGAGGTGAATGATAGGCGAGCAAGTGAAACTTCATCTATATTTGCAGCTGCTCCCCAGTGCTAGGATCACTGCCTCAGCTCCAGCTCAGATCATTAGGCATTAGATTCTCATAGGAACACCAGTCCCTGGTGCCAAAAAGGTTGCGGACCACTGTAATAGTCATAGTGGGGGACTTTAACACCCCATTGACATCAATGGAAAAATCTTCCAGACATAAACTCAACAAGGAAAGAGTGGCCTTAAATGACACATTAGACCAGAAGGATTTAATTGACACTTTAAAAGTATTTCACCCTAAGCAACAGAATATACATTCTTTTCAAGTGCACATGGAACCAGCATTATTTGCAATAGCCTGGATATGGAGGCAATCTAAGTGCCCATCCATTGATATTTGCTTAAAGAAGTGTAAAAGTGGAAATTCTCCAGTTTCAGGGAAGTGGTATCTCCAGGCGCCAGCCCCTAGAGAGAGCAGTAACTCAGTTACAGGAAGGTGATATCTTCAGGCGCTAGCCCCAGGGAGAAGCGTAACATTCCAAGGTGAAGATGATAAAACTGTCTATCAGGCCCTGTTTGATCTGAGAGTTCCCTTTATCTGTGTGCAAAAAGTTAACGACTAACTTCTGCTTCTTGTAATTTATTCATTCAAAGATGTAGTGGGAGACCTTATAAGCTACCTCCTCGGGAAGCTAGGGGCTGATCTCCTTAACCCTGCGTGGTAGAGAGTCAGTCACCAGTCGGCTAATAAAGGCTCATAATTAATCTCAATTGGCTCCGTGGGTCTTAGAATCGTTCGCGCCATAACAGAAGATGTAGTACATATATACAGTGGAATATCAGCCATAAAAAAAGAATGAAATACTAACATTTGCAACAACATGGAATCTAGAGGGTATTAAGCTAAGTGAAGTAAGTCAGACAAGAAAAAGACAAATACCATATGATTTCACTTACATCAAGAACATAAATGAACAAACAATGGAAACATACTTGTAGATACAGAGAATAAACTGACGGTTTATAGATGGGAAGGGGTGTTGGGGGTCTGGGTAAAAAAGGTAAAGGAATTAATAAGTACAAACTGGTAGTTACAAAATAGTCGTGGGGATGTAAAGCACAGCATAGCAAAAACAGTTAATAATATGGTAATAATTATGTAGGTGCCAGTTGGGTACTAGTCTTATTGGGGGGGATCACTTTGTAAGTTATATAAATGTCTAACCACTATACTATACACCTGAAACAAATATAAAATAATACTGAATGTCAACTGTAAGAGAAAAAATTTTTTTTAAAAATTAAAAAGTAATCTGGAGAATCGAGATGATGACACTTTTTAGAAATAACACAGCAGAGATTCCCATTTCCACCTCTAGGAACCTTAAACCAATCCTTCAGAAAGTTAATTAACGACCTTAAAGAATCACATTCCCCAGTGAGCCACAGTGAAGAAAGTCAGATGGCTCCAGAAAGCAAATTTTGAATTGGAAAACGGAAAAGAGCTATTGTAATCAGGGAGACCCAACTTATTATTCAATAAATGTATATAGGCCCTATATCACACCCTTGAACAAATTCCTCTGAGTGGGTGAGTCATCCCACTTCAGAGTCTACACTACCCCTGAAATGACAAGAACCTATGTCCCCCTAAGGTCCAGGAACGGAATGTTAAGTTGGTGAAGACACGAGCTGGATGGCAAGGAGAAAGAGTTGCTCAGGAAAGTTAATGGTTAAATAAATTTAAAAATATTCACGTAATAGAAAATTAAGACAAATGCAAAGCTGTGGAAAATAATGAAGTTTATGGAATATTTTCAAGATATAATATTGGTAGAGAAATCACTTTACAAAACAAGTTGACCAATACAATTATATCAATATAAGGTGACAAAAACGTCTAGAGAGTTAAAACACCTATTTCAGTTACCTATTGCTGTGTAACCACCCCCCAATAGTTTGTGGCTTAAAACACCCCCCCCCAAAATTAGCTCATTATTCTGGGCTTTGGCAATTTAGCATGAGTGGTTCTTCTGTTGATCTTACTCTTGTGATGGGAGTCACCTGGTGGCTTGGTGGGGGCTGGATGGTCCAAAATGGTTTCACTAAAAGATCTGGCAGTTGTTGCTGTCAGGTGGGCCTAAGTCTCCGAGTAATTTTGGGCTTCAAGCAAGCTAGCCAGCCTTCAATACATGGTAATCTCAGGGCAGGAAGAAGAAAAGAACAAAAGCTGCTTTGTCTCAGAGGTCTCACACTGGTACTTCCGCCACATTCTATAAACAAAGTACATCATAAGGTCCTAATTGTGACCTAAGGATTTCAGAAGAAAGGAGAGCAAATACTCCCTCTTCTGAAAAGCAAAAAACAGAACAACCACAACAACAAAATCCCTGACCTTCAGCTTGGTTTCCTTTCCTCAAGGCATTTCTCTCATAGAACTGGACTGCAGGAGAAGTGGGAGGAGAGGGCTAAGGAGTTGGGAGACGGACCTTTCCTTAGAGCAGACTGGCTACACTGGTAGAAATTCATCATCTACCATACACATACTCACATGGAAGTAAAAAGGAGTTGGGAGCACTGCTAACTCTTCTTAGTATTCAGAGGATGAAACTTTCTCCAAGTTCACAGCTTCCTAGGGAGACAACTTTGGGAATGATGTAGTGCTGAAACAAGGAACCTAACCTCAGCTTCCACGGTAAATCTTCCTCCTAGGCTCTCCCCATGTCTTCCTAGGACTCAGTTCCTAAGGGACACCTCCAACTCTAAAAATCACTCCAAAACCAAGTTTGCTTTTTTGCTTGCGTGTAACCTTTATCCCACCAAATATCTGGCTCCCCTTTTGGCGACCATTCCTTGGCTATAAAGCTGGAGAAAAGAGTTAGCAGCAGGAAACCCAGGGATACAGACCTTAACAAAGGGAAGAACCTAAAATTGGCCCCTCAGCGGACGACACTGACTCCACAGATACCCCCCTCTGCGTTAAGATGTTGGGCACTGGAGGGGCAGGTGCCAAAAGGAAGGCAGCTCAGGTCAGGCTCCAGTGCCAGGCAACTCTGGTTAACACAGGCATCTGTAGTTTTCAGGCACAGATATACTTTCAGGGAGATCTTCAACAGACCCTTCAGGCCCAACGTTAAACCCAGAACTGCAGAAAGGAAGCTCTTCCTCGGTGACACAACCTAACTTCTAACTGATCACAGAATTAAAAGCCTCTTGCATCGCACTGGGTAACAAGGGCACTGTCTTCTGATGCGCTGTCTCAAAAGGCACGGCGCCACACACTCCACATCACAGCCAACCAACGTCATTTAAAAAGTTCGGCATCGGAGCAGGAACACTCAAACACAATCACGCACCCGTCACGGCCCCATCACCGCCCCATCACCGCGCAAAAACCCCGCCTCGTCACAGCCGCAAACGCTTACACACGCTCAAACCCTGAGCTCCAGCGTCCACACTGCGAGCGCCAGCGCGCCCAGACTCTGGTTACCAATCGGAGCAGGACGAATTTGAGAACTAAATGAGGAGAATCAGAAAAGAGCTGCGATGTAAGTTCTTTCCCAAAGCTGCCTGGGGGCGGTGGGAAATGTAGTTCAAAGCCGGAAAGCCCGGATGTGCAGAAGGCCCCCCGCGGAGGCCGCGGTGGCGAAGACCGAGCCGCGGAGACACTCGGGAGGTACCGCTGGCGCGGGAGTACGCAGGCGCAGACGGCTGGCTAGTGGTCGGAGGTGAGGCTGGCGGGTGCTAAAGGCGAGTAGGAGGCGGGTGATGGCGGGGCCTGGGGGCAGTGCCGAGGAGGGAGGCGAGAACCTGGGCTGGGGGAAGCGAGGAAGGAAGAGGGAACCTAGGACCGGGGAGGAAAGTGAGAGTCCGGCGTCGAGAGAAAGCGATGAGGGAAGGGAGAAGCTAGGCAAAGGAAGGACGCGGGAGCCAAGGCCGGGAACGCAGAGGAGGGAATAGGGAGCCCGGGCTGGCGCGAGCCCAGGAGGGAAACGGGGATCCAAGCTGGAGAGATCCGAGGAGGGGACTGGAAGCCCGAGGAGGGAACTGTGACCTCGACGTGGGCAGGAATTATTTTTTCTCCCCGCCCCCGTGAGGAAACCCCGGCTCTCAGAGCGCGGCCTGGCACACATGGAGGTTCAGTTTCTGTAGCTTTTTGTGCCTGTCCTTGGGTGTGTTTGGGCACGTGTTACTCCATGTGATGTTGTGGCACCGCTTGGTTGTGAAAGTGATAGGGTCTCAGCATGTGTCTAATTTTTTAACTAGGTGAGAGTTGATTTGTGTTTGAGACTGTATGCGACTTTGGAGAGGCAACCATAAGGGGTTTGTGAGTGAAATTTTTCTACTTCGTGTAGAAGTATGTCATGGGCTCTGTGAGATTATGTGTGACACGAGTGCCTGTAGGATAGTGGTTGTGTCTTGAGTGATATAAGTGTACATATATCTAATTTCTGAAGTATTCTGTGTGCTCAGTCCGTGGCGACTGTGAACGTGGTTCATTGTGTAATTGAAATGGAGCGCTTGAGGAATTGGATGCATGACTAATTAAGTATGTAGTGTTTAGATTATCTGAATATTGGTTATTTTATGTGCCTGTAGAATTTGACTCTATGGTAACTAGACAAAATAAGTAGAGATTTTTTAAATGGAGAGGATGAAGTAAAATTAAAATAATTTTCGGGTGGTAGGATATTATAGTGGGAAACCCCATATCGACTAATGACCAAAATGTTGAAATCAGTAGGACCCATAAGTGCCACTCTCAAAATTTCTATTTGGGTGAATTTTTTTTTTTCCTGCTGCTGGATGAATTCCTGGGCAGATTTAATAATTCTTTCAGTCATTTTGAAGGTAATAAAAAAATCTGTTGGGCATTTAAACACAAGATCAGTCTCATAATAGTCATTTAACTAAGTAAAATATTCATTGTAGAAATCAGTACCTCAAACTTGTTTTAAAAGCAGAAAATTCTTCTTCCTTGATGGAAGCCTGCTGTGGGAAAGAGTACATGATCAATTTCTTCTGTAATTCCTCAACCTCTATTTTGTCTCCTCTTTACTCCCTCTAGGTGGGTAGTCTCCAGCTAGAATGGATCGGGAGCTGAAAAAGGAAGTCAAAAGTCAGGAATAGGAAGAGGCTAACATGACTGCTCCAATTATAATTTAGTGTAAGTTATCTCTTCCTTTGTAAGAGAACCCACTGGGAACTTCCAGGTACACTTTTCTTCTCATAGGCATAGCCACTTATCCAGCTGCCTCCCCAGTGCTTCCTCTGGGCATGCTGTGGCCCTGCTCTAGTGAGTGTAGTCTCTCCAGTCCTCTTGGACAGGAGGATCCAAGTCAACTCAGGTAGGCTCCATCCATGGATTCCCCATTTAGAGCTCAGGTGAGAATTAGCCAACTAAGTTACTTTGCCCTCCCAAATCCTGGATACATTTACAGTTTTCACACACATCCTCTTATCACTTCGGTTCCCAGTGGCATCAGGGTGTGAGTTACTGTCCTGTTAAAAACTCAGAGGTTTGCTGGAAAAAAATCATAAGAAGGTAATAGACTTCATATATTTATATATGTGTGCGTGCGTGTGCACAGATGTGTAGATAATGTATCAGAAAACTATGGGAAGTGGCCAGTGGCCATCAAAAACATAAGATATGATGTGTTAAAAAAATTTTTTATGTTTCTAAGGGACTCAGAAATTAGGACTTGAATAAATGGATGAGAAGACACAACATGATAAAGTGTCAAAACTCCTTAACGTTTCATGCAATTCCATTAAAATTTCAGTAGAATATTTGAATTTTCTGAAATTCTTAGGAGAAAACAAACAAGCCAGAAATTCTGAAAGAGAAAAATAATGAAGGGGGAGGTAGCCCTACGTGATACTGAAATGCATTTTAAAACTGTAATAACTGCAGGGTGTGATCTTGGCAATTAAATGAACACATCAGTGGAACTAAATATAAAATCCAGATCTAGTCAAATACATAAAGGAAATAAAGTGTATGATTAAGATGGCAGTTTGGTGAGTGGAGGAAATACAGGCTATCAAATACCTGCTGATACTAAACCAGATGGCCCATAATCTTTTCTTTTTTTTGTCATTTTTGTGGGAAAAAGTCAAATGAGAAAGTATAAAAAATTATTTTAAGTAAATAAAGGATTAATTTCTTTCCTTTTACAAAGATCTAATGTCAATCTAGAAAATAAAAATAACCTGATAGAAAAGCAAAAGAATAATAAGATATCGTTCACAGACAAGAAACTAAAGAAGTTTTTTAAAATTAGGAAATAAGCTTATCTTCTCTCACAATAAGAAAAATAAAAATAAAAACTATACCTATTAGATAGGCAGGCATCAAGAAGTTCGTATCAATCGTATTCATAAGGGGTGACAGGTATTCTCATGTAGCGCTGGTGACAGTGTAAATGGTAGAACCTTAATGGAGAGCGGCTTGGAAGTCGTTAATATCAGTAGGCTGCTTAGGTAAGAAAAGATGGTGCTAACAGAAAAGGGGAGCTTTCCCAAAATTTAACCCATTGCCCCAAGAGCCCGTGTCTCTGCCTCTGGGGATAAAATAAGATTTGTCTGATCCTCTCCCGCTGTATATATGTGGGATGTGCAGAGTAGACAAGGACCAAAGCAAGGGAAATGGAGGCAATTTTACTTGAGTCATAAGAGAGCTGTAAGGCATAGTGCGTGTAGTGGTATGTGGCATCTTTTCATCTTGGCTTTCCCTTCTTAGGAACCACCCCTTTCCAAAGAGGATCCCAAAGGAAAACTGACCATCCCTTGCAGAACTCAAAACTATGGCTCAGGTGAGGTGATAGTTTCTCTCTACTTTCTGAATAGTCTACCCACCACACCCCCCAAGGATGTTTGAGCATTTGCCTTACTTGTATTAAATCTTTTTGTCTATCTTTTCCTTCAGGGAAGTGGTCCTCATTTCTTCCCATATTGACTAGATAAGCCTTTACCTTCCACAAGTGCTGCTTGTAATTTTAACCAGTGTTCATACATTAAATTGGTATGTCATTTAACATGTTTCTCAGTCTTCTTCCAGAAGCAGTGCTGGGACAAAAATGCATTTTCTCAAGTTAAATGAGAATATATTACTGCACAAACTTCATAGATAAAAACAGTCAAGATGGAGATGGAATTGATAGATTGCTATTAGTAAGTGACAAGGAGTCCTGTCTTGAGGCTTTAAGACTAGAGCTGTGCTTGACAGATTCCACAAAAACTGAGACTCATGTATTTCTCCAGTCTGTTCTTCGATTTTGCTCCTAGCTGCTAACAACTCCTAAAAATCTGTGGCCTGCCAATAACACACTCTGGTATACTAATGGCGTTATAGATTTATTCCTATTTTAGAATTTCTTCTAATTTTTAAGTTTAGAGGCAGAGGTAAACATATTTGCTTTTATCACCCTACTGAACCAAGAGTATAACTCTTGAAATATTTTGCTCTTGTTTTCAAAAATATTTCTCTTGGTGTTTTCTTTCAGAACTTCTATATTGGTTCTCTTCTCTTTGAAGTCTCCTGTTCCTATTCACAATCCACCACTATTATTATATTCTAACAATGTTCAAATAATTTTAATCCTAAATTGCCATTCCGAGTGTTAAAACCGTAGTGGTGAGTCTTATTCTTTGTATCACAGTTCCCTCATCCCCATTGATGTCATCTTTATTTGGGTGCCTCTTTCATGGCAGTCACTCATCTTCCCATTTAACACCTTTGCTCCTTTTCCAGTCCTTTAAATGCTCACCACAGTGCTCAGTTATGGATCTTTGTGTATCTTACGCTTTTAGGCTTAACTTTTTAAAAAAAAATTGTGGTAAAATAGACATAACATAAAATATTTACCATTTTAACCCTTTTTAAGGGTACAATTCAGTGCCATTAAGTACATTCACATTGTTGTGTAAGCAACACTACTATTTCCAGAACTTTTTCATCATCCCAAACAGAAACTATACCAATAACATTAAACAATAACTCTTATCTTAAAGTTTTTATATCATCAGACTCAAAGCACATTAGAGGAATGTATAAATGCAGTCCCTTAGGGGAGAGAACAATATTAAAATGCTCATTGACAATTTATTAATGATAATATAGTGTTGCATTTCATAACTATGACGCACATCTCCTTTTATGTAAATCTTTAAAATTCTCTCAGGAATGTTGTGTTGTTTTCAGTGTTCCAGTCTTGCAAATGTTTTGTTATATGTATTAATCACTAGGTATTTTTTTATGGTATTGTAAATGGTATTCATTTTTATTTCAAGTTCCCCTTGTTTATGGCTAGTACATGAAAATGCAATTGATTTTTGTATATTGGCCTGCAGTCTTTCTCAACTAACTTATTCTAGTAATTGTTTTGAATATTCTTAAGGATTTTCTACATAGACAATGATGTCATATATGAATAATGACTCTTTTCCATCCAAGCTCCTTTCATTTCTGTCTTGCTTTATTACACTGTCTAGAACCTTCAGTACAACGTTGAATAGAAGTGGTGAGAACAGACATTTTTGGCTTCTTCCTGACTTAGTGGTAAAGCATTCAGTCTTTCAGTGTTTAAGTATGATGTTAGCTAAAGGTTTTACATAGATGCTCTTTATCAGATTAATAAGGTTAAAGAAGTTCTAGTTTGCTGATATTTTTTATCACGAGTGGGTGTTGAATTTTGTGAAAAGTTTTTTCTCCATTGTATGGCTCTTCTCTCTGTCTTTTTTTTTATTAACAAGGTGAATTATACTGATTGACTTTGAAGTGTTAAACCAACTTAGTAGCCCTAAGATAAACCCCACTTGGTCAGTATATTTATGTGTGTGTGTGTGTGTGTGTGTGTGTGTGTCTATGTATGTATATATATATATTGCTTGATGTATTTGCTAATACATTGTTAAGAATCTTTTGTCTGTGGTTCATAAAGAATCTGGTCTGTCGTTTTTCTTGTAACATCTTTGTCTAGTTTTGGTATCAGGGTAGTGCTATCTTGTAAAATGAGTTGAGACGCATTCTCTCCTCTTATTTTCTGAAAGAATTTGTGTAGAATTGATATTGTTTGTTCTTCAACTGTTAGAATTTACCAGGGAAGCCACTTGATCCTTGAGACTTCTTTGTGGGAAGGTGTTTAATTGACAGTTCATGTTCCTTAATAAGACTTAGGGCTTAAAAAAAAAAAAGACAGGGCTATTCAGGTTATCAATTTATTTTCTGAAGTGAGCCTTTGTAGTTTGTGTCTTTCAAGAAATTTTGTCCATTTTATCTCAGTTGTAAAATTTATCGGCATAAAATTGTTGAAAATATGATGTTTGTACAATCTTTAGCAGTGCCCTTCCTATTATGGGTAATTTCTTTCTCTTTTTCTCTTGGTCAGTTGGCTCCAGGTTTATCAATTTTATTGATCTTTTCAAAGTACCAACTTTGGATTTCATTTATTTTCTCCATTGTTTTTCTGTTTCCTGTTTCTTCACTTCTACTGTTATCTTTTTTAACGCCTTTCTTTTTCATCACTTTGGGTTTAATTGACTCATTCTAGTTTTGTAGAGAGATGCTTATATCATTGACAGGAGACTTTCTTTTTTTTTCTAGTAGGAACATTTTATGCTATAAATATCCCTCTAAGCACTGTTTGAGTAGCCTTCAACAAACCTTGGCATGTTGCATTTTCAGTTTCATTCAGTTGAATATATTTTCTAATTTCCTTTGTGAGTTCTTTTTTGACCCATTGGTTGTTTAGAAGTAGTATGTTTAATTTCCAAATATTTGGAAATTTTCCAGATAGCTTTCTGTCATTGATGTGTAGTTTAATTCTGTGCAGTCAGAGAACGTACTCTGTATGATTTCAGCCTTCTTAAATTTATGGAGACTTTTGTAGCACAAATTATAGTTTAAGTTGATGAATGTTTTATGTGCACTTGTAAAGAATGTATATCCTGGTGTTCTTGAGTGCCATGTTCTCTAAATAACCAGGTCAGTTTGGTTGATTGTGAATGTAAAGTCTTCTATGTCTTTATTGATTTTCAATCTGTTATAGCAGTGACTGAGTGAGGAAAGTTGAAATCTTCAATTATAATTGTGGCTTTCTCTGTTTTTCCTTTTTAGTTCTATCAGTTTCTACTTAATGTATTTTGAAGTTCTGTTTTTAGGCGGATTTACATTTAGGATTGTTGCATGCTCTCATGCATTGACGCCCCTCTATCATTATGAAATGCCTCACTTAATCACTGATAATATTCTTTGTTCTGAAATAATTTGTTTAATATTATTATAGCCATTCAAGCTTTCTTATGATTAGTATTTACATAGTATTCCTGTTTTCCATTCTTTTTAACATACTTATGTTTTATATTTATAGTGAGTCTTTTACAGACAGTATATAGTTTAGTCTTACTTTATTCTCCAGTCTGACACTCTACCTTTTCATTAGTTTCAGTCCATTTTTATGTAATGTAATTATTAATAATTTTGGTTTAAATATACCACCATGCAATTTTTCTATTCTTCCCAATTGTTTTAAATTTTAAATTTTTATTGTTTCTTTTTTTTCTCTTCTTTTGTTTTCTTTTAAATTGAGAAATTGTTTCATGATTCTGTTTTTTTCTCTGTTATTCACTTATTAGAAATACCTCTATTTTTTTAGTGGTTGCCCTAGGCCAAGGGTTGGCAAACTATTGCCTGAAGGCTAAATCAGGCATGCCTCCTGGTTTTATAAATAAAGTTTTATTGGAATGCAGCCAATTGCCAAAGTGTTTTGGATAGCTTATGTTGCTTTCTCTTCAAGTTCACTGCTCTTTCCTTATTCACTGTCTAATCTGCTTTTACTTACATCTATTATATTTTTCACATCATATGTTTTTACTAGAAAGCCTATTTGATCCTGTTTGTTATCTTCAGTTTCTCTCATCACGGTCATCTTTTCCTCTACATTCTTGAGCTTATGGAGCATATTGACAATACTTGTTTTAACATCCTTATTTATTAAATCCATTACCTCTGTTATTTTGGGTTGGGTTTTTTTCCCCCCCTCTTGAATATGGAATCTCTTTTCCTGATGCTTTGCATGCCTGGAAATTTTTTACTTGAATTTTAAATTGCCGGATGCTGTATTTTGTTATAGTCCTTTAAAGGGTTAGTTACTTCAGATCATTTTGGCCCTCTTGAGGCTTGCTTTAAAGCTTTTTTTAGTGTAGAGTAGCATTTGCTCTAGGACTAATTTAGTCTCATTACTAAAGTCACCAACCCGTAGCCCATGGACCAGATCCAGCTTGCTCTCTCTGTCTCTGTCTCTCTCTCTCTCCCCCCTCTCTCCTCCTCCTCTCCCTCCACCCGCCTCTCTGTGTGTCTCCCCCTCCCCCTCTCTCATACTCCTTCCTCTTCAGTATTTTGCCTGGCAATTCTAGCTGTTTTGGACTCTCCAAACTCTGATCTCTTTCTTAAAATCAGGGAGACTGCTGGGTTGATTGTGTTCCCTCTCCCTGTGCTGTGACCTGGAAACTTTGTGTCCCTTCTTGGAGGGATTACCATTCCATGCTGTCAGTTGACCAGTGCTTGAAACCATGCTTAATATATATTTTGCATTTTACCGTTTGGGGGTTGTTTTTGGTCGGAGAGAACTTCTTATAGTAGTTTATTTCCATTGACATGGAAGTGAGAGAATATTGATCTGTTTGTTTTGTTTTATTAAACAGTTAAGTTGGCTCGACCCGTTTTATTAGACAGTTAAGTTGGCTCGACCCAAACCTCGAACTTCAGACTTACTGATGGTGGCAACTTGAATCCTTGCTTTCTTTTATGTTTAACCGGGATGCTTGGGTTCTGGCCCATGCATGCCTAATTGAGATATCAGCCAAAGGTGTGAACATAGTCCATCAGACCTTTTGCCAACTTTTGATTGGATTGTTTTTTTATTCTAGTGTTGTAAGAGTTCTTTATATTTTCTAGAAATGAGTCTTTTGTTAGATAAAAGTACTATGAATATCTTTTCCTAGTGTTTGACTTGATTTTTAATTTCCTTAATGACATTTTTAATTTTGACAAAATCTACTATATTGGGTTTTTAAATTTTATCATCCATGCTTTCTGTGTCCTATCTCAGAAGTCTTTGCATACTCCACTGTTGTGCATATTTTATTCTTTATTTATCAAATAAGAATTGTGGCTTTAGGTTTTTCCTTTTAAGTGAATAATCCATTTCAATGTAATTCTTTTGCATGCTATAAGGTCGGGTTGAAGTTTTGTGTTTTTTTAATGGATAATCAGTTTTTCCAGGATCATCTGTGAAAACACATCCTTTCTCTACTGAGTGATCCTGGAGCCTTTTGTTGACAATCATTTGACCACATGTATGTAAGTGTACTTATGTAGTACATTTTATTGGTTTATATATTTATCCTCTCACCAGTGTTAACACCGTCATATTAAGTCCTGAAATCAAGTTATATGAATCTTCCATTTCTACTTTTTTAAACTTGTTTTAGATATGCTATGTTTTACTTTTCCATGTGAATTTTAGAATCAACATATTGATCTCTGTAAAACAACCTTGTTGAATTGTTATTGTGTTTTTGAAGACTATAGATTGGTTGGAGATAATTGGTAAGTTGACAGCAGTAAGTCTTCTAACTCATGGACTTGGTGTATCTCCACATTAATTTAGGTTTTTAAAATTTCCCCTCAGATGCTTTTTGTAGTTTTCAGTGCACAGGTCTTACAGATTTATTTTTAATTTTATACTTTAATAATTTCATTTTCAGTTGTTTTTTATTTGTATATAAAAACAGAATTTTTCTTGTATTTTGATATTAGTATCCTGTGACCTTGCTCAATTCATTTATTGTTTCTAGTACTTTTTTTATAGATTCCTTAGTCGTTTCTACATATCTGATCACATTATCTGTAAATACAGTTTGCCTTCTTCCTTTCCAGTCTATGTGTCTCATATTTCTTTATCATTCTTTATGCATTGTCTATAGTGTTGAATAGAATTGGTGAGAGCAAATATAAGTAGATATTAAATTTTATCTAATTTTTTTTTCATTTGAAAAGATCATATATAGTTTTCCTACTTTATTCTCATATTATGGTGGTTACATTATTGGTTTTCAGATGTTATACCAACTATGCATTCCAGGGATAAGCACCACTTGGTCAGAATGTGTTATGCATCTTATATATCACCTTACTCAATTTGCTAATGTTCTGTTAACGTTTTTGTTCGGTATTCATCTAGGGTACTAGTCTGTAATATGCTCTCAGTGTCTTCTGGTTTTGGTAACAATGTAAAATTCTCTTTGTAAAATTGGAAAGTATTCTATTTTTTAAAAGGAGTTTGTGTAATATTCTCATTAACTCTTAAATGTTTGATAGAATTTACTTTGAAGACTTCTGGGCCTAGAAAAATCTTCGTGGGAACTTTTTAAATGGCAAAATCGATATCTTTAATAGTTTAGGTTTTTCATGATTTTTTTTCTTTGAGTACATGTTTTTTAAGGGAAAACATTTGTCTTTTCATCTGCATTATCTGATTTATTGCTTTTTATTTGTTTATAATCTTCCCTGGTTACTTATTTAGTATATATAGGATCTGACAGTGGCCATATTAGTGTTTAATCCACTTAACTAGAGGTTCTTTAATTTTATTGGTACTTTCAAGAATTTGGCTTCAGGTTTCATTATTTAATTTGCAAGCATTTGGGGCTTGTCTGGATACATTGTTTCTACTGATACCTAATTTAGTTCTTTTGTGGTCAGAGAACATAGTATGATTTGTCTTCAATCTATTGAAGTTTGATTATGTTCTGTCTTGGTGCATAGTCTATTTGCTCGTGGAAAAAATATGCATTGTGAAATTGCAAGTGGTGTTCTATAAATATCAAGTGAGTTAGGTGGTTGTCAGCATTCTTTAGATTATAAATCTTTATAATCTTTGTAAAGATTAAAATCTTTACAGATTTTCCCCACCTTTGGTCTACTTCTTTCGGTTACTGGCAAACAACATCAACCATGACTTAGGACGCTTTTTATCTCATTTTACTTTTGTTAAGTTTTGCTTCATGTGTTTCGAAACTGTTATTTAAGTACATATACATTTGTAATTGTTATACTTTTTTGATGTATTTTCTCTTTAATTGTTATGAAATATTCCATTGTCTGTAGGAATAATACTCTTCAACTTGAGATCTATTTTTTGCTTTTACTATAACCATATCAGCTTTCCCACGTGTGGTGTTTATGTTTTTTCTGTCTTTTTTCCTTTAGGGTATTTGTGTGTATGGTATTTAAACATGTCTCTTGTAGACAGGACATATTTGAGTGTTGCTTTTTTATACATCCTAATAATCTTGGCCTTTTTTATTGGAGTGTTTAGTCCATTTGCATTTAATACATTAAAGGGATAGTTGAATTTAGGGCTGCCATTTTGCTATTTATTTCTGATTGCTTAACCTGTTGTGGGTTTTTAAAATCCATTTAACTATATATTATAGGGCAATTTTAAGTTCACAGCAAAATTGAGTAGAAAGTACAGAGAGTTCCCATTTACCTCCTACCCTTACACATGCATAGTCTTCTCCATTGTCAATATCTTGCACCAAAGTGGTGCATTTGTTACAGTCAAGGAATGTACCTTACACATCATTACCACCCAAAGTTCGTAGTTTATATTAGGGTTCATTCTTGGTCTTGTGTGCTCCGTGGATTTTGAGAAATGTATATTGACGTGTATTCACTGTTATAGTATTATACAGAATAGTTTCACTGCCCTAAACATCTTCTGTTCTCTACCAAATCATCCCTTCCTCTCCTCTAATATCTGGCAACTTCTGATCTTTTTACTGTCTCCATAATTTTGCCTCTTCTACAATGTCATATAGTTGGAATCATAAAGTATCTAGCGTTTTCATGTTGGCCTCTTAGACTTAGTAATGTGCATTTAAGGTTCCTCCTAACATATTTTTGTATATCTCTTCAAACTCCTGCTGTATTTTATGTCAAATACATTTTAATAATATATATTCATTTCTCTATTGACATTTTAGTTATCTCTATTTGTATTATTTTGTGGTTGTTTTAGGGATTGCAACATGCTTCTTTAGCTTAGAAGTCATACTGAATTACTTAAGGTAAATTACATCGATCTTGCCACATTTAAGTCTTATTTACTGACCTCACCATGTTTTGGTTTGTTTGTTTGTTTTTCCATATATGAGATATTTATGTTTGTAGTAACTGGTTTTAGAATGCTTACTTTAAACCAATGGCCTACAGCCCACAGGCCAAATCCAAACTGCTGCCTAATTTTGTAAAAACTGTACATTAGGGATGGTTTTCGTAGTTTAAATGTGTGAAAATATGCAAAAGCAGAATATTTCTTATCTGTGGAAGTTTTATGAAATTCAAATTTTAGTTTCCATACATGAAGTTTTATTGAAACACAACTTTGCTCATTCATTCTGAATATATATTATTATGGCTGATTTCATGCTAAAACAGCAGAAAATGTCTACCAGTGCATGCTTGAAACAGTCATGTCTATTAAAGAAGGCAAGAAATGGATATTGTTGGGTTAATTCAGACCATAGCCCCTCCACGTACTCAGAAGACATATGGCTGCCCAGTCAGCAGCCATAAGGAAGGCAGTAAACAAAGAGCAGTGTTTGCTCCCAGGGATGTTTTCTGTTGTTCCCATGGACGTTATCTGCTCCTGTAACTAAGCAGCACATCTTACTCCAATCTGCCTGAGAAGGTGGCTACTCCCGTAATGAGATAACCCTTCCCTCTGTTTGTGTGTATAAAAACTCTGCTCGCTCTTGGTCAGGTGCTGTTTTCTTGCAGCTTCAACTAACTGCTATCGGAGCTCCTCTGCCTTGTGAGTAATAAATGGCATGTCTCACCCCTTTGGTACGCCTTGGGGTTTTTTGCAGAATATCCAAAACCCAGGTGCAAGTTCCAGCCTGGAGCTCTTGTGTTACAGATATTTTCTTATATTTACAGACACAGTCTTTTATATATACCTGTTCTCATCCTTTTTTTTTCTTCCTAAAGAGCTTAGTTATCATTGGGTGACATTTTTACTTTTAACCTGAAGAACTCTCTTTACCATTTTTGATGGTTCAGTACTGCTAGTGATGAATTCTTTCATATTTTATCTGAAAATTACTTTATGCTAACTTCCTTTTTAATAGATAATTTCTCTGAATAATTATTTTTTGGTTGATATCATCTTAGACTTTCAGCAGTTTGATTAGAATTTTCTGAGGTATGTTTTCTTTTTTATCCTTTTGAGGTTCATTAAATTTGGTATGTAAGTTAAAGTTTTTAATAACTTTGAATATGTTAGGTCATTATTGCCTTAAAATTTTTTCAGACTTTTTTTTTCTTTTTGCGACACCAATTATATTTGTATTTGATTACGTTGAAATTGACCCACAGATCTCTGTGTTTCCATTCATTTTTTCTTATTTTTTATTCTTCCTATTCAGATTGCTTAATTTCTATAGGTCTATTTACAAGGTTGCTGATTCTTCTTTTTTCTATTTCCAGTCTGCTATTGAGACTATATTGTGAATTTTTTACATCAGTTATTGTACTTTTCACCCCTAGAATTTTCATTTGGTGCTTTTTTATAGTTTAAATTCTGGTATTCCATGCCAGGTTTTCTATTAGTTATTTTTTTTTTTAATTAAAATTATTGAGGGACATTGATTAATAAAATCAAACAAGTTTCAAGTGTACAATTCAACAATATCTCATATTTGTTATACTTTGTGTTCACCACCCAAAGTTAGATTTCCTTCCATCACCAAATATTTGACCCCTTTGACCCGTATCTACCTCCCTGTCTCCCCTTTCCCTCTTGTAACTACTAATCCACTGTCTGTGCCCATAAGTATGTTTGTCATGTTTGTTGCTTTCAGTTTTATTTCCCACATATGAGTAAAATCTGTGGTTTTCAACTTTTTCTGCCTGCTTATTTTGTTTAGCATGATTATCTCAAGATCCATGTTGTTGCAAATGTATTTCATCTTTTCATATGGTTGAGTAATACTCCATTGTGTGTGTATATATGTACATATACACACACACCACATCTTTATCCAGTCTTCTTTCATAGGCCACTTCGATTGCTTCCATTACCTGGACACTGAATAATGCTACTGTGAAAAACAGGGTGCATATATCTTTGCAGATAAATATTTTCAGGTTTTTTAGGTAAATACCCAAAGAAGGATTGCTGGATCATATGGTAGATCAATTCTTAGTTTTTTGAGGAACCTCCATACTGTTTTCCATGCTGGCTGTACCAATGTACATTCTTACCAGCAGTGTATGAGGGTTCCATTTTGCCCAGAACCTTTCCAACACTTGTTATTATTTGTCTTCTTGATGGTAGCCATTCTGACAGGTGTGAGGTGGTACCTCATTTGATTTGCATTTCCCTAATAGTTACAAGAGGGAAAGGGGAGACAGGGAGGTGAACTTGAACATCTTTTCATATGTCTGTTGGCCATTTGTATGTCTTCTTGAGAGAAATGTCTGTTCTGGTCTTCTGCCCATTTTTTGATTGGATTGTTTGGTTTTGTTGAGTTGTATGAGTTCTTTATGTATTTTGGATATGAGGCCCTTATCAGAGGTGTTGTTTGCAAATATCTTCTCTCATTCAGTTGGTTGTCTTTTGCCTCGTTGATTTCTTTTGCTGAGCAGAAGCTTTTTAGTTTGATGTAGTCGCATTTATTTACTTTAGCTTTTACTTCCCTTGCTTTTGAGGTCAAATTTATAAAATCCTCTTTAAGTCCAAGATCCTTGAGTTTTGTTTCTATGTTTTCTTCTATGCATTTTGTTGTTTCAGGTCTTGTATTTAGATCTTTGATCCATTTCGAGTTAATTTTGGTATATGGTGATACATAGCAGTCTAGTTTCATTCTTTTGCAGGTGGCTTTCCAGTTTTCCCAGCACCATTTATTGAAGAGGCTTTCCTTACTACATTGTATGTTTTTGGCTCCTTTGTCAATAATTATTAGTGAAGGTTTACTTCTGGACTCACAGTTCTCCTTCACTGTTCTGTGTGTCTGTTTTTCTGCCAATACCATGCTGTTTTGATTGTTGTCACTTTATAGTATAATTTGAAGTCAGGCAGAATGATACCTCCAGCCTCATCCTTTTTTCTCAGGATTGCTTTGCCTGTTCACGATTTTTTGTTCTGTTTCTTTAAAAATAAAAATGGCATTGGAATATTATGGAGATTGCATTAAACCTGTATAATGCTTTAGGTAATAAGGTCATTTTAACTATATTGATTCTTCCAATATAAGAACCCAAATCTTTCCATTTCTTTGTGTCTTCTTTAATTTCTTTTAATAATATATTACAGTTTTCAGTGTATAGGTCCTTCACATTCTTCCTTAGGTTTATTCCTAGGTATTTTATTCTTTTTGTTGCAATTGCAAAAGGAATTGTTTTTCTCATTTCTTTTTCTGAAAATTCATTGTTAGAATATAGGAACGCTGTGGATTTTTGAATATTGGTTTTATATCCTGAAACTTTACTGTGTTTATTATTTCTAATAGTTTTTTAGTGAAGTCTTAAGAGCTTTCTTTCTTTCTTTCTTTTTTTGGGGGGTGGCGGGTTTCCATATAGAGAATCACGTCATCTGCAAAAAGCAACAGTTTGACTTCATTACCAATTCGGATGCCTATTATTTCTTTCTCTTGCCTGATTGCTCTAACTAGGACTTCCAATATGATATCAAACAGCAGAGGTGATTGCAGAGACCATTGTCTTGTTCCTGATCTTAAAGGGAAGGTTTTAGTTTTTCACCATTAAGTATGATGTTACCTGACAGTTTGTCATATATGGCCTTTATTATGTTGAGGTACTTTTCTTCTCTACCCATTTTATTAAGTCTTTTAATCATAAATGGATAATATATCTTGTCAAATGCTTTTTCTGCATTTATTGATATGATCATATGATTTTTTTCTTTATTTTATTTATATGGTGTATCATATTAATCGATTTGCATATGTTAAACTATCCCTGTGCTACAAGATTGACGCCTACTTGATCATGGTGTATAATTTTTGTTAACGTGTTGTTGTATTTAATTTAGTGGTATTTTATTTAGGATTTTTATATCTGTGTTCATGAGAGATATTGGTCTGTAGTTTTCTTTTTTTCTTTTTCATGTTTTCTTTTTTTGTTATCTCTACCGGGTTTTAGTATCAGAATAACATTGGCCTCATAAATTAGTTAGGAAGTATTGCCTTTTTAAAAAATTTTTGGAAAAGTTTAAGAATAATAGGTATTAAATCTTCCTTGAATGTTTGGTAAAATTCACTTTTGAAGGCATCTGGTTCTGGACTTCTACTTTTTGGGAAATTTTTGGTGACTGTTTCAATTTCCATACTGTTGATCAGTCTACATTTTCCAGTTCTTCATGATTCAGTCTAGGAAGGTTGTATGTTTCTAAGAACTTGTCCATTTTTTCCAGAGTATTCAATTTGGTGTCGTATAATTTTTCATAGTATTCTTGAATAATCCTTTGTATTTCGGTGGTATCTGTCATGACTTTTCCTCTTTCATTTCTGATTTTATTTATTTGTTTCTCTTTTTCTTTAGTCAGTCTAGCCAGGGGTTTGTCAATTTTATTAATCTCAGAAAACTAGCTCTTTGTTGCATTAATTTTTCTATTGTCTTTTTGTTCTCCATGTCATTTAAATCTGCAGTAATTTTGATTAGTTCCTTCTGCTGGCTTTGGGCTTCATTTATTCTTTTTCTAGTTTTTTAGATGTAATGTTCAGTTTTTTATTTGGGGTTATTCTTGTTTTTTGAGATAGGCCTGTAATTATATGAACTTTCCTCTTATTATTGCTTTTGCTGTGTCTCAAAAGTTTTGATATGTTGTACTTTCATTTTTGTTTGTTTCTATGTATCCCTTGATCTCTCCTTTTATTTTTTTATGACCCAGTTATTCTTCAGTAGCATGTTGTTTAATTTCCATGTATTCGTAGTTTTTCCCGCTTTCTTTTTACGGTTGATCTCCAGGTTCAAAGCATTATGATCAGAGAATATGCTTGGTAAGATTTCATTCTTTTTAAATTTGTTGAGGCTAGCTTTGTTTCCAACATATAGTCTATCCTTGAGAAGATTCCATGTGCTTTAGAGAAAAGTATATAACCTGCTGTTTCGGGATGAAAGACTCTGTAAATGTCGATTACGTCCAGTTGGTCTAATGTATCATTTAAGAATGATATTTCCTTACTGGTTTTCTAGTTAGATCATCTATCCATAGCTGACAATGGGGTAAACGTATCAATTTATGCTCCCAATTAGGTCCCCTACTAAAATGTGTTTTTGTCAGTTTCTCCCTTTAGTTCTGTTAGTAGTTGCTTTACATATTTTGATGCTCCCTAATTAGGAGCATAAATTGATAAGTTTAGGTCTTCTTGATGTATGGTTCCCTTTATAATTATGAAAGGTCATGTCTCTCATTACCTTTTTTATCTTGAAGTCTATTTTGTCAGATACAAGTACAGCTACATTCGCTTTTCTCTGGGTGCCATTTTATTGGAGTATCATTTTCGACCCTTTCACTTTGAGTCTCTGTCCTTATAGCTAAGAAAAGTCTCTTGAAGGCAGCATATTGTTGGGTTTTGTTTTTTGATACAGTCTGCTACTTTAAGCCGTTTTATTGGTGGGTTCATTCCATTTACATTTAGGGTGATTATTGAAACATGGGAGTTTTCTATAGCCATTTTATCTTTTGTTTTCTGGTCGCTCAGTGTCTCCATTGTTTCTTTTTAAGTTTATTGGGGTAACATTGGTTAATTATATAATTTTCAGGTATACATCATCATTTGACATCTGTATATTCTATTGTGTTTACCACCCAATGTCCAGTTTCCTTCAGCTACCATATATTTTAGCTCCTTTACCCACTTCACCCTCCCCCTCTGATAACCACCCGCCTATAGTCCATGTCCATGAGTTTCTGTTTGTTTGTCCTGCTCATTTGTGCTTTTAGGTTTATATCCTACATATAAGTGATATCATGTGATTTTCAACTTTTTCTGTCTGGCTTATTTTGTTTAGCTTGATTATCTTGAGGTCCATCCATGTTGTTGCAAATGGCTATATTTCATCTCTTCTTATGGCTGAGTAGTATCACATTGTATATGTGTACCACAGCTTCTTTAGCCAATCATCTATCATAGGACACTTCGGTTGCTTCCATGTCCTGGCCACTGTGAATAATGCTGCTATGAATATTGGTGTGCAATTATCTTTTGGATATGGGTTTTCAAATCTTTGGGGTAAATACCCAGCAGTGGAATTGCTGGATCATATGGTAGATCAATTCTTAGTTTTTTCAAGAACCTCCATACTGTTTTCCATAGTGGCTATACCAATTTGCAGTCCCACCAGCAGTGTATGAAGGTTCCTTTATTCCGCATCCTCTCCAGCATTTGTTATTACTTGTCCTGTTGATTATACACCTATTCTAGCAGGTGTGAGATGGTATCTCATTGTGGTTTTGACTTGCATTTCCCTAATAGCTAGTGATGTTGAGCATCTTTTCAAATATTTGTTGCTCATTTGTATGTCCTCTAGGGAGAGGAGTCTGTTCAGATCCTCTGCCCATTTTTTGATTGGATTGTTTTTTGTTATTGAGTTGAAGGAGTTCTTTGTATATTTTGGATGATAGGACCTTATCGGAGGTGTTGCTTGCAAATATATTTTCCCATTCTGATGGTTGTCTCTACCTTGTTGATGGTTTCTTTTGCTGTGCAGAAGCTTTTTAGTTTGATGTAGTCCCATTCATTTATTTTAGCTTTTACTTCCCTTGCTTTTGAGGTCAAATTCATAAAATCCTCTTTAAGTCCAAGGTCCTTGAGTTTATTTCCTATGTTTTCTTCTATGCATTTTATTGTGTCAGGTTTTATATTCAAGTCCTTAATCCATTTTGAGTTAATTTTGGCGTGTGGTGATAGACAACAGTCTAGTTTCATTCTTTTGCATGTGGCTTTCCAGTTTTCCTAGCACCATTTATTGAAGAGGCTTTCCTTTCTCCACTGTATGTTTTTGGCTTCTTTGTCAAAAATTATTTGCCCATATAAATATGGGTTTACTTCTGGACTCTCGATTCTGTTCCACTGGTCCTTCTGTCCATTTTGCTGCCAATACCATGCCATTTGGATTACTGTCGCTTTGTAGTATAATTTGAAGTTGGGTAGAATGATGCCTTCAGCCTCGTTTTTTTTTTCCTCAGAATGGCAATTTGGGTCTTTTGTGCTTCTATACAAATCTGATGATTTTTTTGTTCTATTTCTTTAAAAAATGCTGATGGGATTTTGATGGGAATTGCATTAAGTCTGCTTTAGATAATATGGTCATTTTAACTATGTTGATTCTTCCAATTCAAGAATACAGAATATCTTTCCATTTCTTTGTATCTTCTGTGATTTCTTTTAATAGGGTCTTACAGTTTTCATTAGATAGGTCCTTTACTTGTTTTGTTAGATTTATTCCTAGGTATTTTATTATTTTTGTTGCAATTGCAAAAAGAATTATTTTTTCCACTTCTTTTTCTGACACTTCATTATTAGAGTATAGGAATGCTATGGATTTTCGAACGTTGATTTTGTATCCAGAAACTTTACTGTATTTGCTAATTGTTTCTAGTAGTGTTCTTTTGGAGTCTTTAGGGTTTTCTATATAGAGAATCATGTCATCTGCAAATAGTGACAGTTTGACATCTTTGTTTCCTATTTGGATGCCTTTTATATCTTTCTCTTGTCTAATTGCATTTGTTAGGACCTCCAATGTTATATTGAATAACAGTGGCGATAGTGGGGAGCCTTGCCTTGTTCCTGATCTTAGAGGGAAGGTTTTTAGTTCATTGTTTCTTTATCCCTCTGTTTCTGTCATTTTAATTTGATTTTGTTCTATGATTTTTCGCTCTGTTCCCTCGTTTTATGATATGTGTTTCAGTTCTGGATTTTTGGTGTGTGGTTACCACTGAGTTTATGTAAAGAATAGATATATGTATATATATATATATATATATATATATATATATATATATATATATATATATATATATATATATATATATATACAGTGGTCCATTTTTCTGTGTGTGCCTTATCTCCATTCTCTTTTGCAAATTTGGATCTTTATTCCCTCCCCTTTTCTGTTTTTGTTGCCTCAAGTTATTCCTATATATGCTATACATTTATTTCTTATTTTCTTGTTTTCAATTGGTTTTTCTTTTTTCCTTTTACCATTATGTAATATTTAAGCTTATAATACTCTGTTCTTAATAAGGGTTGCACTTTCCTGCTTCTGTCTGCCTTTTAGTTATCTTACTAATAGTTATGTAATTTTTTGTCCTTTTGTTTCAGGTACAGTGACCCCTTCAGCAGGCCTTGTGGTGGAAAATTTCCTCAGCTTTTTGTATGTCTGGAAAGGTCTTTTTTTCTCCTTTATATCTCTTATTCTTGCTGACTATATTATTCTTGGCTGGTAATTTCTCTCACCAGTAGTTTGAATATTTGGTTCCACCCCATCCTTGCTTGTAATGTTTGTGCTAAGAAGTCCGATAGTCTAGCGGATTTTCCTTTATAAGTTATTATCTTCTTTTCCGTGGCTGCCTTGAGAACAATTTGTCATTAATTTTTGACAGTTTTAATATAATGTGTCTTGGAGAAGGCCTCTTTTGGTTGAGATAATTGGGTTTGCTTTTTGCTTCCTGTGTTCAAAGATTCAGTTCTTTGATAGGTTTGGGAAATTCTCATCGACTATTTGTCTGAATATGTTCTCTGTTCCCTACTCCCTCTCCTGGTATACTCATTTTCTTCCTTTGCTTTTTCTGATGATGTCAGATAATCCTTCTGTAGAGTTCTTTCATTTTTTTTTTTTTTCATTCTCAAGTCTTTCTATTCATCCTTCTGTGTCATTTCCAGAGTTCTGTTTTTCATATCACTAATTTTTTTCTCCATCTGGTCAGCTTTATCTCCTAAGCTTGCTATTTTATTCTTCATCTTTTTTAATGAGTACCTCATCTCCAGAAGTTCTGTTGGGTTCTTTTTTAGGGCTTTATTCTCTGTGGTAAGGTATTCTTGTTTTTTGTTTTGTTTCTGAGTTCATTGAACTGTCAATCAGAATTTTCTTTCATCTTGTTGAGTTTTTTCTGAAGTGCAGGCTCAAATTCTTTGTCATTTTAATTGCATATTTCTTTGTCTTGAAGCTTATTTTCTGGAAATTTTTCTCTTTCTGTGCTGCCTTGTTACATTGGTTGTTCATGGTGTTTGATGGACCTTTTTTCCGCCTGGGTATTTTGGAAGTGTACTCTGCCTTTTTTTCTTTTTTCCCCAAGAAAATTCATAATAAAGTGTTGTCTCTTTAGGAGGTTGATAAAAAGGGGGTTTTCTTTTGATTTCGAGTTGGTGGAATCCAAGCTTCTTGGACCTCTGCTTTGAGATTAAAAATGACCCTTCCTCTCTGGTGGGCTGTGTGCCTCCTCTGCAACCAGGTCACGTCAGTCCCAGGGATCCACCCTCATTGGAGGATACAGTGGGTGATGGGGCTTCAATCCTCTGAAAAGTCCCTGAAGCCCCATTACTGCCCCAAGGTCAGATGCAAGGTCCCCTTAGCTTCCTTCCATATCAGCCTGACTGAATGGGGGTGAGGTTGATTGGGAAATGAGGTAGTGTTTGTAGCTGTTTCTCTTCCCATAATGCTATCCCCCAGGTTTCAGTTGTCTTGCCTAGATATCACTGTAGTGTGTGTTTCAGTACTGATTATTTAAATTCCCCTGGGGCTAGGTGCTAGCTCTGGGAGGATACGGGGAAGAGGGGCATGACCAGACGTGACCAGGCTCTGTGACTCGCCTTCCCACTGGCAATGGCAGTTGCTAAGACACAGCTGTCACCCAGCCACACTCAGTCTCTGCCCTGATCACTAGGCACCACTGTGTGGAATGTGCTGATCCTTCAGGACTGTCTGGATCTTCAAAGAGCCAAGAACTGGCCACGAAACCTCCCCTCCCCCTTGTCCTGCAGAGAGCTCCAGCTCCTATCACAGTTACTTTATTCCTCTGTCCTAATCCACCTCCCAGACACGTGGCTTTACTCACCTTTGGATGCTCTGATGCGCAGACTTCTCAGATGTGCTTGTGTGCATATTGGGTGTTATTTGAATCGTAGATGTTCAGCTCATTGTTATTTCAAGGGAAGATTTCTGGGGAGATACCTCATGCTGCCATGCTTCTGACATCATTCTATTGCTTCTTTAAACACCTTTAGAACATATGCTCTAAAGCCTTTTTTTGGTAAAATCCAGCATCAGTGTTCACTAGGAATTAGTTTCTGTGACTGACTTTTTCTCAATAGGGGTCATATTTCCCCTCTCATTTTTGTTTTGTTTTGTTTTGCTTTCTTTGTATGTCCGGTAATTTTTGCTAGAAACCTGACATTGTGAATAATATGTTATAGTAATATGAATTCTGTTATGTCTGTTGCTGAGGTTTATTGGTTTTTGTTCTCACAGGCAATTGGTTGGAATCAAGCTTCATACTCTGCCCTACTGCCTCCCACCCCCTTCTCCCTCAAGTGTGAAGCAGCTGATAGATCAGCTTAGTTCTTAAGCTTCTAGCTGCTGCTTTTTACTCTGCACCCTGAGGGGAGGTAGGTTCTCTTTGTTTTCATGTACGTTAGCTCAAAGGCAAGGAATTAGTGAGTGTTTATACATAGATTTGGGGGTTTACTTTCTCCAGTTCTCTTTTTTCCCTAACGTTTTTTTCCCTTATACTTCCTGCTGCTTTGTCAGCCCCACCTTCTGACACCTGAATCTGCTTGAGCTATTAGCAGATTGTGGAATGCTGTTAAATGAAGAAATCTCAGAATCTCACTAGGTGCACTTCTGTTGTTCAAAACTCTTTTTAGTATCTTCTGTCTGCTTTTTGCTCAGTTCTCTGTGATCTCTCCAATTGCTTAATTTGACTATCAACCTGGAGTTCTGGCAGAGTTTGTACTCAGATTTTAGGTCTTATCTGTTCTATAGTTCTCTCACTTCCAGAATTTATCCCTAAATCTGCAGCTCATCTGCCATCCTAAATTCTGTTCTCTTCCACCTTTGAGGATGTATGCTGTGGTTTTCTGCCTTAAGAGCTGTGAGGTTTCAGGTACCTTGACGTAAAAAAAAGCCAAAAACCTAATAGTTTTTAGCCTTTGTAGTTGCTGTCCTTTCAGAATATTTGATTGATCTGGTTGCTTTTCAGCGCCATCTGTTATTTATTTATTATATATTATGTTCACATTTTATAATTATTATCTGAGGGTTTATTTTCCTGACCAATTCACTGTGCTTTACTGGATATTGAAAGTCACTCCATGCATTTTAAAACCATGGTTTTCTTGCATAACACATTAATCTCGAAGGGAGAAAAAATTAACCTCCCCAGTGAAGCCAGAAAAAATTGTTCTGACCTTGCAATACACTGCATCTCACACATACTTCTGTTTTAGTAACTGTAACACTTTCTTCTAAGTTTGTGTCTTTCTTGAAGATATGTGTTACATGCTTTGAGGCTTTAACTTCTTGTGAGCAGGGATAGTGTTTTCTATCTTGGCATGCCAGGAAAAGAATGCAGTTTGGGGGTACAAAGTGACTTCATAGTAAATATTTTTAGAATGAGTTTAGAATGAATCTGCCAGCAGGTACTTGTCCTTTGATTTTCGTATCCCTCACAATGTAAATCACAAAACAAGGAAAATGATAGGCTTTCATTACAAGTATTCATATGAGTGCCACAAAGAATGGGATCAAAACTAGTCCCAATATCTAGTCAACCCGTTCTGAATACAGTTCCTTTCCATTGCAGGGATCAGTTTCATTCAAAGATGTGACTGTGGACTTTACTCGAGAGGAGTGGCAGCACCTGGATCCTGCTCAGAAGACTCTGTACATGGATGTGATGTTGGAAAACTATTGCCACCTCGTTTCTGTGGGTAAGAAAACGTCTCTGAAACTTTCAGTAGCATGTATTTCCTTTCAAAATGCCTAAACTATGTGTCATTTTGAATTTCGGGGATAAGAGGTGAGGAATCCTTTTTGGTTAGTAGAAAGGATGATTGCGTCTTCACTTACCTGGTGCGGGGTGTTAAGTTTATTGTTATACAAAGGTGTATATTAATTTGTAGTACTGAAAATGCACCTTACTGATTTTTCAAATGTATTTAAGCCTAAGCAACTTAATCCACATCTTCTTTAATCAGGGTGTCGCATGACCAAGCCTGATGTGATCCTCAAGTTGGAACGAGGAGAAGAGCCATGGACATCATTTACAGGTCATACCTGCTTAGGTGAGTTTCTGACTCTCAGGCTGATGAAATCTAATGGAAAGTAAATTTTATAGTGGTCAGGTGCTGGCTGGCACCTTTGAAACATTTGGAGAGTATCTTTTTACTACTTATTTCAAAGGCTCCTAACCTTTGAAATAACCATTGTGCCTGCAGACTTAAAGCAAACTTTCAAATATCACTTTCCCTGTAAATATTCTTTCCTAATTTGCATAATGTTATGAAAGATAGTTACCATTGTTGACATAATTAAAGTGTACTATAGGCCTATGGTTTTTTTAGATTTTTTAAAATTTGTTTATTTCTAGCTTTCTCAGAATTATCTCCTTACCATTATATAGATTTGGGGGGGGGGTGCTTTCTTAAATCTATCTTTAGAAAAGAAAAATTTCGGTTAATGTGTCTCTTATTTGCTTTCCATTTTCCTTCTTTTATTACCTCATATTTGTTTTTTGTACTAAGTTGCCATTCTTACTATAAATCTAGCTATTTTAAAACTTTCTTGCTTTGGCCCAGACTGATAATTTTACAGTTAGCATTTACTTCCATTAAATTTGATGGTTCATTTTATATGGCTGACCATCATTTCTTAAATCAGTCCTGATTTGGGTAAAACATTAACTCATTCTTATCCTGACTTTTTGAGTGATTATTTCCAACTTGGTCTATTTTCTTCACTACTGTGGCCATATTTCCTGGAACAATACCTAGCATATAATAGTCACACAAATTTTTTTTAACGTATATTGCTTACTAGACTCTCAGTCTTATTTGATTTCTCAAGGGATAAACCTTTGAATTATAATAATCTCATCCATTCTCAGGACTTAAGCTTCGTGTTTTATGTTGATACCTCTAAATGGACATACTCTGCACATTTCTTCCACCTTCGTTCTACGCCTTTAGGAGTTCTGTACTCTGATGTCTCACCTATTATATGACAGTATGTCAGAAAAGAAAATCACTAAATTTTCCAGCTCTTTAATTCTTTTGCATTATCTATTTCTATATTATTTTTCTCACCTGATATACACTTCATTTTTCTGTGTCTGTCATCATTAATGAGAATCTCTTCACAATTCATAGTAAAGTTATCAGCCTATGAAATATATTAACTCCCTCCCATATTTTCATTTGTCATTGACATCATACAAAATAACAACTCTCTTATTTCATGTCTTGACTACTGAATTACCATTTGGCTTTGCTATAATTTTGGTTCTAACTTTAAATTTATATTGTTATTTTTCTGACAAGATATATCACTTGTTATCTGTTATTTGTTTTATGAAACTAAAATTACTCTTCAAAACAAATTACTTTTCATTTAAGGACTAACATAATAAACTTTAATCTGGTCTTTTCAACTTTATTTCTCTTTCTTGGAGAAAACTCTTGCCAATTTCCACTTGATTCAGTGTTCTAACTTCTTTTCATACATGTAGGTTTTGTCATCTTGTCTGTACTTTTCTTTGTGTTGCGTTCCCTTCCACAGTGTTGAGATTTCTTCTCCATGAACTATTTCTTAACTACTCCACATCATATCTACCATTTTTTTCTGCATTCCCATGCTACTTACAAACTATAACACACACAGTGCTTGGATATGATTATATAATTTCATATCTGATTGTACATGGTTTATGCTTAAGGATTCTTTCCCTCAAAGATAAGATCCTCTGTTTCGATATTCTTTGCTGTAGTATATAACATGTTAGGTATTCAGTAGTTGCTTCATGAATGGTTTGTGGAGCTGTACAGGGGAGATATCTTTTTCCCGCATTCAGAAAGCATGTGCTTGTAAATTTCTTTCAGATACACCTGTTCAGACCATGGCTCTGTAAATTCTGATCAAAATGTTTTGACTCTACCAAACAGTACTTACCTGTCATGCACAGTGTTATGTAAACTTTTATGGATGAGATTTGTCAGATATGGGGACAACCTTGAAAACTTGTTTAAATGTAAAAAGTGAATCTAGGGGATATAAAATTTTGTTTACAGGAGAAATTCCTTGTGTATTGGTATTGGTGGTAATGTATTCAAGGCAGAAAAAGATTTTTGAGCCTAAATTTAAAATTATTCTACTAGATGTAGATGATTACAGTAACAAAATAAATTATACCTCTAAACTTAAAAGAGAAATGAAGGATAAAGTTAATGAGTGATTTAGAACTAGAATGAATGATCTGAACTGAAGTTAGGGAATGTTACTGTATTTAGGAAAGACTTGAACAGTCTTTGTTTAAACCTGAAAAAATAAAGTCAGTGACTGAAACGAGGAATAGTTATAATTGATGGTCATGAGTTTTTTTAAATGAACAATTCTGAAAGAATTGATAGTAACAGCAGTCTGAATACACAGGTGAATATACCCTTTGTCTGTTTTAAATTTCCTATTGTTTTTTTTTTTTTTTTAGTTCTTCACAAGGGAAAATGATTTCCAGCTAAATGAAGGATTAGACATAGACTGTAGGATTGTTTTTCTAAACACTAGGAAATTGATGCTTTTAAAGATTAGTCACTGATGGCTACAAGGATAGGAGTAGCGAAAACTCGAAGTGTTTTACCTTGCTATCTAGGGATGATGTATAAAAGCATAGGCTCTGATCTGTGTCCTACAAAAGTTATCCTTCCTCTAATATTTTCCCTGAATAAGCTTTTATACTAATCTAATCCATTCTCCTTAAAAGTTAATGCCCTTGAGAGGTTCACTTCATTGCGCTCGAATCCACCTATCCAAGTATCAATCACTCCTCCATCATTCTTTGTCTTCTCCCACTACTTCTTATATCCAATCAGCTTTCTTTATGAAGTTCTCATTCAAACTGGAAAAGTTATTAGTGTTCAGTTTATTTTTTCATTCTTTTCTACCCTGAAGGAGTTTTTATTTAGCTTCTGTGTCTTTTTTTCAGGCATGGAGTAATTTTTCTTGGGTTTTTTTTGCTTCATATAATAGACCCTAGTACAATTTTTTTGTTGTTGCAAATGTGCAAAGATTCACAAATTGTTATTAACTATATTCTTTTCTAGAAGAAACCTGGAAAGCTGAAGACTTTTTAGTGAAATTCAAGGAACACCAAGATAAGTATTCTAGATCAATTGTATTCATTAACCACAGAAAACTGACTAAGGAGAACAGAAATGCATATGAAAAGACATTTACTTTAAGCAGAAGCCCTATAAATTCAAAAAATTTTATTCCTGAGTATGCTACTCATGGAAAGATTTTTAAAAATGTTTCAGAACTAATTAGTAATCTAAGTTCTACAAGAAAGAGACTTAGTGAGTATAATAGATATGAGAAATCACTTCTCAATACTAAACCAGAGACAGCTCACCATGGAGTCAAATCCCAAAATCAGTATGGCAGCGCTGCCATTCATAATGAAGTACTTGTGCAGTATCATAAGATGGAAACTCCAGCACAGTCACTTGGTTATAATGACTGCGAGAAATCATTTCTTAAAAAAGGAGGCTTAATTACACGTCATAGAGCTTACAGAAAGGAAAATCCATCCGAATATAATAAAAGAAGAGCAAACAATATTGAAAAAAAACATACATGCACTGAATGTGGGAAGTCCTTTTGCAGGAAGTCAGTACTGATTCTGCATCAGGGAATCCACACAGAGGAAAAACCTTACCAATGTCATCAGTGTGGAAATTCATTTAGAAGGAAGTCATATCTCATTGATCATCAGAGAACTCACACAGGAGAGAAACCCTTTGTTTGTAATGAATGTGGTAAATCCTTTCGCTTAAAGACAGCCCTCACTGATCATCAGAGAACACATACAGGGGAGAAATCATACGAATGTCCACAATGTAGGAATGCCTTCAGATTGAAATCACACCTCATTCGTCATCAGAGAACTCATACAGGAGAGAAACCATATGAGTGTAACGACTGTGGGAAGTCTTTCCGCCAGAAGACAACACTTTCTCTACATCAGAGAATTCATACAGGAGAGAAACCTTATATTTGTATAGAATGTGGGAAGTCCTTTCACCAGAAGGCAAACCTTACTGTACATCAAAGAACTCATACAGGGGAAAAGCCCTATATTTGTAATGAATGTGGGAAATCCTTTTCCCAGAAGACAACCCTTGCTCTTCATGAGAAAACTCATAATGAGGAGAAACCCTATATTTGTAATGAATGTGGAAAATCCTTCCGCCAGAAGACAACCCTCGTAGCACATCAGAGAACACATACAGGGGAAAAATCTTATGAATGTCCTCACTGTGGAAAAGCCTTTAGAATGAAGTCATACCTCATTGATCATCACAGAACTCACACCGGAGAGAAACCATATGAATGTAATGAATGTGGAAAATCCTTCAGTCAGAAGACAAATCTCAACCTACATCAGAGAATTCATACAGGGGAAAAACCCTACATTTGTAATGAATGTGGGAAGTCCTTTCGCCAGAAAGCAACCCTCACTGTGCATCAGAAAATACATACAGGCCAAAAATCCTATGAATGTCCTCAGTGTGGAAAAGCCTTTAGCAGGAAGTCATATCTCATTCATCATCAAAGAACTCATACAGGAGAGAAACCATACAAATGTAATGAATGTGGCAAGTGCTTCCGTCAGAAGACAAATCTCATTGTACATCAGAGAACTCACACAGGGGAGAAACCCTACATTTGTAATGAGTGTGGTAAGTCCTTCAGTTATAAAAGAAACCTAATTGTCCATCAGAGAACTCACAAGGGAGAAAACATGGAAGTGTAATAACTCTGTGAAGTCTTTCCAGCATATTATAAAACTGTAGTTTTTTTTTTTTAGAGCATGCTAATGTAATTTTAATCAAAAATGTAATTGTTATTAATTTAAAGTACCATACATCATAACTGTTTGTCTACTTTTTATTAGTATAAAAAGGGCATGGTCATTGTTACTGAACTCTATCAGCAATGAATCTAATTTTTAAACTTTTCAAGTTCTGCTGACTCATTTTATTTTTTAAAAACTTATATATGTATAGGCAAGATGAAAAATAGTTATAAGCAGTTCTCCATAAGAGAAAGAAAATATGAACTATATTTCTCATTGTACTCAGTGGAATAAAAAGTAGCTGTTACTTCCCTAAAGATTAACGCTTCTTTGGCTTATAACATTGTGAAGTATTTTTTGCATGTCTTTAAATTTATATGTTCTCATCATACATCATGAATTCTTTTGTGTCTTATTTCACTCAGCATTCTTAAGATCTATACATTATTGCATGTGACAGTAGTGTTTTCATATTCAGGTTGTATACAATTCCATTTAAAAAATATACCACTATTTATCCTCTTAATGGATATTTGTATTTTTTATGGTTTTTTGATGTAATAAAGATACTGCTATAAATATTCTTGTATATTTCTTTGTATGTGTATTTTTGTTGATTTTTACTCCACCCTAAGGGTGTATGTAAGCTTTTTCAACTATGATAAAAACTGCCAAACTTCTCTTAGACATTTCTTAACATGATTGCTTTGGAGAGTAACAGCTCTGATTGTAATCCAAGGAGAAAGGTCTTTAGCAATCATTCAAGTGGAGAATTCCTACTAAAAAGAAATCCTTATGATATTATAATTGTGAGAATGTTGTTAGTCATGAATATATGAATGTCAAATGTAGAAAGACCTTTAGCTGTGGCTTAAACTTTACAAAAAAACAGAAGTCATATTGGAGGGAATTTTACAATTGTCATGGTTATGGGGTAGGGTACTTTTAGCCATAGCATACACTTTCAGCATCAGTAAGAGGGGACATTGTTGAGTAAAATTTGGAAGCATAGTAGTCACAATAGACACAATTATAAAAATATATACAAGTAAGCATATATATATAGTGTAATGAACCTATGTAAAGTAAGTCTTTTATAGCTTGATTTATTTCACAGAAAATGTGAGTCTCTGGAAATCCCAAATGAAAAATCATTGGAGAGGTTTTGATGTTTGGGAATTGGAAATCTGCTGAGACAATAACATCTGTATCATGTTTTCTTTGAAAGTAAGCACAGCAGCAACTTAAACAGTGTTACTAAATGCCCTTTTGGAGGAGGTTAATTTTAACCCATTTTTCCTACATACACTTATTGTGTGTGATAAAATTTAGTAGAAATTAAAATAAGCTGGGGTGTTTTTTCCCCCCAAATGAACAGAACTGTAAACCAGATCTAAGTAAGCAGGAAAATGGTTGGTAGTTCAAGTTTCTGACATTAAAAAATGTTTAACAAGGCCCTGGGCCAACATCCAGCATGACATGGACCCTTGGCGATCTGGGGGCCAAGGACCCACCAGGGTGAGAGAAGATATTCAGGGCAGCCTGGCAAACCTAGGATGGCTTATCACCATGGACTCAGTGGACAGACCAGATGATGGGTGTCCTGGATATGAGGCCCATGACTGGGCAGGTTTCTTTGAAAGAGGCCAATTGTAGAGCTGCTGGGGAAGCACCTAGGCCTCTCTACTAAGCAGATCAATCCAGGGATACTACCAGCTCTGCTGTAGTAGATTGAGTGGTGCCCCCACCTCAAAAAATTACATCCACACCCTAATCCCCAGAACCTATGAATGTGGCCTATTTGGGAAAAATGTGTTTGAAGATGTAGGTCAGGATCTTGAGATCATCATGAATTATCTTGGTGGGCCCTAAATCCAATGACAGGTGTCCTTGTAAGGGAGGCAGAGAAGAAGCCACAAGCCAAGGAGCACCTTGAACCAGAAGCTAGGACGTGGGATGGTTTCTGCCTCAGAGCCTTCAGAGAGTGTCACCCTGCCAATGACTTGATTGCAGAATAAATCTATGTTCTTTTAAGCCAAAAAAAATTTTTTTTAACAAGCCCTCTGGCCTATAGAAAGGGGCAGCAATTACCAGTGGGCAGTAAATGCAAACATGCTTGTCCTGGTCTTGCAGATCATTTCAGAGCAAAAAAGAACAATGGGTGATGAAGAAAATCAGACATGATAAAAATTTAGACTTGAAAGGGACGTAACATAAAAGATAATATCTTTTATGATTTGACAAAACTTTGTGAAATTTAGCCTTAACTAGTAATTACTATTTGCCGCGTCCAGCAAGTGGTAAATCCTGCCACATCCAGCGCGGCTCTGGAAAATAAACCTGAGTGGGAACAGTGGGAGATTGAGAAAAGAAAGAAGACAGAAAGCTGGGATTGGGAGGCCCACTATCCACTAGAGAGCGATTTTATTTTTGCAAGTTGCTTTTATACAAGATCATACATTTGCTGGCTAAAATGAGATTATCCCCACCCAACCTCCACATCCTACTATAATCATTTGCATTTCCGTAGATTACCCCCACCCTTCATAGCCTGCTATATCATTTGCATTTCAACACCTGCATTGTTCTCCAATCAATTCCTACTTCCCCATTCTTAGGAGGATTTGTGGAGGTGAGGCAACCTTTGGTTGGCCTCGCAGGTTGCAAGGACCTTGTCAGTTTACAACCGGCTCTCCACACTATGCTTAGAGGTTTTTAATGAGTTTAGGTAGAATATATATATCAGTAAAATAACAAGTAGATTAGGTTACAGATTCTATATTCAGAACTATGAGAACCTAGAATGATTTCATTTGAATAAATCTATTTATAGAGGAGTAAATACTACTATATGTTAACAGTGGTGACTAACAAAAGAATTATACTCATGACCAAGAATACGAGCCTGCCTTTTTTCCTGGGTATATAGTACAGCGGGCGGGGGCGGGGAAAGCATGGTCTAACTACATCTGTTTGTTCTAGCCCCAGCCTACCAAATATATTGGGAATGTGTGAGTCACATTCTCTTCGATATTCTACTCTTGCTCGTTTCTGCTCTCCTAGGCATTTCCATATCTGTCACAAAATATAAATTATCTGGCATCCCTACATATACTGTTTTTCTACCTGATTTACTGATTATATCATGAGATAGCCATGTTTTGTTTGCAGTAGAACATTGTATGCATATGCCACTTCATTCTTGTATGTAGGACATAATATTTCTGTTTTGTAAGTCTTGTGTATGAGGTACTAGATGGTATGGTGTACTATTGGACAGTATGTAAATGACTAAACTTAAAAGTACTATTATGGACTCACAGACTAGGCTGTTTTCTTACCTAAGAGAATTGCCAATATAGGAAGTCCTATATACAAGTCATAAAAATATTTGTACTAGTCATTGGACATCTCTACAGATTTATGCTCTTAGCTATTTCCTAAGATCTCCTTAATTTCTACTCTCCTATCATAGATGCTATACCCACCAAAATATGTCATTTACAGGAGTTGAGAGGATGGGGTGTTATTAGAAGAGACACATTGCTACTATCTTCATTGTGACAAAAATTTTAAAAACTCAAGTATGCCAGTCCCAGACTTTTGTCATCCTAAGGCAGACAAGAAATATCCTAAACCTATTTTTACATTTTATATTTCCATTATTTCTCAAATCCTATACTAAGCTCTCTTCATACAAACCCCTGGAAATAAAAATATATATATATTATAATATAAAATTATATCATATATAAATTTTATATTATATATAATATAATTATATATTATATAATATATAATTTTATATAAAAATATATAAATATGTAATAATAAATATATATATGTAAAATTTTATCTCAGTTGGCTGAGGAGGAAAGGAGCTAATGAAAAGACATTCTGCAAAAGTTTGGCCATAAAAAGGTACCTACTTGAAGTGTTCCTGTAAAAATTCAAAGTGACAGATATGAAGTTTTCTTTGATTTTTGTTTTTTAATTTTTAACGTTTCATTTAAAATTGAGTATATCAAAATTAATTTTATAAATATATACAACTTTTTAAAATATATACCGCTGGTTTTTAATATAAATATACCACAGTTTATCAATTTAACCACTAAATTTGTAGTTATCTATTATGACAGCCACAGAAAGTTAGTTCATATTTTGATACCAGGTAATGGGGTTTGCTGAAACAAATACCTATAGATGTAGAAGTGCCTTTGGTTTTGAATAATGGGTAGAGTCTGGAGTTTAACCCACATGATAGTAATTGCCTAGATTGCCTTAAACAGACTGTTAGATTTATAAATGGTAAAGGTGCCTTTGATGCAGTCTCAAGATGAGAGAAGTAAGATAAAGAAAGCTTCTATTTTCTTAAAGAACATATATATCATCATAAGCAGAATGTTGGTAGAAATATTAATTAAGGGCACTTCTGGTGAGAACTCAGAAGGAAATTAGGAAACTGATCGGAAACTGGAAGAAGGACGATGCTTGTTACACAGTGGCAGAAAATTTGGCTGAATCTGGTCCTACAATTATGTGAAAATTGTCTGATGGGGGGCAAAGGTGTAATAGCCACTATAACGAGAAGGTAAGATCAAAGGACAATGCAAGCAACTCTATAGAATATAACGGAATTTATTATATGGTAAATAATTACAGGGAGGTAGGGTTAAAGCAGACAGACAACCCAGCACTCTCTGCTAACAGACTCCTGTTATATTTTTTTAATAGTATAAATCAGGTACAAGTAATTGACAAAAGAAGGGGAAAGAATGCAGTACGTTCCAGAGGCCATACCTCCTGGTGGTCTTGTGATAGATAATTGTTTATAATTGATACTATCACCAATTTGATATTTACCTTGGTTGCCATGCTAGTCCAGCTGTTACTAACAAAAATATTTATGGCTACATTGTGTACATTTAGAGAACACAGTCACCAATTAGAAGGCTTTGGTATGCTCACTAAGGACAGTAAGATTGATTAACAGTCACAGCATGAAATCCAGACACAAAAATGGAGTTGATTTTTGTTCACAGCCACATCTACACAGAAAAGCAAACTTGTAAGTGAGGAACTTGGATAGTTGACTGAGGAGTCTCCAAAGAAAATGTTGAAGGTGGGGCCTGGTATCTTCTTGCTGCTTATAGTAAAATATGAGAGAAAGGAGAAATATTGAGGAAGAAACTTAAAAAGGAACCAAACCTTGATCATTTGGGATATTCTCAGACTATCCAACTGTAGAGAATGCTAAAATTAGGAGATTCACTGTGGGGATAGCCTGTTCTAGTCAGAGGGTGTGGCTACAACCTTTTTCTGAAGCATTAGGTGTGTAACCATTTCAGGAGAAACACTAGAGATGGGCTTATCCAAGAATGATTTCTAAAGGGCCCTCTTGTCTAATTGTGGATTCCTGTGACAAACACGGGAGACCCACAAAGTCTTTGAATGTTAGATGAGCAGAAATGCTGCTAGTGTGGCCTGAAAAGGACAGAGAAAATGGGCTAATAGAGATACTTGATTGCAAACATGTGCTGCCCTTCAAGAAAAAATAAGAATGACTCAGGTCACAGAGGCAGAGACCTGAGGAGCTGTGGACCTTGAGAGCTGAGATGCAACCTAGTCAGAGTCTCAAGCTGCAGGGATTACTTTCCTGCCATGAAAAAGAATGGAATTTGCTCTGTTGGATTTTGAACTTGCTTGGGGCAAGTAACTTTTTGTGTGCTTATTGGCCATCATACAGCCACTTTTGTGATTTTTGTTTATATATTTTGTCTATTTTCTAATTGGATTATGTGGGGGCAGTTACTGTAGAATTTTGAGAGTTCTTTATATATTTTAGATATTAGTACTTAGATATGTGAATTGCAAAGATTTTCCCTCACGTAACTTGTATTTTCATCCTTGTAAGGTCTTTCACAGAGTAGTAAAAGATTTTCATTTCAATAAGGTCCAATTTATCAAATTTCCCTTTTATGAATCATGTTTTTGGTGTCAACTCTAAGATCTTTTTGCCTGGCTTTAACTCCCCACATTTTTTTTTCTTTTTTTTCTAAATGTTTTTATAGTTTTATGCTTTAACATTTAAGTCTGTAATCTATTTTTAGTACATTTGTGTTACATGATCATGATCTTATGTTGTGATTGATATGTTGTTTGAATTATAAAGCACATGACTTAGGTAGATTTTTGTTTTGTTTTGTTTTGCCTATGAATGCCCAATTGCCCCAGCATTGTTTGTTGAAAAGGCTTTCTTTTCTCTATTGAATTTTTTTTTTTTGGCACCTTTGGGCATGCGTATTTGAATCTTGTCCTGAGTTCTTTCTTACGTTCCATTGGTCAGTTTCTGTCGATACCACAGTCTTTGTTATGTATCTGTATAAGTCTTGAAATTGGGAAGAGCAATTCCTCCCACTTTATTCTTTTTCAAAATTACTTTACCTATTCCAGTTTCTATGTCTTTCCATTTAAATTTTAGAATAATCTGATTTATATTTACTATGGTAGACAAAGTAGAGGCCCTACAAAAATATCTAACATCCTAATCCCTGGAACCTATGAATCTCTGTTACATGGCAAGAGGAATTAAGTTTGCAAATGAAATCAAGATTGCTAACCATCTGTCCTTAAATATAACTATTCTGGATTAGAGTATTCAAGTAGGCATGATATAATAACTAAGGCCTTTAAAATAGAAGAGGGAGGTAGAAGAAATCAAAATGATGTGTTCATTGTGAGGATTCTACCCATTGTTGCCTGCTTCGAAAATGGATACAGAGGGCCATGAGCCAAAGAATGCAGGCAGGCAGCCTCTAGAAGCTGAAAATGGCAATAATAGCAGTAATAATAATAAGGAGGAGGAGAATGAGGAGAAGGATAAGGAAGAATAAGAAGGCCAGCCCCCTTGAGCCTCCAGAAGGGAATGCAACCCTGCTCACACTTGCTTTTAGCCCACTAAGACTCATTTTGGATTTCTAACATATAGAACTATAAGATATTAAATTTGTGTTGTTTTAAGGCATTTGTTACAGCAACAATAATATGTCTACAAAAATTCTTGCTGGGATTTTTATAGGAATTACATTAAACCTGTGTATCAATATGGAAAAAACTTATCTCTTTACTATGTCTACTATGAATATAGTATGTCTATATATTTAGATCTATTTCTTTCATCAGTATTGTATAGTTTTCAACATACAAGTCCTATATGTGTTTTGAGTTTTACACCTATGTATTTTTGAGTGATTTTAAATAGCATGTATTTTTAATTTCAGTGTTCACATATCGATTGCTAGTATATAGAAATACAACTGATTTTTGCACGTTTATCTTCTATCTTGTGACTTTTCTGAACTCACTGGTTCTAGAATTTTTTTAATGCCTTGCTGAGATTTTCTGCATAGACAATCACATCATCTATAAATAAGGACAGTTTTATTTCCTATCTGAATGCCTTTTAGAGCCTTTCCTTCAAACACAGGAACTTCAAGCACTGGGTTAAATAAGAGTGGTGAGAAAAGAAATCCTTGCTTCCTAATCCTCAGGGAAAGGATTCACTACTGCACAATTAAGTGTAATATTTGCTGTAAATTTTTTTAGATACTTTTTATCAATTGAAGTTTCTATTCCTATTTTTCTGAGTTTTTATCATGAATTTTGTGAAATGTTAATTTTGCATCAGTTGATGTGATTTTTGTGAGTTTTTTTCAGTTTGTTGAAATGGTATGTTATGTTAATTTCAAATATTGAACCAGTGTTGAATCCCTGGAGTAAACACCACGTAGTCATGTAAAATTCTTTTTATGTATTGCTAAATTCTATTTACTAGTGTTTTCTTAAGGATTTTTGTGTCTATCTTCATGAAGTATATTGGGCTATATATTTCTTTTATACAGTTTTTGTCTTTGGTATCAAGGTAATACTAGCATTCTATTTTCTGGAAGAGATTGTATTCTTTGTTAAGCATTTGGTAGAATTCTCTAGTGAAATTATCTGACCCTACAGATTTCTCTTTTGGGAAGATTTTAATTTCCCTATATAGTTATATGGCTACGCACATTATCTTTCATATTTTGTTTTTGTGGTAGTTTTGTGATTCAAGTAAGTAGTCCGTTTCATCTAAGTTATCAAATTTATGTGTATAGTTATTTGTAGTGTTCCTTTATTGTCCTTTCGATGTCTGTATGGTGATAACCCCTGTTTCATATGGACAATGGTAATTGTATCTTCTGTTTTTCTTTGTCAGTCTTTCTATAAGCTGTCCATTTTGTTGACCTTTCAAAGAATCAGCTCTTTATTTCATTGATTTTTCTATTTTTTTTTCAATTGTATTGGTTTCTGTTCTTATCTTTTTTCTTTGCTCTGTTTAGTTTGCATTATTTTGCTCTTCTTTAGGTTCCATAATGGAGCCGAGATTATTAATTTGAGAATTTTTATATTTTATAATATATGCACTCAGTGCCATAAATTTCCCTCTCATACCTGCTTTAACTACTTCCTACAAATTTCGATACTTTGCTTTTTATTTCCATTTAGTTCAATGTATTTTTACTTTAACTCGAATCTTCATT
This sequence comes from Pteropus medius, assembly GCF_902729225.1. NCBI lineage: Eukaryota > Metazoa > Chordata > Mammalia > Chiroptera > Pteropodidae > Pteropus > Pteropus medius. The sequence goes on from NW_024352839.1 coordinate 260,621, forward strand.
ATTGACCCATGGATTATTTAGAAGTATGTTGTTTAGTTAAGTGTTTTGAGATTTTCCTGTTAGCTTTCTGTTACTGCTTCTAATATGAATTATACAGTTGACCCTTGAGCAACATGGAACTGTATTTTTGATCTGTGGTTGGGAATCTATATATTCAGAGGACCAACTGTTAAGGGTGGAAAATTTTCAAGTGAGCCAACTAGCTAAGTGAGCTACAGGGAAGAAATATCTTTAGATACCAAAAGTTGTCCTACTTGCTTGTGTGTGGTTTAGGAAGTGTATTGTATAAGATATGAAGATGGCCAATGTCTACTTCTGTAATCCATTTACTTGTTAATTAAGGATGTTGTTCTGGGCAAAGATATGCTAACAGCCAACTTCCACTTCTGTAATCTGCTTGCTTGTTCAGGAGACCACCAGGATATGGTCTTAAGCTTTATCAGCGGCCTCCACTGAAAGCTCAGGGCTGATCTCCTCTAGCCCTGCGTGGTAGAGAGTCAGTCGCCGGCCGGCTAATAAAGGCTCATAATTAATCTCAACTGGCTCCGTGGGTCTCAGAATCGTTCGCACCATAACACAACCAGTAGTTATGTGCAGATTTTTGATTGCACAGGAGCCAATGCTCCTTAACCCCCTCATTGTTTAAGGGTCATCTATATTACATTCAAAGAATCCACTCTGTATTACTTTAATTCTTTTACATTTGTTGAGGTTTAAAGCCCAGGATGTGGCCAGTTTTTATGTATGTTTTGTCAGTGCTTGAAAAGAAAGTCTTTTCTAACATTTTTGAGTGGAATGGTCTATAATGACAGATTATATTCATTGACAATGTTGAGTTCTTTGGTATCCTTGCTTATTTTCTGTCTAGTTGTTCTACCAATTGTTGAGAGAGATAGTGAAGACTCCAATTATAATTGTGGATTTGTTTATTTCTCCTTTTATTTCTATCAATGTTTGCTACACATATTTTACCGCTCTCCTGTTTGGTGCATTTACATTTAGAAACTGTTATATCTTGTTTGTGGATTGACCTTCATAACATTATATAATTTCCCTCACTCTGGTGATTTTCTTTGGTCTGAGGATTAACTTATTTTACATTAATATAGCCACTTCTAATTTCCTGTGATTAATGTTTACATGCTATATCATTTTTCATTCTATTACTTTCAACTTGCCTACATATATATCTGAAATGAATTTCTTGGAGACTGCATATTTTAAAGTTTTTAAATTGTGGTAAAATATACATAATGTAAAGTTTACCATTTTAATAATTTTTACGTATACAATTGAGTGGCATTAAGTATATTCACATTGTTTTGCAACCATCACCACTATCTATCTCTAATTATTTTTTATCATTTCTAACCAAAACTCTGTATCTATTAAATATTAAACTATACTTTCTGTCTGTGAATTTGACTATTCCAGGTATCTCATATACTGGCATCATACAATATTTGTCCTTTTGTGTCTGGCTTTTTCACTTAGCATAATGTCTCAGAGTCCATCCATGTTGTAGCATGTCAGAATTTAATTTCCTTTTAAGGCTAAATAACATTCTATTGTATTTGTATACCACTTTCATTTATTCATCTATTAATGGACATTGGGTTGCTTCTACCTTCATTATTGTGAATAATGCTGCTGTGAATATTGGTATACAAATATCTGTTCAAGTCCCTGCTTTCACTTGGGTGTATACATAGAAGTGGAAATGTTGGATTATATGATAATTACATATTTAATTTTTTTAGGAACTGCCCTGTGGTTTCCTAAAGCAACTTTATCACGAAGGTTCCAATTTCTCCACATCCTCACCATCATTTGTTATTCTTTTTTTAAATTGTAGCCATCCTAGTGCATGTAAAGTGGTACCTCATCGTGGTTTTGATTTGCATCCCTAAAATGAGTAATGATATTGGTCTCTGTTATTCTTTTTTTCCCAATCAATCAAAATGTATTTATTTTTTATTTTTTAAATAACTTTTATTTTTCAATTATAATTGACATACAATATTATAGTAGTTTCAGGTGTACAACATAGCGATGACATTTATATAACTTATAAGTGATAACCCCAATAAATCTAGTACCCATCTGACACCACACAGTTATTGCAATATTATTGATTATATTCTTTATGCTATAATTTACATCTGCATGACTATTTTGTTAACTACCAATTTGTACTTCTTAATCCTTTCCCCTTTTTCACTCATCCCTTCCAATCCTCTTCCCATCTGGCAACCATCAAAATATTCTCTGCGTCTATGAGTTTATTGGTTTTGTTTATCTTGTTCTTTAGATTCTACATATAAGTGAAATCATATGGCATTTGTCTTGCTCTGTCTGACTTACTGCACTCAGCAAAATATCCTCTAGATCCTTCTGTGTTCTTGCATATGATAAGATTACATTCTTTTTTTATGGCTAAGTAATATTCCATGTATACATGTACCATCACTTCTTTATTCATTCATTCGCTGATGGACACCTAGGTGCCTCCATATATTGGCTATTGTAAATAATGCTGTAATAAACATGTGGATGCCTATGTGCCTTCGAAGTAGTGTTTTGTGGTTCTTCAATAAATCCCTGCCACATCCAGCAAGTGGTAAATCCTGCCATGTCCAGTGTGGCCCTGGAAAATAAACCTGAGTGGGAACGGTGGGAGATGAGAAAAGAAAGACAGAAAGCAAGGATCAGGAGGTCCGCTACCCACTGATGATGGACAATGGCCCAGTTAATTTTTTGCAAGCTGCTTTTATACAGGAGCATACAATTGCTGCAATCATAAGCAGTTTCTCTAAAGCGTAGTAACACCATTTCTTCTATTTCTCCAGGACTTCATTTTCTCAAGGCCTTCAGCTCATTTATCTATCTGTGGCTATGTTTGTACTATCTTCTTCTCAGGAGGAATTTGTGGAGGATCTGTAGAGGCAAAGTAACCCTTGGTTGGATTTGTGGAGGTGAAGTAACCCATGGTTGCCTTTGCAGTTTGCAAGGATCTTGTCAGCTTACAGACTGCTCTCTACAACTACAAACTGCTCTCCACATCATACCCACATATGGGACTACTGAGTCCTTTTTGTCTCTTGTTGTAGCCTTTGTTTTAAGTCTATTTTATCTGGTATAAGTTTTTCTAACCCAAGTGTTTTGTTTTGTTTTCATTTTCATTTTCATGAAATATCTTTATCTTTTTACTTTCAGTCTATGTGTGTCTTTCAATCTGAAGTGAGTCTCTTGTAAGCAGCTTATGTAAGGGTCTTGTTTTCTTATCTATCCAACTGCCCTATCTTCTGATTGGAGTATTTAATCCATTTACATTTAAAGTAGTTGTTGATAGATATGTAGTTATTGCCATTTTATTATTTATATTTTTTATTTTCTTCTTTTTAAAAAAGTCCATCTAACATTTCCTGTAATACTGGTTTGGTGTTGATGAACTCTTAGCTTTTACTTGTCTGGGAAGTTCTCTATCTGTTCTTCAATTCTAAATGATAGCCTCGCTGTATAATCTTGGTTGTAGGTCCTTGTTTTTTATCACTTTGAATGTTTTGTGCTAATCCCTTTTGGCGTGCAATGTTTCTGTTAAGAAATCAGCTGACAATCTTAAGGGCATTCCCTTGTAAGTCACTAACTGCTTTTCTCTTGCTGCTTTTAAGATTTTCTCTTTTTTGTCTTTTTAATTTTGATGTGTCTTGATGTGTGCCTTTTTGGGTTCATCTTGTTTGGAACTCTACGTTTTCTGGGCTTGTACATCTATTTCCTTCTCCAGGTTAGGGCAGTTTTCCATCATTATTTCTTCAAATAGGTTTTCAACTCCTTGCTCTTCTCTTCTCCTTCTGCTACCCCTATGATGCAAATGTTGGCACACTCATTGTTTCAGAGGTCTTTTAAACTATCCTCATTTGTTTTAATTCTTTTATTTTGTTTTTTTATTCTGTTCTGATTGGGTGTTTTCTACTACCTTATCTTCTAAATTGCTGATTCGATCCTCTGCTTCATCTAATCTACTGTTGATTTCCTCTAATGTATTCTTCATTCCAGTTATTGTATTCTTCTTTTCTGACTGATTCTTTTTATGTTTTCTATCTCCATTTTAATGTTTCCTATCTCCCGTTGAAGTTCTCATTGAGATCATTGAGCATCCTTATATTGAACTCTGTGTCTGGTAGATTGCTTGTCTCCACTTTTTCTAGTGCATTGTTCTGTTCTTTCATTTGGGATGTGTTTCTTTATCTTCCCATTTTGGCTGCATCCCTATATTTGTTTCTATGTATTAGGTAAGGCTACTATGTCTCCCAGTCTTAGCAGAGGGGTCTTATTTAGTAGGTGTCCTGTGGGGCCCAGTAGCACACTCTCCCTGGTCACCTGAGTTGGGTTCTCCAAGTGTGTCCCTTGTGTGGGTTGTATGTACCCTCCTGTTGTAGTTAGGCCTTGGTTCCTATTTGCACATCAGTGTGAAGGACTGACCCTCGGACTGATTGTGAGGATGGGTTAGGGACTATAGTGGAGGAATTGTTGTGCAGGGGCTGACCCTATGGAGTAGAATTCACTTTAGCCGGGCTATGGTGCCTGTACAGTCTACTCTTTGGATGTGTCACCTGCGGAAGCAGCTGGGTGGTGCTCTGGGTCAGTTGGAAACTGACCACTAGCATGCTAGTCCCAGAGCCACCTGAGAGAGGCCTTGCCCCAGGCCAAGTTCAGCCACTGCATATGCCCTGGCCTGGCTACCTGGCATGAGCCACAAAGCAATCTGCAGATGGCTGCCATCCATGCTGGGGTTAGAGGTACCTTGAGAGACCAAGCCATGAACCAAGGCCATCTGCTGCTAGTGCCAGGCTTGGGGCTGCTCAGCAAGAGGTACAGGGAACGTTGAGACAAGATGCTGCTTCTTTGGGTTTTGTGAACCTTTGAGAGATTTTAGAAAAGTCCACAGCATGAGCCAAGACAGGCCATTTGTATGGAAAAGCCACTGGAAGCAGCTTTGGTGGGCTGGCAAGATGGGTGGGGCAGGATCTCAGAATCACCAGGGCGGGGTGATGAGTGTTAGCCAAGTTGATAGAGACTCAGATATGGCGATTCTCTGTGTATGCCAACTGGGAGGGCTGAGGGCTCAACAAAGAAACAATGGATTCTGCCAGCACTTCTGTATAAGAGAAAGCTGCCTCTCTAACCCTCACCCTGAAGCTAGACAATTTAGTTCCTCCCCATATATCCCTGGCACCTTTCAAGCTGCTACATCTATCCAAAGATGATCAATCTTCTTTGTTCATTGAAGCTTTTTGTCAGGTCCTCTAATGTATTTCTTAATAGTCTAACCAGTAATGTACTTCCCAATAAAGTATCTCAATGATGATTCAGGTATTGTAATATGTAATATAATAGATATATCCAAAATAGGCCTCACTGTACTAAAGTCAAGGTGTTGGCAAGGCTGTGTTCTTTCTGGAAGCTCTAGGGGAGAATCTATCTTTGCTTTTTCCATCTTTTAGTGGCTACCTTCATTCCATGTCTTATGGCCCTTTCCTCCATCTTCAAAGCTAGCAGCATAGCATCTTCAAACCTCTCTACCACTTTGCTTCCATCATCACATCTTCTCTGACTCTTCCCTCCCTCTTACTCTTATAAGAACCATTTTGCTTAAACTGGGCTCACCCGGGTAATCTAGAATAATTTCCTCATCTCAAGATCCTTGACTTAATCACATCTGCAAAGTTCCCTTTACCATATAAGACATATTCACAGATTCTGGGGACCAGGACATGGATATTTTGGAGGACCCTTATTTTGTAGTGTGTCCCAATAGGAATTATTTGAAATAAAGAATGCTCAATACTAGATAATCTGTTAAGATGATTAGCTTTAATATTAGATCTAATTGGGGGGAGGGAGAATCACATAATTCTATTCTCAAAAAGCAAGTGACAAATTCAAAACCCAATCTTGTTTTTTTAAAAATTCATAAAATAGGAATTGATATGCAGATATATTGCAGTCAAAAAGCCAGGGACTTAAGGAATAAAGCCTGGCGGCATTCCTGCTAAAGCCAGGAAAAAAAGAGTGCTCACCATCAACCCTACTATTAGCTGACGCAGAAGGAAATTTGACAAAATTTTGAAAAAAGTGTTTAAAAAACATAATTTATGGATGTTATTGTATCTCAGGAAAACTCAAGAAAATCAAGTAAAAATCTACCACACACATAAAAAAATAATTCAGTCTAGTAGTGGTATATAAAATTACATACAGAAATTTCTAGCCTTCGTATATGAAAATAATAGTTTCATATTGAAATTAAGAATCTATTTTTAAAGCAAAAACTTAATGTGAAGTTAGCAAAATTTATGAAGGACATAGTAAAACACTCCTAAATGATAGAGAAATACAGTTAAACAATGGGAAAATCTCTTGTTCTTGATGGGAACACTCAACAGCCTAAAAAGACATGAATATACATTATAAACTTTATTTGAACCTCACTTAACAAGCCAACAGTTTTCTTTCTCTAGAACTAGACATATTAAATTTAAAGTTCCTATGGAAAAATAAACAAGCAAGAATAGCATAGGCATGTTTGAAAAAGAGCAACAGTGGAGGAATAATGATACCAGATATTATGTTGTATTACATAACGTTGTGTTATAAAGACTCAAACATTGTAATACTGGTGAATATAAATGGAACAGAATAGAAGGTTCATAAAGAGATGCAGAGGAGGAGAACTGAGCAATGTGGCACAGATGATAGAAGTTTAGCTTATTCCCTCTTGCAACCACATCAAAGTTGAGAGGAAACACAGAGCAAACAGCAAGCAGAGTCACCTGCGGGTCTGGAGAAACAGAAGCTCTACAATTAGGGAGAGAAAGAAGAAATCACCCTGCAACAGTAGGAAGTAGGAGCGAGTGAAGACGTGAGGCTGCCTAGTCCCAAACAGCTAAATGGGACAAAGGCTGTGGTAGCAGCAGATGGCAGCTGCAGACGCCTCTAAAGGGGCTGTGTCTGCTGGCAGACTTTCCCAGTGATGGTCCTGCTTTCTCTGAGCACCAGCACCAGGTGAGCTGCTCTGGGGGCACCAGGGACCTACAGGGGGACACTGAGTTGTTTGAGCAAGGGCTGAGGGGAGACTTTCTACCAGGCAGAAGTGCTGGTGGTATCCATTGTTCTTCTGTTGAGCCTTCCCCACTCCCAGTGTGCAGACAGAGCACCTCTGTAGTTGAGATTCATCTAACTAGAAAACAGAGGTCACTTCGCCCGGAGTGTTCCCTGAAACTCCACCTCCCCTGTAACTCACGGCCCCACCCAAGCTACATTCAGTTGTTCTTTGCAAATCTTGTGCCACTTGCTGAGCAGCACTAAGACTCACACTGGTGGCAGCTGACCTTGGTTTCTGCGCGTGGTTTCTTGAGGCAACTATAAGCACAGCATCTGTGGATTGCTTGCTGAATCTTAACAGGTGGCCCTGGAGGGGCACAGGCTGGGGCTAAACTTGGCCTGCAGCTGAACCCCTCTCAAGACTGTGCCACTGGTCACCTACTACACAAAGCCACTCCAAGACTGGGAGACTTAAGAGCTTTGCTTAGTACATAGAAACAGATGCAGAAAGGTAGCCAAAATAGGAAGACAAAGAAGCAGAAAACATATGAAAGAACAGAACAGAGATCAAGGAAAAATGGAATCAAATAATCTCACAGATGCAGAGTTCAAAACACTGGTTATAAAGAAGCTCAGTGAAATTAATGGAAGAGTAATGAACTCAGTGAGAACTTTAACAAAGAGATTAAAAAAACATAAAAATGGAAATGTGAATTATAAAAGAGAACCACTCAGAAATGAAGAACTCATTATCTGAGATGAAGAATATATTAGAGGGAATCAACAGAGTGGAGGAAGAACAGGATGAAAACATCAATATGTAGGATGGGAAAGCCAAGGATACTCAACCAGAATGGCAAGAAAAATGTAACCAAGAATAATTTAAAGAGCCTATGGGACAAAATTAAGGATAACATCTGTATCATAGGGATACCTGAAGAGGGAGAACAAGAAAGTGAAATTATTTGAAGAAATAATGATGGACTAATTCCCTAACCTCGCGAAGGAAATAGACATACAACCCCAGGAAGCTCAGAGAGTCCCTCAAAAAATGAACCCAAAGAGGTACACGCCAAGGCACATCATAATTAAAATTCCAAAGGTTAACTATAAAGAGAGAATCTGAAAAGCAGCAAGAGAAAAGCAGTTAGTTACCTACAAGGGAGCACCCATAAGATGGCAGCTGATTTCTCAAAAGAAACTATGCAGGACAGAAGGACTTGCACAAAATATTCGATATGATGAAAACCCAGGATCTACAATCAAGAATACTTTATCCAGAAAATCTATCATTTAGAGTCAAAGGACAGATAAAGAGCTTCCCAGACAAAAACAAGCTAAGGGAATTCATCAACACCAAGCCAGTATTACAGGAAATGTTGGAGGGACTTTTATAAGAAGAAAGAACATGTATCAAAAACAGGAATAAAGAATAGTAATAACAAGTTTATCAACAAGTACCTCAAATGGAAAAGAATTAAGTGCTCCAACCAAAAGATAGAGAATTCAATGGATAAGAAAACAAGAGACGTCCCAAAAGAGGAGAAAGATAGCAGACTAGTTAAAAGCAGAGTTGATCTCCTCCCAGGACCACATTGAAATTACAACCAAATTATAAAATAATTAACGTGAAGAATCGTCTGAAGTCCAGCTGATCATAACACCAATCTGATAATATAAAGAAGCCACATCGAAGCCGGAAGGAGGGGCAAAGTCCCGAATCCGGCTGGACCCGCACCTGTGGGTGGTGGAGGATCACCAGGAAAGAGAGTGAGGCTGCAGAGGCTCTCCTGAAGGAGAGAGGTGCCTTGGTCACATTTGGGGGGTCCCCAGCCCAGGGTCCCAGCCCAGGGTCCCAGCCCAAGGAAGAGGAGATTCCAATAACTCTGACAGTAGAAACTAGAGGGGATTCCGGCCATCTGGGTGAGATGGAAGGTGGCTGAGGCCCTAGACGTCCCTTTGAAGGACCCGCGCAAAGGTTTTCTGACCTGCGGACACTCACCCGGGATATCAGTGGTGGGTCTGAGGCTCACATGGATTTATTCTGAAAAAGTCTTCATTAACTGGAGTCAGAAAGAGGGCTGGAAAGGTAGCCACCATTGTGCCTTAGTCCGGCCTCCCTACAGACCACGCCAGCTTGATTGTGCAGACCCCTCCTACAGAGTCATTAGGAGACTCTGGTCTGAGGGAATCAGCCATTCCGCCTAACCTGCAGACCGCCGGGAACAGTTGTTTAGGGTTGGCTACCAAGCCCTGAGCTGACTGATTCAGAGTGAAGTGATTCATAGCAGGGCAGCCACTGTTGTGAGTAGCGTTTCTAATCCCAGCAACAGCAGCCAGCCTGTGAGCCCCATTTCAGAGATAAGGTCAGGCAGATCGCCGCTGCCAACACGAACTTGGGGAGATGTCGGGAACTTGTGAGCCAGTCTCACACAGTAGCTGGTCTTGCTGTGACCTGGGTCTTATGTGGGAACTCACAACAGTTACCAAATTTGTAGCAAGACTGAGGCTGTATTAATCTGACTGCCACTTTCTCTGAGACCCCACCTCACCCAACCTGCAGACTGCCTAAGGCACTGTTATTGGCTTGCTGCCAAGCTCAGCTCCGAGTGTTCAGGACCAAGTGTTCACAGCTGGGCGGCCATCATTGTGAGTGGCCTTTCCAATCTCAGCAAAAGCGGCCAGCCTGGTAAGCTACATTTCCATTCCTAGTGGGTGACCAGTGCTGTGAGCCACATTTCAATGGAAAACATAGGGGTAGAGACGTCCCCAGATCTCTCCCCTTGAAACAATAAGCTGATGGGAACACTCAACAGCCTAAAAAGACATGAATATACATTGTAAACTTCATAATAAGCTGAACATCTAAAACTCAACAAAAAACACCCAAACTGAACACCAGCACGTCTGAGCGTGGGAGCTGTACATAAGAGCTACCACAGGTACTTTAAGGCATTATATAAAGCAGAGATCCAAGAGGCTTAGAAGCCGCCTACTGGAAACCAAAAGAAAAGTGTCTTCTTTGCAACAGACTACAGACAGACCTTTATATAATAAACCTTTCTGGAAAACAGCATAATACACTTCCATTAATGCCCAGGTGGAGAAATACTTCATTAAGCACCATGAACAACCAAGGTGACAAGGCATCTCAGAAAGAAAGAGAAAAATCTCCAGAAAATAAGCTTACAGACATAGAAATATGCAACTTAAATGACAGAGAATTTAGGATGGTGCTTCTGAAAAAACTCAATGAGATCGAAAACAAATCATATCAACAATTTCAGGAATTGAAAAACCAACTAGATGAGCAGAGCAAGGAGATTGAAACCCTCACAAAGAACCAAATAGAACTTCTGGAGATGAAGAACACATTGCAAGAGCTGAAAAATGAAGTAGCAAGCTTAGGAAATAGAGTTAACCAAATGGGGGAAAGGATCAGTGATATCAAAGACAGAAACCTCGATATGCTTCAGAAGGAAGAAGGAAGAAAGAAGCTGAAGAATGAAAAATAATGAAAGAGAAGTACAAGAACTAGGTAATACCACCAGGAGAGGAAACATAAGAATAAGAGGAATTACCAAAGTCAAGGAAAAGAGGCAGGGACTAGAAAGCATTTTCAGACAAATAGTGGATGAGAATTTCCCAAATTTAAGGAATGAGCTGGAGCTTGGAATTAAAGAAGTCAACAGAACATCCAATTATCTCAACCCAAAAGGGCCTACACCAAGATACATCGTATTAAAGTTATCAAAAATCAACAACAAAGATAGAATTTTCAAGGCGGCCAGGGAGAAGAAAATGGTAACATATAAAGGTAAACCCATTAGATTATCATCGGACTTCTCAGCACAAACCTTACAAGCCAGAAAGGAATGGAATCAAATATTTAAACTATTAAGTGAAAGGAAATACCAGCCTAGAATAATGTATCCAGCTAAGCTCTCCTTTAGATATGAGGGAGAAATTAAGACCTTTCCATACATACAAAAATTGGAATTCTCCACTACAAGACCTGCAATACAGGAATACTGAAAGGGGTCAGCTCACCTAAAATAAAATAACAACAACAAAAACAAAAATACATAATTAGGAGTAAAGTGACTATCAGGCAAATAGAAGCAGAGGAGTGCAACACTTACTAAGAACAGGGCATTATAGCTTAAATAATAAGAAGTGAATTGTTATAACAAGATAGTATTGAATGTTCAGCATACATAGGGACAAATTGAGACAACAATGACTAAAAAGGGGAAGATTCAAAGATCCAAATTCGCAAAGAGGAATGAAGATAAGGCATGCACAGAAGAAAATGCATGACTGTATATTTATAACTATCTTTTTCATATTCATAATGGTAACCACACACCAAAGATTCAGAGCTGAAGTATATAACATAAAACAAGAAGAACCAGAGGCAAAACCCACAAAAGCCAACTAAAATAAAGAAAACAGAAACATAAGGACGAGGAAAAAAATGGAAACATCAAGCTACCAAAAAACAAAACATAAAATAGCTATAAGAAGACTTCGTATTTCAACAATCACCCTAAGTGTAAATGGACTGAATTAACCAATAAAAAGGCACAGAGTTGCAGAATGGATCGAAAAACAAAACCCAATCATATGCTGCCTCCAGGAAACACATCTCAGCTCCAAACATAAATATAGAATCAAAATGAAAAGGTGGAAAATGAAATTTCAAGCAAATGGCATTCAGAGAAAAGTGGGAATAGCAGTACTAATATCAGACAAAATGGACTTCGAAATAAAAAAGGTAAAGAAAGAAACTGAAGGACACTTCATAATGATAAAGGGAATCATGCACCAAGAAGACATAACACTTATTAATATCTATGCTCCCAATCAGGGAGCCCTGAAATATGTAAAGCAATTACTAACAGAACTAAAGGGAGAAACAGACCAAAACACTAACATAGTAGGGGATCTAAATACCCCACTGTTAGATATGGACAGATAATCCAAACAAAAAATCAATAAGGAAATAACATCTTTAAATGACACATTAGACTAAATAGACATAATTGACATTTACAGAGCCTTCCATCCCATTCTTACACATTCTTCTCTAGAGTACATGGAACATTCTCAAGAATCGACCACATACTGGGACACAGAGATAGCCTCAACAAATATAAGAGGGTTGAAATCATACCAACCATATTCTCTGATCATAATGCTTTGAAACTAGAGATCAACTGCAAAAAGAAAGCAGGAAGAACCACAAATACATGGAGATTAAACAACATGCTACTGAAGAATAACTGAGTCAGAGAAGAAATAAAAAGGGAGATCAAGAGATACATAGAAATGAGTGATCACAATGGTACAACATATCAAAACTTTTGGGACATGGCAAAAGCGGTCATAAGAGGAAAGTTCATATCAGTACAGGTCTACCTCCAAAAACAAGAACGAGCCCAAGTAAACAACCTAACGCTTCATCTTAAAATAACTAGAAAAAGAAGAACAAATGAAGCCTAAAGTCAGCAAATGGAAAGATATTCTGTATTCTTAGATTGGCGGAATCAACATAGTTAAAATGACCTTATTGCCTAAAGCATTATACAGATTTAATGAAATTCTCATCAAAATCCCATTGGGATTTTTTAAAGAAATAGAACAAAAAATCATCAGATTTGTATGGAAGCACAAAAGACCTCAAATTTCCAAAGCCAACCTGAGAAAAAAGAATGAGGCTGGAGGCATCACTCTGCCCAACTTCAAATTATACTACAAAGCGGCAGTAATCAAAATGGCATGGTATTGGCAGCAAAATGGACACAAGGTCCAGTGGAACAGAATCGAGAGTCCAGAAGTAAACCCATATTTATATGGGCAAATAATCTTTGACAAAAAAGCCAAAAACATACAGTGGAGAAAGGAAAGCCTCTTCAATAAATGGTGCTAGGAAAACTGGAAAGCCACTTGCAAAAGAATGAAACTAGACTGTTGTCTATCACCACACACCAAAATTAATTCAAAATGGATTAAGGACCTGAATATAAGACCTGAAACAATAAAATGCATAGAAGAAAACATAGGAACAAAACTCAAGGACCTTGGACTTAAAGAGGATTTTATGAATTTGACCTCACAGGCAAGGGAAGTAAAGGCTAAAATAAATGAATGGGACTACATCAAACTAAAAAGCTTCTGCTCAGCAAAAGAAATCATCAACAAAGTAAAGAGACAACCATCAAAATGGGAAAATATATTTGCAAGTAACGCCTCCGATAAGGTCCTATCATCCAAAATATACAAAGAACTCCTTCAACTCAATAACAACAAAAAGGCAAACGATCCGATCAATAAATGGGCAGAAAATCTGAACAGACACTTCTCCCCAGGGGACATACAAATGGCCAACAAACACATGAAAAGATGCTCAACATTGCTAGCTATTAGAGAAAATGCAAATCAAAACCACAATGAGATACTATCTCACACCTGTTAGAATGGCTATAATCAACAAGACAAGTAATAACAAATGCTGGAGAAGATGCAGAGAAAAAGGAACCCTCATGCACTGCTTGTGGGACTGCGAATTGGTACAGCCACTATGGAAAACAGTATGGAGGTTCCTCAAAAAGCTAAGAATTGATCTACCATATGATCCAGCAATCCCACTGCTGGGTATTTACCCCAAAGACTTGAAAACTCATATCCAAAAGATAATTGCACACCAATATTTACAGCAGCATTATTCACAGTGGCCAGGACATGGAAGCAACCGAAATGTCCTACGATCGATGATTGGCTAAAGAAGCTGTGGTACATATACAATGGGATACTACTCAGCCATAAGAAGAGATGAAATACAGCCATTTGCGACAACATGGATGGACCTCAAGATAATCATGCTAAACAAAATAAGCCAGACAGAAAAAGTTGAAAATCACATGATATCACTTATATGTGGGATATAAACCTTAAAGCAACAAATGAGCAGGACAAACAAACAGACTCATGGACATGGACTATAGGCTAGTGGTTATCAGAGGACTATAGTGGGGTGGGGAAAGGTGGGGAGGTGAACCAGTGTAAAGGGGGTCACATATAGGGTTTAGGGGGAAGGTGAAGTGGGTAAAGGGGATTAAATATATGGTAGCTGAAGGAAACTGGACTTTGGGTGGTAAACACAAAATAGAATATACAGATGTTAAAATATAATGTACACCTGAAAATTATATAACTGTATTAACCAGTGTTCCCCAATAAACTTAATTAAAAAAAATAAAAGAATAAGAAAACAAGACCCCTACATATTCTGTCTACAAGAGACTCACTTCAGATTGAAAGACACACACAGACTAAAAGCAAGGGGATAGAAAAAGATATTGCCTTGATGTACCTAGAGGGTATTGTGCTGAATGAAGTAAGTCAGGTAGAGAAAGACAAATACCACATGATTTCACATATACGTGGAATCTAAAAAACAAAATAACAATGACAACAACTAAAATAGAAACAAACTCATAAATACAGAGAATATTTTGAGGACTACTAGATGGGAGGGATGATTGAGAGGATGGTGAAAAAGGGCAAAGAGATTAAGAAGTACAAATGGATACAAAATAGTCATGGAAATAAAAAGCACAGCATAAAGAAACTAGTCAAAAATGTAAAAAATATGTAAGTGGGGAGAGGGGTACTTGATTTAGTGGGGGTGACCACTTCGTGAGTTACATAGATCTCTATGCTGCACAACTGAAACTAATCACTATGCTGCACAACTGAAACTAATATATTATTGTATGCCAACTATAACTGAAAAAAAACTCATTGAATTGTACAAGGTAAATATGAGCAACTAATTGTCTATTATACTTTGATAAAGCTGGGAAAAACACTATTAAAAAAAGATGCAGATATTTTATGGACTTTTAATGTATGTTAAAGTGGAACTTCAGTTCAGTAAGACAAAGAGATTCTTATTCATTTATTTTTCCCCCTCTTTAATTCCCCTCCCCCCACTCCTGCCCACTTCCACACCTGACCTACAGATATTACCATCTCCCCTTAAGAACTGGATCTCTGAAGACTGAGAGTCTCCTCCCATGCACTCGCGGCATGCACCCAGGGGTCTGGTGCACCCAGGGTCTGGTGCCACGAGTCCTGGCACCCCTAGCACACTCAGGGGCCTGGCGCACCCGAGGCCTAGTGCACTCAGGGTATGGTCTGTGGTTCCACCTGGGGCACAAACCCAGGACCTTCTGCATGTAAAGCAGATGTGCTAACCACTACACTATGGAGCCACACCCAAGAGATTTTTAAATAAGAGATAGTGAAACTACATATACAAATAAACAAAGGAAAAAACAATTTTTAAAATTTTTAAAAATTTACTTATTTTCCAATTATAGTTGACATACAATATTATATTTGTTTCAGATGTATAAAATCGTGATTAGACATTTATATACCTTACTATGTGATCCCGCCATTAAGTCTAGTACCCATCTGACACCATACGTAGTTAAGACGAATTATTACCTAAGAAAACCACAAGCCGAAACAAAAAAGCACTGATCCAAAGAGCGAGAGAGACTCACCAATGGTGTTTCAAGCACAAAGTTTGTCAGAATAAGGAGTAAGAAAGAAGATATAATAAACAACTGGTGTTTATTTGGGTGGAGGAAGGGTACTAAGCCAAAAGTAACAAATGGACTAAACCTGCCCATCATCTTCTGGAGACCAGAGTGACTATAACTATTTGCCTTCAGGAGAAAGCAATAGGTGTGAGAATATGGTTATGATTCATAGGCCAGTTGCTGGTAATGCTCTAGAAGGAAAGGGGAACACTCACATCCATAGGACTAACTGACCAGTAGACTTAACCTGATGCCTCATAACAACCCTACTTCTCCCCGTAAGTCACAAAAAAGGTCAGCTTCAAATCCTCTTCTCCACTCTAGCAGACTACAAAGAAATCAAGCTGAATAAATGGAAGACTGTCTCCAAAAAAAATGGCTAGAGGAATAAGAAGACCAAAATTTTAGAATAAGTTTAAATAGCATCCTCAATAGATCTAAGAAATTCACAGATCTAGAAAATGGAATTGCTTAGATTTTACAAAATTTTAATTTGTACTCATTGAAATAAAAGTTAAGTAGCTGACCTGAATTAGCAATAAGCATATAGCAGAAAAGTAAATCAGGACACTTACACACAAAAACAAAACAAAACAAAACAAAAATAAAACAGTGAAACAGCAACAGAATGCAGCAGAAAGGAATATAGACATAGAACCTGTGGAATAAAATTTGACATTCAAGAGATTTTTCAATTTTTGGAGTGGTGAATCATGTATCTGTTAAGACCATATTCACTATGACCCTTTCCTCAAAAAAATTTACACACCTAAACACAATTATGCATGTACTTTGTTTTTCAATTAGACATTCAATATTATTTTAGTTTTATGTGTACAGCTTATTGGTTAGATATTTATATAATTTACAAAGTGATCCCCATGACTCGTTTAAGCAACCACCTGGCATAATTATTTATAATTATTACCATATTATTGTCTATATTCCCTATGCTTTACATCCTCATGACTATTTTGTAACTATCAATTTCTACTTCTCAATTCCTTCATCTTTTTCACCCTACCCCCAATCCCTCTTCCATCTGTCAACCACCAGCTTGTTCCCTGCATCTGCAAGTCTGTTTCTGTTTTGTTTGTTTATATTGATCTTTAGATTCCACACATAAGTGAGATCATATAGTATTTGTCTTTCTCTGTCTGACTTATTTCATTTAGCATACCTTCCAGGTTTATCCATGTTGTCACAAATGGTAAGATTTCATTCTTTTTTTATGGCTAAGTAATATTCCATTTTATATATGTACCACTTCTTTATCCAGTCATTTACTGATGCGTACTTGGGTTGCTTCAATATCTTGGCTAATGCTGCAATGAACACAGGGGTGCCTATCTTTTTGAATTAATGTTTTTCATTTCTTCGGATAAATACTCAGAAGTAGAATTGTTGGGTCATATGGTAGCTCTATTTTTAATTTTTTGAGAATGCATATTGTTTTCCATAGAGACTGTACCAATTTGCAATCTCATGAATGGTGTACGAGGGTTCCCTTTTTTCTACATCCTCTCTAACACTTGCTATTTGTTGATTTATTGATAATGGCCATCTGAGCACATTTTTCCCATGTTGAGCACTACCACCCCCAACATGGCCAATTTTCATTGGCCTGGTAAGCCCCACTCACTCCACCCTGGTGACTCCCTAGGATGCCACCCCACCCAACCTGCGTACCATCAGAGGCTTTTTCATGGCTGGCAGGCAGGCAATTTTGGCATACACTGCAGTTTTTCTTGGATAACTCTCAGGGGTCTATGGGCCCCAAGAGAATGGCAGCTGGCCTCAGCTGACTCTGAGACTTTTGTGGAATGGCCCTAGGCTCAGCACTGGCACCAAATCTGATACTGCATTAACCCGTTGAATACTACTTGCCCCACACTGGTGACTCCCTGAGACCCCACCCCACCCAAATCTGATACCACCCAAAACATTTCAGCATCTGAACCTTATGAATAGCTGGCAGGCTGTAGCAGTCCTCAAGATTGCCTGCAACTTTTGCTGAGCTGCTTGAAGCCTGGTACTGATAACTGCTGGTCTCTTTTTGCAGTATGTACTCTCCTACATACCTCCAGGTCCAGCTTAGGCAGCAACAAACTGTGGATCATTTTGTAGCTCCTTCCAAATAGCCCCAGACCAATCACAGGCACTGGTGACCTAGGCTTTCACAGGAGCCTCTTCTAAGAGACCCCAGAACCAACACAACCAGTGGCCAACTTCAAACCATAACAAAACATCACCCGAAGACTGGGAAATATAGCAGATCTACCTGATACATAGAAATAAACACATAGAGGCAGCCAAAATGAGGAAACAAAACAAAACAAACAAATAAACAAAATGTCCCAAATGAAATAACAGGCGAAAACTCTGGAAAAAGAACTAAACAAAATGGAGAAAGCAATCTACTACCAGATATAAAACAATGGTTACAAAGATGCTTAAGGAACTTAGTGAGAATGTCAACAAAGGGACAACAAGCATAAAAAAGGACATAGTAATCATAAAATAAGCAGAAATGAAGAATGCAATAACTGAAATGAAGACTACATTAGAAGGAATCAACAGTAGAACAGATGAAGAAGAGGATCAAATCAGTGATTTAGAAGACAATGTAGCAGAAAATACCCAATAGAAACAGCAAAAAAAAAAAAAAAACTTAATGAGGATAGTTTAAGGCGCCTCTGGGACAGTATCAAGCATAACAACATTTGCATCCTAGCAATATCAAAAGGAGAAGAGAGAGAACAAGGGATTGAAACCCTATTTGAAGAAGTAATGACAGAAAACTTTTCTAACCTGGCGAAGAAAATAGACATATAAGCCCAGAAAGTGCAGAATCTCAAACAAGATGAACCCAAAGAGGCTCACAAAAAGATATCAAAATTAAAATGTCAAAGGTCAAAGACAAAGAGAGAATCTCAAAAGCAGTAACAGAAAGGCAGTTTGTTACATATAAGAGAGCACCCAAAAGATCGTCAACTAATTTCTCAACAGAAACTTTGCAGGCTAGAAGGAATTGGCAGGAAATATTCAAAGCAACGAAAAGCAATAAACTACAACCAAGATTACTCCACCCAGAAAGGCTATCAATTAATATGGAGAGATAAAGAGCTTTCTAAACAAGAAAAAGCAAAAGGAGTTCATCAACACCAAACCAGTAATACAGGAACTATTAAAGAGATTTTTTTTACGAAGAAGAAGGGGGGGGAAAGAACATAAACATGAAAAAATAATATGGCAATAACTATGTACCTATCAATAATCGCTTCAAATGTAAATGGATTAAATTCTCCAATCATGAGACATAAGGTAGATGAATGGGTGAAAAAACAAAACCCATACATATGCTGTACAACAGACCCACTTTAGATTGAAAGACACACACACACAGACTGCAAGAAGGGATGGAAAAAGATATTTCAAGCAAATGCAAATCGAAAAAAAAAACCTGAGGTAGCAATACTTATATCAAACAAAATAAATGTTAAGCAAGGGCTATAATAAGAGAGAAAGAGGGATATTACATAGTGACAAAGGGATCACTCCAAAAAGAGGATATAACCTTATAAACATTTATGCACCCAACATAAGAGCACCTGAATACATAAAGCAAATATTATCCAACATAAAGGGAGAGATTGACAGCAATACAGAAATAGTTGGGGACTTTAACACCCTACTGACACCAAGGGATAGATTTTCCATAAATAATATCAATAAGGAAAGAGTAGCCTTAAATGACACATTAGCTCACATGGATTTAATTGACATTTTTAGAACATTTCACCCCAAAGTAGCAGAATATACATCTTTTTCAAATGCACATGGAACATTTTACAGGCTAGACCACATGTTAGGCCACAGAACAAATCTCAATAAATTTAAGAAGACAGAAATCATATCACATGTAATCTCCAACCACAATGGTATGAAACTAGAAATTACATAGAAAAAAAAACCCTGAAAAATACACAAACACATAAAGCCTAAATAACATGCTTCTAAACAATGAATGGGTTAACAATGAGATCAAGGAAGACATTAAGAGGTACCTTGAAACAAATCGAAAAGGAAAACACAATGACCCCAAATCTATGGGACACAGAGAAAGCAGTCCTAAGAGAGAAATTCAGAGCAATATAAGCCTATCTCAAGAAACAAGAAGTTTCTCATATAAACAATCTAATTTTACATCTAAAGGAACTAGAAAAAGAGGGGCAAACAAAGCCCAAATTGGGTAGAAGGAAGGAAATAATAAAGATCAGAGTGGAAATTTCAAAAGAAGCTGTGGTACATATATACAATGGAATATTACTCAGCCATAAAAAGAGATCAAATACTGCCATTTGCAACAACATAGACGGACTGCGAGATAATCATGCTAAGTGAAATAAAGAGAAAAAGTTGAAAATCACATGATATCACTTATATGTGGGATATAAACCTAAAAGCAACAAATGAACAGGACAAACAGAGATTCACGGTCATGGACAATAGACTAGTGGTTACCAGAAGGTAGCGGGGAGGAGGGAATGAGGAAGTAGATGGGGTCAAATATGTGGTCACAGAGAGAAGTTATGGGAGATGAACACGTGGTGTAAACATATGTATGCCTTACTGTTGAAGTATACAGCTGAAACATTGGTTTTTGTTAACCAGTATTACCATAAAAAATGAATAAATGAATGAATAAATAAATAAATAATAGAGTCTAGAAACAATACAAAAAAATCATTTAAACCAAGGATTGGTTCTTTCAAAAGATAAAATTGATAAAGCTTTAACTAGATTCGTCAAGAAAAAAAAAAAGGACCCAAATAGATAAAATCAGGAATGAAAGAAAAGTACAACTGACACCACAGAAATACAATAGATTATAAGAAAATATTATGAGCAATTATATGCCAACAAATTCAACCAGTTTGGAAGAAATGGATAAATTTATAGAAACATACAATCTTCCAAGATTGAGTCAAGAAGAAACAGAAAATATGAACTGACCAATTAATATTAATAAAATTGAATCTGTAATCTAAAAACTCCCCACGAATAGAAGTCCTGGACCACATGGCTTCACAGGTAAATTTTACCAAACATTCAAAGAATGAACACCTATCCTTCTCAAACTATTCCAAAAAATTCAAGAAGCTGGAAGGCTCCCAATTTCATTTTATGAGGCCACCATTACCCCGATTCCAAAGCTCGACAAAGACATCACAAAAAATAATAATAATAATAATAATAAAATTATAGGACATTATCCCTGATGAACATAGATGCAAAAATCCTCAACAATATATTAGCAAACCAAATTCAACAAGACATTAAAAAGATTACATACCATAATCAAGTGAGATTTATTCCTGGGTTGAAAGTTTAGTTTAATATCTGCAAATCATTTAACATGATATACCACCTGAATAAAATGAAGGATAAAAATCTTTTGATCATATGAATAGATGCAGAAAAAGGCGTTTGACAAAATCCAGCATCCATTTATGATAAAAATTCTTGGGAAAGTAGGAATAGAGGGAACAAACTTCAACATAATAAAGGCCATATAAAAAAAACCCACAGGTAACATCACACTCTGGTGAAAAGCTTAAAGCATTTTCCTTGAGATCAGGAATGAGACAAAGATATCCACTTTTACCAGATTTATTCAACATAGCCTTGGAAGTCTTAGCCACAGCAATCAGACAAGAAAGAGAAATAAAGGGCATTCAAATTATAAAAGAAGATATAAAACTGTCATTACTTGCAGATGACATGATACTATAGAGAACCTTAAAAACTATTAGAACAAATAAATGAATTCAATAAGTAGCAGGATACAAAATTAATATTCAGAAGTCGGTTACCTTTTTATATACCAATAACAAATTATCAGAAAAAGAAATTTAAAAAACAATCCTATTTACAATTGCATCAAAAAGAATAAAATACCTAGAAATAAATTTAACCTAGGAGGTTAAAGACCTATACTCAGAAA
The DNA here is from genome assembly GCF_902729225.1 of Pteropus medius. Classification (NCBI taxonomy): domain Eukaryota; kingdom Metazoa; phylum Chordata; class Mammalia; order Chiroptera; family Pteropodidae; genus Pteropus; species Pteropus medius. The sequence continues at coordinate 282,347 of NW_024352839.1, forward strand.
ATAATAAGACATTGAAGAAAGAAATTGAAGATACAAATAAAATGAAAGGATATACTGTGCTCATGGATAAGAATAATTAACATCATTAAAATGTCCATACTACTCAAAGCAATCTACAGATTCAATGAAATCCCTATCAAAATACCAATGGTAATTTTCACTGAACTAGAAAATAATTCTAAAATTTACATGGAACCAGAAAAGACCCTGAATAGCCACAGCAATCCTGAGAAAGGACAAAGTCAGAGGTATAGTGCTATTAATATCAAACTATACTATAAGACAAAACATCTTGGTACTGGCATAAAAACAGACACATATAGCTCAATGGAACAGAATACGGAGCCCAGAAATAAACTCACAGCTATGTGGACAAGTAATCTCTGACAAAGGAGGCAGAACGTCCAATGGGGTAAAGATCGTCCCTTCAATAAGTGGTGTTGGGATAACTGGACAGACACATGCAAAAAATGAAACTAGACCACTTTCTTACACCATACACAGACACACACAAAATTCAAAATGGATTAGATTTAAATGTAAGACCTAAAACCACAAAACTTCTAGAAGAAAACACAGGTAGTAAACTCTTTGACATTGGTCTTAGCAATATCTTTATGGATGTGTCTCCTTGGGCAATGGAAACAAAAGAAAAATAAACAAGTAGGTTTACTTCAAAATAAAAATTTTTTGCACAGCAAAGAAAACCATCAACAAACTGATATATTCGCAAATGATACATTCAATATGTTAATATCCAAAAATATATAAGGAACTCATACAACTTAACACCAAAGAAACCCAGTGAATCCAATTTAAAAATTGGCAGAGGACCTGAATAGACACTTCACCAGAGGACATATAGATGGCCAATAGACATGAAAAGATGCTCAACATCACTAATCATGAAAGAAATACAAATTAAAACCACAATGAGATATCACCTCACTCCTGTCAAAATAGCTATAACCAATAATTCGACAAATAAAAAGTGCTTGTTAGGATATGGAGAAAAGGGAACCGTGGTATGCTGTTGGTGGGACTGTAGATTCGTGCAGCCACTATCTAAACAGTATGGAGATTCCTAAAAAATTAAAACTTGAGCTGTCAAACAACTCAGCAATTCCACCTCTGGATATTTATCCAAAGATAAAAAAAAGACTAATTTGAAAAGCTATATGCACCTCTATGTTCATTGCATTATTAGTAATGGCTAAGATATGGAAGCAACCTAGATGTCCATCAAAAGATGAGTGGATAAAGATGTGTTGTATATATATGTGTGTGTGTGAAATCTTGCCATTTGAGACAACATGGATGAACCTAGAGGATATTATGCTACATGAAATAAGTCAGGTAGAGAAAGACAAATACTGTATTATTTCACTTACATATGGAATCTAAAACAAAACATAACAAAAGAATAAACAAATAAAATAGAAATAGATACATATAGAGAAAAAGCTGATGGTTACCAAAGGTGAGGAAGGTGAGGGGATGGGGATAAAAAAGAAAAGAAAAGCAAAAATTCAGTCATCTTAATCCAAAAATAAATAAATAAAAATAAAATAGCCAATAGGTTTTGCTTTAAACTATATTTTGCCAATGATGTGGAAATGGAATTATATTGCTATCTAGTGGTTGGCTATGGAAGTAGCGTTAAAGAACTCAAGTTAGTATGGGCAAGAGTGAAACCAAAATACAGCCCAGTGGCTGTCACTTTTTGCAGCTTGGGTTTACCCAATGGCCTACAGTATCCTAGGCACAGGTTATTAACCAAAGTAGACATATCCAAGAAATGAAAAGTTACAAAGCCAAGCAATAACATTTGCGCTATATGGGTGCTGTAGCCTGAAGCACCTGGGGCTGCTGACCAGCAAAGGCATAACATGGACATTCTGTTCCAATTTCAGGTCATTGTGTTTGGTGGAAGCCCACATTCCTGAGTTGGGGACGCTCTGGAATGAGACCATGTTTTAAAATGTAAATCTTAGTTTTATTTTGGTATCATGAAACCAACAGATCAGGAAACAAAAGATAGTTTATGTTACTCATAGTTCCCAGTGGAGGAAAGGCACATGCCACACAGAAAGAATACTAAGTTCAGTCACAGAGAGAGAGGGGAAATAGCCTTTATCGTGGTTTTCACAGGAAGGAATGGGCAAGGCAAGTTAGACAGGATTTTAGGATTGGCTAGTTTGAATCATTTCAGTGGGCTTCAGATGTAGGTATTATCCCTCCTGGTCTGATACCTGGCCCTGGAGTGATTAGAACAGGGGAAAATTGGCCTGAAATATAAGGGAGTATAAGAGCCTGATAAATATGGCAGTTGGGGGTTAAGGATCTACACCAATTCGCTTGCATATGAAAGGTGTACTCAAAAGAGAGTTACTTGCTAACTCTAGGAATCTAACCCTGGGAAGGGCGCCTGAATAGCCCTAGCAGATTGCCAGAGGCACATTTGATAGTGAATGAATTATAATTAAAAATCCATCAAAACTGGGATGGGGTAAAGACTCAAAAGGGATAGAAAAGGGGAGAGATTTCTAGTTCAATATGATCTTCATAAACCTTGATTTCTGAAGTGTCATCCAGAGGGCAAGAAAAGGCAACCGATGTGTTATCAATGCATTTTGATAGAAGGCACTAGAGGCCAGGAATTTAGTTTAATGAAGGCCACTGGCAGGAGGAAGACTCATTTAGAAAGCCCCACTGATTTTGTAATTTCAATAAGGCTTGTTTTAGTAAGCCAGTGTAGTGTTTTAGAAGATTAGCAGCTTCAAGCTGAGGGGAGTTACACTGAATATCTTTAAGAAGCCAAGGTTGTGTATTTTGAGTGCCTTGGTGGACAGTGTCCGGAAGTCTTAAGGGAATGAAGAATGTTTTATGAGGCCATGTATAGGAGTTCTGCACTTGTATGTCAAAGTTGGGGCGGATCATGTAAAAGGCTGGTGTAGGTGTTCACCATGGTCAAGACATTATGAGTGGCACCAGCAGAGGAGAACAGTGGTATGATAAAATCTATTTGCTAGAGACCACAGGGGCAGGACTGCTATGGGATGGCATTCCACCAGTTATATTTCTAATGAAAGATCTTCCCACATAGAGTACATTGGCTTGTCACCACATTAGCCATGACAGAACATAGGGAAAGCCTTTGGCATTCATCCAAAGCATTACAGGCAGAAGCTCCTCTATGCTCTGACATTTCATGGGTCCACTGGACCAGTCAAATGGGATCTGGAATGTCATCTGAGGAAGTTTAGGCCAGAGTCTCCTAAATACATGTTTATTAGCTTGAGCATAAAATTGCACCTAAGCAATCTGAGCTTTGGTGTGACCTTAGTTTGTATATTTGATGATGCCTAAGAGGCAAGTAATCACCTAAAGTTCTTTATTACACAAAAGAGGTACGTCTTGAATGAGAAATTGTTGTTGCCATTGGCTGGATTAAATAGCCAGATTATCGGTCCAGGATTGTCAGCCAGGATATCCTCCAACGCCAAGATGTCTGCCTGGAGTACATCCAATAGAGCTGACCCGTAGGTCCCATCCTTTATCAGGGACGTTTTGGTTAAGGAATAAAAAATAGTCCTCCAGCAAGCTCCAACATGTGAGATGGTGGTACTACCAACCATAAAACGCATGAACCCCATTTGCTGTTCACTCAGTTGATCCCAAGGGGTTCCCCAGAAAACCAAGGAGTCTGCAACAGGGATGAGCTCTTCCAGCATGGAGGCATCTGGCAAGGGACTAAGGAAAGGTCACTTCCTCCTGCAGATAGGATATGCCAGAAAGCCCATGTTTGATGCTATCCTGTAGGTGCTACTCAGTTTCAGCAAGATTTCAGTGGCCATGCCAATCTTGCAGGGCACTGTTTCTATGACCCAAGGCATACTGAGCAGCTGGGTATTGAGAGTCACAGGGTCAGGTCCTGTGATAGCCTCCATTTCCAGAAGGGCCCAGTATGCAGTCAGCAGCTGTAGCTCTAATGGCATGTAATGTGGGGCTGAAGTAGGCAGCTTTTTGCAATGGAAACTCACTGGCAACTTATAGCCACCATGAGTGGCCCACAGACTCCCAAGAAACATAACTGGTGGTTGCCAGAGCTTCCACCACGAAGGAGTCTCCAGGAGTCAGTAAAGGAAGCAATGCTATATGGTCATCTGGATCGACTCTATGGCTTTCTGTTGTAAAGGGCTCCCATTCACAGTGGTTTGCAGATGACGACATAAATATGCTTTAGCAATATTTGTAGACAGAAATATGTTTCCTCCAGAAGCCAAAGAGACCTAATAGGTTTCGGGCTTGCTTGAGAGTGGTTGGGGCTGATAAAGTTAGAAGTTGCCTTTTAACTACATCAAGAATAGAGCTGCCCTTGGGCAGACCAGATGAGGCCTAAGAATTTGACTGAGGCAACAGGCCTCTGAACTTCATGTGGGGCAATAGCCCATCCCCTCTCAGTAAGTGCAGTGGTAAATGTTTTAATGTCCTTTGTCAGTGTCTAGTGAGTATCTTAATCTGAGACTGTCTTCAATGTATTGCCATACCCTGGGAACACAGGGACACCTGGATCTGACTGAGATCTTGTCAAAAGAGATTGTATACAATAGCCAGGCTACTTAGGTACTCTTTGGGCAACCAAGTAAAAATATTGCATCCCTTCAAAGCTGAATGTGAACTGAGACTGTTGAACTAGGTACTGAATAGAACATACTAGCTAAATTGATAGCAGCAAAGTGTTTAGCAGTGGCAGTTTGAATGGTGTTGGTCATTTCCTCCTACCCTAATTTATTAAGGTATAATTGAAAAATAAAATTGTATATATTTAAAGTATACATGTAATGACTTTACACACACACACACACACACACACACACACATATTGTGAAATGATTCCCACAATCAGGTTTATTAACACATCTACCACCTCAGTTACCTTTTTGTGTTTATCTGTGATGAGAACACTTAAGATTAATTCTCTTAGCAAATTTGAAGTATACAATACAGTATTATTAACTATAGTCACCATGCTGTAAATTAGATCCCACATACTCATAACTGAAAACTTGTACGCTTTTGGTCATTTCAATTATGATAGGCCTCATTTTAATGGGTGGGACCATGGCATTAGGTTGTGGTAATCCACTGTAATGTACCGTTCTTTCCAAGTTTAAGACAGGCCAAATTGAGCTGTAAAATGGAGACACTGGGGATAATTACCTCTTCTCTTAATAGATCTTATATACTGGATCTCAATCTATAAAGGCCTTGTTTTAATTTACATTGAGCCATATCAACAATTTTAATGGGTTGGGGCAGACCCGCAAGCTCCCATTTCATGAGGCCAAAGTTTTAATTTTATTCTAATGGACCACACGACTGGTTAGAGCATTTATTCCAATAATGGAAATCTCAAAGTGGATATATGAAATGTGACCACTGGAAAATTAGGCAGTTATTGTACCAATGGTCAAGGTAAGGTGGACTTGTTTGCCTTTACTCTTATGTCAGTAATGCCCCTAAAGAATACAGTGAGTTCCTCCTTTAAATTTAGTGTCTGGGGATCGCTATGATTTGGAAACTGGTATCAATAAAGGCCATAAAAGGTTACACATTGTGTGAACAATGGATCACCATGGTTGTATACGATTGATTGTCTGTGGGTGGTGGCAGGGGTCCCAGGGCCCTCTAAATCCCTATGAGGCTAGAGAGGTTGCCATTGACTCAGGTTAGGAAATGAGGCAGTGGGTCCTACACCTTAGGGCCCTGGGTTTGGGCGAGGAGACTGGATGCTCTGTAAGTTTGTCCAAGAAAAACCTGGAGCTCCTTGGGGGTATTATTGGGATGAAATAACTAAAGAAGCCCAGATTGCTGTGTTATCATCACCAGGTCTTCTGGTGAAGGTTCTGCAGTGTTAGAGGGCAACCTTGGAAACTATGAAATGGTTCTTCCTTCAGTAGTAGGATCTGTTAAGTGTCTGTGCCACAATAGATGTTCTTTCAAATATCCGTGAGGATCAGGATCTTTGTTGTAATAGAGGCATGGGCTATAGCAGCATAAGAAATATTTAAAGGTCTCAGTCAGCTATCTGTTCTTAAGAGTATAGACCTCAGCAAACCACATGACTGCTTTTTCACTCTCAAATGACTGCTCTTTCACAAGCAACCAGCTGATGGGTATGTATATTGTACAAGGTATCAGTCTTTCCCTTGAGCATTTCTATAGAGCAGGGATCAATGTCTTGTTGAGACACACAATCAGGAGTCACAGGCTAAGAGTCATTCCCCTGAGCCTAGCATCAGTCATAGCTTATGTTGGAACTGAGCTACATAATTCTAAGACACACATGGATATATCCAGGCCAAAACACAACCCAGGGCCACATAAACCCATTCCTAAATACCAATTATCAAACCTTCTGACTTAGGTGATAAAATTTATAACAAAGGCTCTGCAGGACTCAGCAAATGCAGCACAGAACAGCACAACTCAAAGCACAACCTTGCTAGCAAAAAGCAGAGCCATCTCCCACATTATTTAAAGTAGTTTTACCCATTTAGTAAGCTAGGAGCAAGAGAAGAAAGATCTTAAACAGTGGTGATAAAAGCCTAGAGAATGTCCACCCATCTATACAAATTATTTTGTGGTCATTCCACGGAATTGGGATTGACTTCTTTACTAATTTTACATTGAATGTTGAGGCTGATGATACTCCATGCATCAATAGATTTTGAAAATTTATTCCTCACAAAAGGGACTCCTGGGCAGTACATGGCCTGCACAAGCAGATCTGAAGTAGCTTGAGCAAACAGAATAGGTTGGCTTTTATAGTAGACAGCAGGTGGAACTGAATGTGGGCTGGAATGTGCAAAGTTTAATTTTTCCACTGGCTCCAAAGGAGGAGGTGCACATAGGCTTTCTTATCAGGCTTTCCAGATGTAGGGCCAAAGTGAATAGGGAAAGTGATGCTTAGAAAGTTAGTGGTCAAACATCAAAACTGGAGTCAGACTCTTTATTACATGTAGATACTATCAACAGTTTACCAATTAGTAAATTTAAGCACAGAGAAGTTAAATAATTTGCCTAATGTCACATAATTGTAAATAGTAGCTTTTCTCATTTACCACATTTTCTAATATAAATTTGTAGAATGTCAACAAGGTTTGATAGAAAGTCATGATAGAAACTCCACATTTATTATCCATTTTTTTCAACATTAAAATTTGTTTCTGAGAAAAGTGAGAATCAGGTCAAAGAAATTTCCACATCCATTATATTTTACCCTAGCATGAAATCTGATGCTCTATGACAAATGAATGGCAAGTAAATGATTTCCTATATTCGTTATGTTAGATTATGAATTCTCTGATGTTGATTAAGATGTGAAGACTGTCTAAAAGCCTTCCCACATTCTTTACATTCATAGGGTCTCTCACCAGTATGAACACTATGATGTTGAGTAAGTTCTGAGTCACGGATAAAGGCCTTCCCACATTCTTTGCATTTACAGGGTTTCTTGGCAGTATGAATTCGCTGATGTTGAGTTAGTTGTGAGGCACAAAGAAAGGCCCTCCCACATTGTGCACATTCATAAGATTTCTCACCAGTATGAGTTTGGTGATGCTGAAAAAGTTGAGAACCACAAATAAAAGCCTTCCCGCATTCTTTACATTCATAATGTTTCATACCAGGATGAATTCTCTGGTGTTCAGTAAGTTGTGAACTACGAATAAAGGCCATTCCACATTCCCTACATTGATAAGATTTCTCGTCGGTATGAAGTCGCTGATGTTGACCAAGTTGTGAACGCAGTCTAAAGGCCTTCCCACATTCTTTACAACCATAGGGTTTTTCACCAGTGTGAATTCTCTGATGTCGAGTGAGTTCTGAGCCACAAATAAAAGATTTCCCACATTCCTTACATTTATAAGGTTTGTCACCAGTATGAATTCTCTGATGTCGGGTAAGGTGTGCAGATTGTCTAAAGGCCTTCCCACATTCCTGACATTCAAAGGGTTTCTCATTTGTATGAATTCTCTGATGTTGAATAAGATGTGAACCACGAATGAAAGCTTTTCCACATTCCTTACATTCATAGTGCTTCTCACCAGTATGAATTCTCTTATGTTCAGTAAGATAGGAAAAATGACTAAAGACCTTCCCACAGTCTTTACATTTATAGCGTTTCTTACCAATAATAATTCCTTGCTGTTGCATAAGTAATGAGCCATAAATAAAGCCTTTCCCACATTCTTTGAATTTACAGAGTTTCTCTCCAGGATAAATTTGCTGATGTAGAATAAGAGATGTCTGCAGACTGCAAGTTGGCATTTTTTCATAAGTCTTTAATGCTTGCCCCAAATATCTCTCTTGATTTATCTCTTGCCTCTCAAATTGGCCTTTGCACTCCCAGTTATCTCTGATATTGGAGCCCAAAAGGCTATGACTTTTTTCTGTTATCATCCACTGAGATGATGTTACTTCATTGATTTCTTTTCGAAGACACAATTCTTTGGTCTTACATCTGAACTCCAAGTCTGAAAGATAACCAGAAAGTAAACACATGGTGTTTTTTGTTTGTTTGTTTGTTTTCTCTTTGGAGAGAAATAAAATTTCTATGGTAGAAATGGGGGGGAAATTGAAAATAACGTCTGTATGAAGTGAAGATGGCATACATGGCCTTCAATTTTCAAAAGAGGTCAAGAGCATAAACACTTAAGAAGGTGAGGGAGATCGTTAGGAAAAAAAGGTAAAGTCAGTAGTTTCTAAATTCAAGCATAGATCAGAATCACCTGAATAGTCTATTTAAAAAACTGGATATCAATGTACTACCTCACATCAAGTAAATAAGAATTTACACCAATAGGTCTTAGGTTTCCTATTTTTAATGCAATCAACCAGCCAATTTTGATGTTGCACAAAATTTAAGAATTCTATCTAGAATTTTTCAGTGGCTTCTAACTGCACTTAGAATAACATTTAAACTTTTTACCACAGCTTATGAAATCTTCCATATCTTTGACATATGTGAATCAAAATCCTATCAAACATCTTCTCAATCCTCTTCTCCCAATGTTCATTATGTACTAAATATTTATCATCTCTGAGCATCTGATAAAAGTCAAGCTCTTTACCTTTTCAAAAATTTCCACAGACTATTCAGTTTATTAGAAATTCTCTAAACTTGGCTCTTTCCACGGTTGCATAGCATACTCTAAGCCTCAGTTGAAAAGTTACTTCCTTAGAAAGTTTGAGCTAGACCACCCTATTTAAATTCATTCTTCATTCTCTCACTGCAATTTTCTGGATTTTAGAATTATACAGTCATTTATTTATTCATATATAATATTTTATTTTCTTACTGTTAAAACCCTTAAGGGGCAGGAACAATGGTTATTTCACTCACTAGAGAATAAGGAACATCTTACTAATAAAAGGTGTTCCATAGGGTATAAAGGGAAATATTATGCAGATATGGAATTATGGAAATTACTTAAGAACTATTGTGCTTACAGAATAGTTCTGAACACCTGTCTCTGATTTTAATCTCTCTCAAATCCCTGAAAATATATCCTTTTTACTTCATCACTTTCTTCAGATTGAAACAAAATCACGAGGCTAGATTATTAAATGATGCAAATGGAAAAATGATATTATATATACCTAATCACCTACCTACCTAATTGTTTCTCCATTTACACATATGCTTCTATCAATGCTCACTGCCATTTACGTATAGTCATGACCATCTTTTTTCTCCCATTTCAACCACTATACTGAGGTATATTTTCTTTTAATCTTCACTTGAATTTGTAGTATTACTCAACCTTCCCTCTAATACATGATCTATTTTGTTCCTCTAGGTTCTTTCTCAGGGCCTACTTTCCACTCCTGTCTTTTATATTTGTATTTCCAAGAAAACTATATCTTTTTCTCCAGGCATTAAAACAGGTTTGAAGCATAATAAAAGAGCTATGTAAAGTTAGGCAAAGGAACTTGAGAATATTGGGAGGCTAGGATCACCAGTTATTCGATAGAATCAGTCTGGGTACATGGGAACACTAGGAACTCTATAATAAACAGTGTAAGTTAAAGGAAAAAATGGAGAACAGCGGAACCCAGCAAAACAGCATAGATGATAGAAGCTTCGTTTATTCCTCTTGCGATCACATCAAAGTTGAGATGGAAACATGGAGCAAACAGCAAGCAGAGTCACCTGGGATCTAGAGAAACAGAAGCTCTACAACTAGGGAGAGAAATAAGAAATCACCCTGCAACAGTAGAAGGTAGGAGGAGGCGAAGACATGAGGCTGCCCGGTCCCCAGCGGCTGAGTGGGACAAAGGCTATGGCGGCGGCAGCTCGCAGTTGCAGATGCCTCTTAAAGGGGCCGGGTCCACGAGCAGACTTTCACAGTGACAGACCTGCTCACTCTGAGCATCAGCACCAGGTCGAATGCTCAGGGGGCACCAGAGACTATTAGAGGACACTGAGTTGCTGGAGCAAGGGCTGGAGGTGAGACTATCTACCAGGCAGAAGTGGTGGTGGTATCCATTGTTCCTCTGCTGAGCCCTCCCACCTCCCAGTGTGAGGACGCAGAGCTGCCATAGCAGAGACATCATCAAACTATATAACAGAGGTCACTTCGCCCAGAGTATTCCCTGAAACTCGGCCTCCCCACAACTCAGGCCCCACCCAAGCCACATCCAGGTATAGCCTCAGAGAATCAGGTGCTCACTGCTGAGCAGAGCCAAGACTCCCTCTGGTGGCAGCTGTCCTCAGTTTCTGGAGTGACTTCTTAAGGCAACTATAAGCATAGCACCTGTGGATTGCTTGATGAATTTTAACAGGCAGCTCTGGAGGGGCACAGGTTGGGGCTAAATTTGGCCTGCAGGTGAACCCCTCTCAGGACTGTGCTACTGGTCACCTATTACACAAAGCCACGTGAATAAGACCAGGAGACTTAGGAGCTTTGCTTAGTACATAGAAACAGGCACAGAAATGCAGCCAAAATGGGAAGACAAAGAAGTAGAAACCATATAAAAGAACAGAACAGAGATCAAGGAAAAATGGAGTCAAGCAATCTCACAGATGCAGAGTTCAAAATACTGGTTACAAAGATGCTCAATAAAATTAAGGGAAGTGTAGATGAACTCAGTGAGAACTTTAACAAAGAGACAAAAATAACATAAAAATGGAAATGGAAATTCTAAAAGGGAACTGGTCAGAAATGAAGAACACATTATTAGAGGGAATCAACAGAATGGGGGAAGAAGAGTATCGAAACCGATATAGAGGATGGGGAAGCCAAGGACACTCAACCAGAATGGCAAGAAAAAAAGTAACCAAGAATATAATTATAATTTAAAGGAGCCTATGGGATAAAATTAAGGATAACAACATCCATGTCATAGGAGTACCTAAAGAGGGAACACAAGAAGTTGAAAATATATTTGAAGAAATAATGATGGAAAACTTCCCTAACCTGTTGAAGGAAATAGACATACAACTGCAGGAGCTCAGAGTCCCCCAAAAAAACGAACTCAAAGAGGCCCACACCAAGGCACATCATAATTAAAATGCCAAAGATTAAATACAAAGAGAGGGTCTTAAAAGCAACAAGAGAAAAGCAATTAGTTTCCTATAAGGGAGCTCCCATAAGACTGGCAGCCGATTTCTCAAAAGAAACCATGCAGGACAGAAGGGCTTGGCACAAAATATTCAAAGTGTTGAAATCCCAGGATCTACAACCAAGAATATGCTATCTAGCAAAGCTATCATTTAGACTCAAAGGACAGATAAAGAGCTTCCCAGACAAAAATAAGCTAAAGGAATATATCGTCACCAAGCCAGTATTACAGGAAATGCTGGAGAGACTTCTTTAAGGAGAAAAAATATGTATCAAAAATAGGAATAAAGAATGGTAATAATTACAAGTTTATCAACAAGTACCTCAAATGGAAAAGAATTAAGTGCTCCCACCAAAGTGAATTGAATGGATAAGAAAACAAGACCCCTTCATATGCTGTCTATAAGAGACTCACTTCAGATTGAAAGACACACAAGACTAAAAGGAAGGGGATGGAAAAAGATATTGCCTTGATGGACCTAGAGGGTATTGTGCTGAATGAAGTAAGTAGAGAAAGAAAAATACCACATGACTTCACATATATGTGGAATCTAAAGAACAAAATAAACAACAACAACTAAACTAGAAACAAACTCATAGATACAGAGAATATTTTGAGGGCTACTAGATGGGAAGGGTTATTGGGAGGATGGTGAAAAGGGCAAAGGGATAGATACAAAATAATCATGGAGATAAAAAGTGTAGCATAAAGAAACTAGTCAAAAATGTTGTAAAAAGTGTGTAAGTGGGGAGAGGGGTACTTGATTTACTGAGATGACCACTTCATGAGTTATATAGATCTCTAATCACTATGCTGTACAATGGAAACTAACACATTATTGTATGCCAACTATAATTGAAAAAAAAACTCATTAAATTGTACAATGTAAATATGAGCAAACTAACTGTCTAATATAGTTCAATAAAGCTGGGGAAAAAAGATATATAAATTTTGTTATGTTAATTTAAAAATTAGACTCAATTTTAGAAAATGTGACTAAAGGTAAATTTAAAGGATATATGTCCCTAATCTTTTGGTTCTAAAGTAAAGCCAAAATGAGAATAGATACATAATCTAGTTTTTAAAAAAATGGAGAACATCAATCTAGATAATGGAACAGACTGAAACTATTCCAAAATGCTGAGTGAGTTTAGAATAATTACAACACAAATACTCCTGTGATTATAGGAATATATATGTATGTTTTGTGGATCCAATGAAATAATCATTTGGTGGAGGCGCTAGTAAAATTGTCCTTGAAATTATACAGAAGGAAACTCAGGCAAAATCTCTAACAATTTAAGCGGAGAAATTGTTCAGAATAAAAGAAAGTGTAGTAATGAGATTTAGTGAGAACATAGAATTCAGACAGATCAGCATTTCAGACCCTAGCTCTGTTGATGATTATCCTTCTGTTAAGGACACATTACTTTTAACTACCTCAATCACCATTACTTTATATAATAATAAAGAAATATCTATTCCATAAGCTTGTGAAGATTAGGAACAATACATGTAAAATGCCTGGCATAAAGAGCTCAAGAAGTTGTTACTATTGTTCTTATTACTATGGAAGAAGATTTGGGGGAAAAAGTGAGGGACTGAGCAAGGAAAATGATATTAATTTGTCTTGTACCTGAACTGCTTTTCATAAAATAGTCTATCAGAAAGAAGATAAATGTGAAAGGGGTGAGGCATGAATTAAACAAAACAAAACAAAACAAAAACACATACAATCACATATCTCCAAAACTGAAGCAGAAAGGTAGAAATAATACTAGGGTCACTCTCTTGTCCATGCTCCAATCATTTGCAATGTTAATTTCACTGTCACTTATCTTCCTGATGGCCTTACCTAGCTTTAAATCCAGTCCATCATAACTCTTACCTTGCATTCATCTCCCCAACCCTGATTAAATCCAATGCTGCTTACTGTTCTTCTCCATGTGAGTAGCTGAAGATGGCTGCTAAAAACACAGTCATACTGACTATTGTCACTATACATTCATTTATAACCACACACCTCTAATGGACCCTCAGCATTTCCCTCATCTCTACATGTCTTATTCTTCCATTCTGAGAAAATTTTCCCCATCTTTTCACTCTCCTAAAATCTCAAAACTATCTCATGGCTGATGTCCATACTGATTGTTTTGCTGAGAGGAAAAAAAGAATGAGAGAATTTTCTCTCATGCACTCAAATCAACCAACCTGTATATGACTGGGAACCAAAGAATATCTTCTCTGATAAAACCTTTTCCTGCTATGCTTCTTCAGTTTCCACACTCTCTCCTTCACAAAGAATTTCTCCTGCTCCCCTGTTTTGGTCTCATCAGCATCCAAAGACGCACTGATATAATTTCCTTTAAAGTGCACAAATACACAATTTCCTTGAGCCTAGGACCCACCCCTGCAGCTACCAATCATTTCTTTGTCCTCTGTTTTACAAAACTTCGCACTACAGAAAGTCCTCACTTAATGTTATAGATAGGTTCTGTGACTTTAAGCAAACCAACATATAACAAAACCAATTTTACCATAGGTTAATTATAAACAAGAGTTAAGTTCCTACAACAGTACAACAAAACAACATTATTCAAGGACATGCTATAGTTAGTTCCCTTCATCATCCACATATTGTCTCACTTCCTATTTTTTTGCATTAAAACAGTTTGTCATAGAAAAATGTAAACTTATGAAAGTGGGAAAAAAAAAACAATGTAACAATTACTCAGCTTCAATGACTGTCAACGTACAGATAATCTTGTCTATTCACCCAGTTCTCACATCAAATTCCACAGATTATTTTGAAGCAAATCCCAAGCATCATGTTATTTCATCTGTAAATATTTCAGCATGAACTGCTAGGAAAAGGACATTTTTGCAAAAGCATAATATAATAAACCTAAAACTTAACAGTAATTCTTTATGATCAAACATTCAGTTAGTCTTCGTATTTCCCCAACTAATTATAAATGTGTATTTTTCCATTTCTCTGAATCAGAATTGATATGAAGTCTATATATGAGACTGAATGATATATTAAGTCTCTTTTAATCTATAAGATATATAGTTAAAGATAAAATTCAGTTTGAGTTCAAAAGAACCCTTCCAATTCACATTCAGGACTACAGGGTTTTTACTTCATATTATTAGTCTTATGTTTGTATTTCCTTTCTCTCTTACCAAATGTCTTGATTTTCGAAGACTCCACTTAAATTGCTCATTTATTTTATTCCACACTATATACACAACATTCTCGGAATAACAATATCAACAATGCTACCACTAGTATTATTAATAAAAACACTGAAAGGTGCATTTTTGTTATTTCTTTTATCTTTAGCATATATAACCACTACACACGCATTTAAATTGAATTGTTTCAATTCTAATTTGGTTCCAGGGATTTTTCTAAATTTAATTTTGTTTTATAATTATGTAAGATATTTATATAGTTCCCAACTCAAATTTACAAAACATACTCAAAGACATCCTCTCTTCATCCAACTCTTTTCCCTCCCGCTGTAGACCAAAAAAAAAGCAACAAACAAACAAAAAAAAACCAAACCAAAAACCAAAAACCAAAAATCAAAAAACAAAACAAAACAAAAAAAACTTCTAAAAAAACTATAACATCCTTTCTGTTTTAGATAAATAGAAGCATATTTTAGTATAATCACTGTTTGGCCTTAGTGCTATAATTTTGGTCTATGACACATAACCCCTCGAATATGCACACATCCATGTCATGTCTTTTACATAGTCTTTAACTATGTAGACCATTTTACTTATTCTGTATTTTTAGGTATATCTTTTCATATTTAGTCAAGTCCACATTTTTGATCCAATGGTTATATTTATCCTAATAAGTTTATGTAATACCTGTTTTCTCCTCCCTCTCCTTCTTCCCTTCTCCCTCTCCCTCCCCCACTTCCATCGCTCTTTTAGCTATTATCTAACTGGTGTTCTATCATGAGGAATATTGGAAGTAACTACTAACCTCTTTTCTCTCTCCCCAGCTTCTGACTTGAAACAATTACTCCCATTAATACCTATAAGGTAATATGTAAGTTTATAACACTTTTATAAACTCTCAACATTCTCACCCTACTTTTTGGAGAATTATACTACATCTGAGCAATAATACTATACTCCCTCCCTTAATACCACCATTGATATTAGATATACAGGTTATTATATATATTTAATGTTCAATACCAATCTCTATTAATTGACATGTCTCTATTTTGGTTTTCTGAAGCTCATTTTCTGTTGGATTCATCAGGAAGAAGTTAAGGGAATAATATTCCCAACTGCTGTATGAATTAAACAATTTGGCTAGATATAAAATTCTTAGATCAAAATTCATGTATTTATATAATTAAATAGAAAAATATAAATTGACTTCTGAAATAAAGCTTTGCTGTAGAAAGACCAAATGATAATCTGATTTTCCTTTCTTTATAAGTAACTTTATGCCTGGATGCCAAAGCTATGATTTTCCTGGGCAAATGGTGAACTACTGCAAAACATAATTCCAATCCTTCTGTTCTTAATTTTAGTTATCTTGTATGATTTCTGGTGATTGTTGTTCCATTGTGCTCTTATTGGAACTTGTAATGAAGATGTTAGCTCTTCATTGCCTATCTTCCATACTTTAAAGATATAACTAAAGTATACATAAAACTTGATGCCAATAACACTGAAACATTATATGAAAATTCTCATGATCAAACAGAAAACCAGAATTATACCACAGCCATTAAAATAAATAAAGTAGTAGGTAAGAACTTTGCACTAGGCTTAAAAATAAACATAAGATTTAAAAAAACTGAGAAGAGACATCAGTGGGCACATACTGTAGGAAAAAAGACTACAGAATTAGTCCAGACAACTTGCTAAATAAATAAATTTTAAAATTAAAAAATAAAAAAACAGCAGTAACAACTCCTGGAAGGATCAGAGTTGAGGAGGTGGGGGAATCACTAGGGAAATGCAATTCCAAACCACAATGGGATACCACCTCACACCCAATAGGATGGCTATTATTTAAAAAATAAATAACAAATATTGGTGAGAATGTAGAGAAATGAAAACCTTGTGCATTGTTGGTGGGACTATAAAACAGTGCACCTAATGTGGAAGACAGTAGGACAGTTCCTCAAAAAATTAAACATACAATTACCATATGTCCAGCAATTCCAATTCTGGATATATACCCAAAAATTTAAAAGCAGGGAGTCGACATATTTGTATATCCATGTTACTAGCTGCATTATTCACATTAGCCAAAAAATGGAAGTAGCCAAAGTGTCCATCGATGAATGAATGGATAAACAAAATGTGGTAAATGCATACAGTAGAATATTATTCAGCCTTAAAAGAGAAATTCTGACACATGCTACAACATGATGAACCTTGAGGATATTACACTAAGTGAAATAAGCCATACACAAAGGACAAACATTGTATAATTAAATCAGACACCTAGAGTATTGAAAATCATAGAGTAGAAAATAGAATGGTAGTTCTACTGAGGGCAGAAAAAATTGAGAATAATTATTTAACGAGGGCATAGTTTCATTCTGGGAAGATGAAAAAGTTCTGAAGATGAATATAGTGATGGTTACACAACAATGTGAATGTACTTAATGTTACTGAATTTATACTCAAAAAAGTTAAGATGGTAATAAATTTGGTTATTCGTATTTTACCATAATTGGAAGTAAATAACTCCTACAAATTAATATTTAAGAAAATATACCTAGAGAAATGCAAATTAAGACCACAATAAGATATCAACTCACACCCGTCCAAAGGGCCATCATCAATAAATCAACAAACAAGTGTTGGTGAGAATGTGGAGAAAAGGGAATCCTCATGCACTGTTCATGGGACTGCAAACTGGTAGAGCCACTGTGGAAAACAGTATAGAGGGTTCTCAAAAAATTAAAAATAGAACTACCATATGACCCAGAAATTCTGCTTCTGGGTATTTACCCAAAGAAAACCAAAACACTAATTCAGAAAGATATATGTACCCCTATGTTCACTGCAGCATTATTTACAATAGTCAAGATATAGAAGCAACCTAAGTGCCCGGCAATAGAGGACTGGACAAAGAAGATGTGATACATGTATATACACTGGAATATTACTTGGCCATAAAAAAAGAATAAAACCTTACCATGTGTGACAGCATGGATGGACGTGGAAGGTATTATGCTAAGTGAAATAAGTCAGACCAAGAAAGATGAATACCAAATGATCTCACTTATGTGTGGAATCTAAAGATCAATATAAACAAAACAGAAACAGACTCACAGATGCAGGAATCCAGCTGATGGTTGACAGATGGAAAGAGTTGTGGGGTAGGGTGAAAAAGGGGAAGGGATTAAGAAGTACAAATTGGCAGGTAAAAATTGCCATGGGGATGTAAAGTACAGCAAAGAAAATATAGTCAATAATATTGTACTAACTACGTATAGTGCCAAGTGAGTATTAGACTAATCAGGGGGATCATTTCATAAATTATATAAATGTTTAAACACAATGCTGTACTCCTGAAACTAATATAAAATAATATTGATTGTCAATATTGATTGTAATTGAAAAATCAAAAAAAAAAAAGAGAAAAAAGTGAAGGAGAAGAAGAGGTTCAAATTTCCAGGTATAAAACAAATTAGTCACTGGGATGCGGTATACAGCATAGGGAATATAGTCAATAATACTGTGATAGC
>NW_024352839.1:301062-553847 GCF_902729225.1 Pteropus medius
AGGAAGAAAGGAAAGAAAATGAAAGAAAGGAATAGTGGCTGGAAGGAAAGAAAGGAGGAGCGAAGGAAGGAAAGAGCTGAAGGAAGGAGGAGGAGGGAGAGAGGGAAGGAAGAAGGAAAGAAGGAAGGGAGGGAGAGAGGGAAGGAAGGAAGGAAAGAAGAAAAGAAGGAAGGAAGGAAGAAACCTAAACAACCTAGTGGGAAAAATGGCAAAATTTCACATAAAAAGGAAGTACAAACAGCAAATATACTTTTTAAATAATGTTCAGTCTAATTAATAAAAACTAGGAAAAATTTAGAATTTTACATTCGCTATTATGTAGTAAAGAAATAACTTTCCCTAAAGGAGAGCTGACCTTTGTCCTGGCAACTGGGAGGTAACTATTAAAGGTTTAGAATTTCCCAAGTGATAGGCGTGTGTTTGTTACTCATAGTGGAGCCCTTAGACCACACCTGACAATTTGTTAACTTTGTGACACCCAGTGGGGGCTGCCCAGAAAGATGAACTATATGATTAGAGGTCTGGGTCTTTGGGTCAGATGAATCAGCCTCTATAAAAAGAGGAGGAAGCTGGACCTTAAGTTCATCCACATGGGCAACAACTCAATCAATCATGCTTATATAATGAAGCCTTGGTTAGAAACTTCGGACACTGAAGCTCAGGTGAGCATCCTAGGTTGGCAATACTCCATGCATATTGTCACACATCAATGATAGGAGGATAATGCATCCCTGAGGACATGGAAACTTCACATGTGGAACCTTCTCAGATTCTGCCCTGTGTCTATTCCTTTGGCTGATTCTAATCCTTTTGCTGGTGTTCTTCTGCTATAATAAAACAAATCATAAGCCTAGTGCTTTTCAAAGTTGCATGAGTTGTTGTGGTGAATAATCAAATTTGAAGGAGTCCATGAAGATCCCCAAATTTGTAGCCAGCAGATCTAAAATGAAGGTAACCCTGTGGACCTCTTGAACTTTCAGCTGGTGTCAGAAGTCGTGTATATTTGGCAGTCTGGAGGACTGTGCCCTTAACTTTGAGTTTGGCTAATTCTGAGCAAAACTATATTGGCACAAATTTTAAAGTGTGATTATAAATCCTAAGTGCAAATGAGGAAATGCACCAAAAAAACTTGTGCTGGAAGAGCAAACCGGCACAACTACTTTCAAAAATATTTTGTCGTTATCTAGAAAAGTTAAACATCCACATACCCTATGAACAAAAACTTCCACTTCTAGGTAGAGATCGTAGAGAAATTCTTACACGAGTAGCACAGAGATTTATAAGAATATTCATAACCAATTTAGTTCAAAGAAGCCAAATCCTACTGAATTAGGGAACAAATAAGTTGTAGTATATTCACATAATGGGATAATATACTACAATAAAAATTAATGAATCATAGCTACATGCAAAGACATGCGTGAATCCTATAAATATCATATTAAGTGAAAAAAATCAGATCAGAGAATGCTCCAGATAGTACAAAACCATTTTTGTAATATTCAGTAACAAAAAAAAAAAGAAAATTAAATACATTGCTTAAGGATACTAACATATATGATAAAACTATTCAATCATATAAAAAGATCACAGGAAAAATAAACACAAAAATCAGGTTAGATATTATTGGGACATTGGGGAGGCAGTAAAATAGAATTAAAAATGAGCATAAGTTAGGTGTAATAGCACTGTAAAGTATTCTAGCTCTTATGTATGGCAGTCACAGGTTTTTGTTGTTATGCTGTAAATTTTACATGTATTCTTTTTTATATATCCTAACTTACATAATAAAGGTTTTTAAAACACAATAAATTAAATAGAATATTCTGCTAATCACTAAAAAAAAAAACTGCTCTTGAATTATATGGAGGTAAATGAACAGGAAAAACCTTGTGCACAGGAGAGAAACTGTTTACACTGATAGCAATGCCAACACATTTTTTTGAAATGATGGAAATGTTCAGAATCTGACTTGTCCAATATGGTAGCTAGTAGCCAAATGTAATGACTGAGCACATGAAATATGGTTAGTGCAACTGGATAATTAAATATTTTATTTTATTTAATTTTAATTACTTTAAAGTTAAATTAAAATAGCCACATGTAGCTAGGGCTACCATATAGGACAGCACAGCTTTATTGGATTCTCTATTCACATTAGATTGTGAGAATCTTTATGTTGCTCTTTCACGTAAAAAAACGAAAGTTTAAATTACGACTAACACATTATGGGTTTAGTATAGACAAAAATAAGGCAGAACTCCAAATCGGAAACCTATTTTCAAAGAAAATGCCTGCCCTGACATTATAAAATGGGTAAAAAATATCTGTAATTAAACATTTTCAGTTAAAATAAAATGACTGCAGCATATCATACTTTTTTACTTTAACCTTTTTGATGAATTAATCAACTATTAATACTTGCATGAATTGAGTTGGATAAGTTGGCTTCACTGGATCATGCATTTCTGCACTAGAATATCAGGAGCTTTACAAGGTTTAAACTGTTTGGCCCAGGAATCTCACATCTCAGACTGAAAACATTTTAATAATTGCTGGAGCTCAAAAGTGGATTTATTAATGGGATGTCCATTCTACTATCCTTGTGTATATTTGAAAATTTTTACAATAAACTAAAAAAAAAAAAAACCTTTAAAACACATTCGTGACACTCTGTGAAAAAACTGAAATAAAATAATCTATATCCTACAACTAGAACACTTTTAAAAATGAATAGTATTCCTATTACTTAAAAGCATTTTTAAAAATTTAAAGCCTTATCTTTTATTTAAAAAAAAAATCCCTCGGTCTATGCTTACAGCCCCATTTTTGCCCATATTAAGAATGTCACCAACTTATTTGAACATTACTCTCACTTTTCCTTGACACCTAAATTTTCTACAATTTATTTATTACCCTCTCTTATCCATAAGCATTTCTGTGTACTTTTTCCTAAAAGAAGGCATATCCTTTTCTATCAGCACTATTTGAAATTTATATCTTCAGCACTTTCTTCTAAGCTCCATATTATAAGTCTTATGGTTGAGTCTGCTTTCTGGAAGTTATTTATGGACATCTTCTAGACTCTTTATTAGATTGTATCTTAATAACTTATATACTTCTTTAATTCCCACAGACCAAGAAAAGGCTGTATTCATTTTTTAAGTCAATAAATGCTGATTAAAAGTGAATGAACATCCTTTCACACATGGAATTACTGCATTAAAGCAAAACAGGTCAAAAAAAGTCAAAGATCAATAGGAAAAATGAACAAAAAGGCTTAAATATGTATTTCAAGAGATTTTTAAAAAATACACAAGAGTTTAAATTTAGAAGGGAAAGAAGTGGACATCTGCTCAAGATGATGAAGTAGGTAAATGCTGTACTCACCTCCTCCTACAACATCAAAATTAAATTAAACTACAGAAAAATTGTCATTGAGAACCACCAGACCAGACAGAAATCTAGCTGAACAGAAGTCCTACAACTAAGGATATACAAAAGAAGCTACGTCAAGACTAATAGGAGGAGTAGAGATGTGAAACAGACTGGTCCCAAACCCACATATGGCGGTTAAAAAGCAGGAAGGATATCTCAGCTGCAGATGTCCCCCCTGAGGAGTGAGGGGTCCCAGCCTCACATCACAATCCCTAGTCCAGGGTTCCAGTGCCGGAAAGAGAAGTCCCCATAACTTCTGGCTCTGAAAACGAGCAGGGATTGTGGTTGAGTGAGATGAAAGGCTGTTGGAATTGCAGGCATCCTTCTTAAAAGGCCCATGAATGGACTTACCCTGATGAACTCACTCAATCTCACTTCAGCACTGGGGCAGCAGCTCAAAAAGGACCAGCGACATACAGGGAGAAACTGAACTGTCTGACTTTTGACACTGGTCCCTAGTGCCAAAATGGTTAGGGGCCACTGCCTTAGAGGGAATCAATAATAGATTAGATGAAGAAAAGGATCAAATCAGCAATTTAGAAGACAAGGTAGCAGAAAAAATCCAATCAGAACAGCAACAAAAAAAAAAGAATCCAAAAAAATGAGGATAGTTTAAGGGACCTCTGGGACAACATCAAGCATACCAATATTTGCATCACTGAGGTACCAGAAGGAGAAGAGACAGTGCAAGGAATTGAAAATCCAACTAAAGAAATAATGACAGAAAAATTCCCTACCCTGGTGATGGAAATAGACATACAAGCCCAAGAATCACTGAGAGTCCCTACCAAGATGAACCCAAAGAGTCCCACACCAAGACAAGACATGATTAAAATGGAAAAGATTAAAGACAAAGAGAATCCTAAAAGCAACAAGAGAAAGGCAGTTAGTTACATACCAGGGAGCTCCCATATGTCAGCTAATTTCTCAACAGAAACTTTGCGGGCCAGAAGCAATTGTCATGAAGTATTTAAAGTACTGAAAAGCAAGGATCTACAACCAAGATTGCCCAGCAATGCTATCGTTTAGAAACGAAGGACAGATAAATGGCTTCCCAGACAAGAAAAAAATAAAGAAGTTCATCAACACCAAACTAGTATTACAAAAAATGTTAAAGGGACTTCTTTAGCAAGAAAAACCAAAATTATGAATAATAAAATGGCAACAACTACATATCTATCAACAATTACTTTAAACATAAATGGATTAAATACTCCAATCAAAAGATATAGTAGCTGAATGTATAAGAAAACAAAACTCATATATATGCTGCCTACAAAAGACTCACTTCAGATGGGAAGACACACAGACAGAAAGTAAAGAGATGGAAAAAAATATTTCATGTAAATACATACAAAAAAAAGCTGGGTAGCAATACTTATGTCAGACAAAACAGACTTTAAAACAAAGGCTAAAGAAGAGACAAAGAAGGACCTAGCAATTCCGCATCTAGGAATTTATCTAAAGAGATCTAAAACACTAACTTAAAAAGAAATACGCTTTCCTATGTTCACTGCAGCATTTCTGAGATATAGAAGCAACCTAAGTGTCCACCAAAGACAAATGAATAAAGTAGAAGTGATGCATATATACAATGGACTATTACTCACCTATAAAAAGAATAAAATCTTGCTATCTGCAACAACATGGATGAACCTAGAGAGTTATCATACTAAGTGAAATAAGGCAGACAGAGAAAGACAAATACCATATGATTTCATTTCTTTGTGGAATCTAGAAAGAAAATAAACAAAATAAAAAGAAACTCAAAGATACAGAGAACATTTTGATGGTTGCCAGGTGGGAAGGGAGTTGGAGGGCTGGGCATAAAGGGGGAAGAGAGTAAGATGGACACATTGCCAGTTATAAAAACAGTTATGGGGATATAAAGAACAGCATAGGGAATACAGTCAATAGTACTGTAATAACCATGTATAGTGTCAGATGGGTACCAGACATATCGGGGTGATCAATTTGTACGTGATATAAATGTCTAAGCACTATGTCGTACACCTGAAACTAATATTGTATGACAACTGTATTGAAAAATAAAAAATAATTTTAAAAATAAAAGGGAAAGAAGTGGATCCAAGTCATATGAAATAGGATGTTTCCTCAAAAGAAAGGCTTTGAAAGGGGAGAGAATTATGACAGATGAGTAGCACAGAGTGTACAGGTGGGGGTAAAATGGAGAGTCTTTATGTTTTTCCACATATCTTAGGTCTTGTCTCCACGATTCCTGGATGGGCTTTTGAGGGAGAGATTCCACAATCATTACCTTTAAGGTGCTGCCTCCCTCACCAACTGGGTTCTTAACAGCAGTGCCTTTTCCTTTCTGTTAAATCCTTACTCACCTGGACACCATCCTCCTGCCATGTTCCTTGAAATCATCCAGGGCTCTTTCCCTTGCTCCAATAAGGAAATCACATCAGGCTTAGAAATAGATAGTCCTATTTTTAAGAAAAAATAATAAGACATATGCTGTTCCTGAATTCAAACTCAGTCAAGAAAACAGGCAACTACATGAAGGACAAGATTTAAAGGTACGAAGAATGGAGAAGACAAAGATATCGCAAAGAGCTGCCCATCTCCTATACAGCACAAAGGAACTCTGTATGAAATAGAAATACATCCAGAAAATTGAA
The DNA here is from genome assembly GCF_902729225.1 of Pteropus medius. Lineage (NCBI taxonomy): Eukaryota > Metazoa > Chordata > Mammalia > Chiroptera > Pteropodidae > Pteropus > Pteropus medius. The sequence goes on from NW_024352839.1 coordinate 307,146, forward strand.
AGATACACGTAAAATTCACAAGTTATTTGGGGATAGATACCTTACCTAGTAAGACAAGGTTGCTATAGTTTTCCATCATCACATCTCTGTACAAATCCCTCTGAGCAGGGTTCAGATAGTCCCACTCCTCCTGAGAGAAGTCTACAGCTACATCCCTGAAAGTCAGCAACCACTGAAATGACAAAACCATGTAGTACTGCTGAAATTAAAAGAAATGTTTTTAAGATGAAAGGAGATAGAAAAGGATACTGAGGGATAGACACAATGCACCGAGCATCCTTGGGACAGGCCAAGGATGTGGCAGGGTAAAAAACTTAGTATAAATAGAATAAAGTACCTCCATCTTCTTGAATATTCCTGTCGCTGCAGACAACCTTCTTCATATAATGACACATTCCAATTATCACATGGCTAGGGCTAAGACTGAAAGAAACACAATTATTTGTAGTTTCCCAAAGTAATGAAATAGAGTACAAAAATACTCAGCAACCTGTAAGCCTGGCACATTACTATTTATTTTAATGATCATCCGTGACTTACCAATATTTTTAATGTGGAAATTTTCAAACACACGGCAAAGTTGAAAGGACTGTATAGAATAAACCTGATGTGCTAATTACTACTTACAATAAACTCCTAAATATGAGCTCCTCTCTTCACTTCTCACCTATTAAAGGAAGAGATAATCTTCCTAAAATATTTACCAAACATAAAGTTCACATAAGAGAATTTTAATTAAAATACAGACTAAATACTAAAAATCTTTATTGTTAGATAATATAAAAGCATTTTTCCTTATAATGCAGATTCTTTAATAAACTTTTTTGAAATGGCTGTATCTTTCATTTTAGGAAGGCGAGACATAACCATTCCATTATTTTATATATTTAGCTTGAACAAGATCTCTGAGTTCCTTTACAGCTTTGAAAGTCAACAATTCTCAAAAACTTATGCATCTGGCTAATTTTACTTGTTAAAAATGTCAAAACTAAAGAAAACCTAATAGTATATTGTTTAGAATATATAGTAAAACAATTACGAAAAACAAGAAAATAACAACTACAAAATTTTCTTTATTAACAGGTTACCCTTTCAGAGGGAGGGGTGGGTACAGAAGTATCTTAACTAGTCCTTCCTACTCTAGGTGGTAGGTACATGAGTGTTTTACTACTCTTTTTAAATATGAAATACTTCATGCCTTTTTTTAAAGATGGAACTCAAAAATTAAAGAAAAATAAAGAGGCTTGTGAAGATCAATTATCCCATTTCATTAAACCACAATTCTGATAAAGGAGGCTCTAGAATTTCCCTCAAGGGAATATATTTAGGCTCCATCATAGAGCACTGCACGCAAATGTGAACAATGCTAGAGAAAAGTGGGACACTAAGAAAAGTGATGGTGCTGCTGGGCACCACCGCTCATTTCCTGATTGAATGTAAGGATATGGGATGGGTTCATGAATGGAGCTTAGCTGAGCAAGGAAGTTTCTACATAAAGAAAATAAATGTTCATGCAAATGAAAAAAAGATACTATATTTCAATAATGTAAATAAGTCATGGTGATGTAATGTACAGCATGGTGACTAAAGTTAAAATACTGCATCGTGGATGGAAGCAGCATGGTAATATGAGGAGACCGCCAGGTCTCTCCCCTTGAACTTAAAACAAGTTGGACAGCTATAATTCAACAAAGGATTCCCTGTTCAACACACAAACATATCTGAGAGATCCACACATTGAGACATCCAGAGCAAACAGGGCAGAAAAGAATGGAGTGGGAGAGGGGGAATACAAAGACAGAACCACAGACACAGTCCAGAACTCATACAGCCCAAGCAGAGGCAACAGCAGTGAAGGGTAGAGGTGCAACCCCCATTAGGCAAACGAGAGGGGGCAGGGACAGCAATTGTATGTGGATGGCTGGTACACATTGAAGCTGGGTCCAGGGTCGGGGCAGAGCAGCAGTGCAAAGAGTCACAACATTCCACAGCCTCACATCATCAAACAAAGGATTCTGCAGATGCAGGTACTTGTCCACCCTGTGGCTCACACAGAAGTAAAATCTTCCCTTGGGAGATCAAGAAAGAGCTGAAAAAAACTTTCCAGGCTAACTGGTCTGTACTAATTGTGGCTAAACCCACTGGAGAAAACAGAACTGTAGATGCAGAAACCCACTTCCCTCCACCCACCCCTCTCCCACCCATAGTGGTGCGGCCTGGCACAGGCAGCTGGGTCAACTCAGACACAGTGGCTCTGCCAGAGACTTCTTGCTACAGGAAGGTGGGGCCAGGAACACAAAGGAAACCTATAGCCCGCCACTTCCAATCCACAGGAGAGGTACCCTGAAACTGAGATGACAGGGACACAAAGAGGATGCCCATCTCCTCACAGAATACAGGGCATTTTCTGCAGCCGAGGCAACACCAGCCCACAGATTCTGGAAGCCCCAGCAGTGCAAGTAGGAGAAAATAAAAACTTGCACTTTAGTACCACGCTTTACTTATCAACATCTTAAAATAGTGACATGTCAAATACTTTTTTAAAAAGCAGATTTCATTCCCATAAATGCCTAGGCAGAGAGATAACCCATCAAATATCATGAATAATCAAAGTAATAAGGTGGCTCAAAAAGAAAATTAAAAATCTCCAGAAAATAAACTTAAAGACATGGAAATATGTGATTTAAATGACAGAGAATTCAAGATTGCAGTTCTGAAAAAAATCTCAAAGAAATACAAGAAAACTCAGAAAGGCAGTTTAATGAACTCAGAAATAAAATCAACAAACAAAAGGAGTACTTTAACAAATTACTGAAACTATTAAAAAGAACAAAACAAATTCTGGAGATGAAGAATTCAATAAAGAAATGAAGACTGAACTAGCGAGCTTAAGAAATAGAGCAAACAAGATAGAGGAAAGAATTAGTCATATCAAAGGTAGAAATCTAGAAATGACTCAGATGGAAAAAGTGAGAGATTTGAGAGTAAAAAAAAATGAAAGAACTCTACAAGAACTATCTGACTCTATCAGAAAGAGCAATATAAGAATAATGAGTATACCAGAAGATAAAGAGAGGGAGAAGGAAACAGAGAGCCTATTCAAACAAATAGTTGATGAGAACTTCCCATGGAGAGAACTGGATGCTTGAATCCAAGAATCTAACAGAACACGTACTTATCTCAATGCAAAAAGGCCTTCTTAAAGGCACATTTATTAAAACTGTCACAATTAATGACAAAGAAAGAATTCTCAAGCAGCCAGGGAAAAGAAGACAGTAAACTATAAAGGAAACCCCATTAGATTATCATCAGATATTTCAGCAGAAACCCTACAAGCTAGGAGACAGTGGAATCAAATATTAAAATAACTAAAAAGGAAATCATCAGCCTAAAATAATTTAACCAGAAAAGTTATTCTTTATATGAAGCAGAAACGAGCTTTTTTAGACATACGGAAGCTAAGGGAATTGACCACCAGAAGCCCTGCCTTACAATAAATACTTAAAGGTGCTCTTCCACCTAAAACAAAAAGACAAAAGGATACAATGCTACGAGTAAGATGACTAACAGACAAGCAATTGCAATCCTAGTTCACGATAAAGTATAAAACACTTAAATATAATACAAAGGTTAAAAGGAGCAAGAACACTTTTTAAAAAAGACAATAGCTACTGCAATTTGTAAATGAACACATAACAGAAAACGGAATAGCTTGTGATAACAAAAACACAAAAAAGAACAGGTAAAAAGCACATGCATAGCTGAATGGAGATAAGATGCAATCAGAAGAAAAAGGACCACTGTATAGATGAAATTTTATTTTACATAAACCTAATGGTAACCACAAGAAAAAAAATCTAATAAGACACTGAGACATAAAAAACATAAAAATAAAAATAAAAATAAATGGAGGAAAACATCGTAGAATACCACCAAACTAAAATAACAGAAACACAAGGGAAAAGAAACAATGGAGACACAGGACTACCAGAAAACATGACTAAAGAAAAAATGACTATAGAAAATCCTCATACGTCAATAATCACCCTAAATGAAAATAGACTTAATTCACCAATTAAATGGTGCAGAATAACAGGATGGATCACAAAACAAAACCCAACCATATGCTCCCTTCAAGAGATACATCTCAGCTGCAATGACAAATACAGACTCAAAATGAAAGGGTGGAAAACAATACTCCAAGCAAATGGAATCCAGAGAAAAGCAGGTGTAGCTGTACTTATATCTGATGAAACAGACGTCAAGATAAAAAAGGTAATGAGAGACAAAGACGGACACTTCATAATGAAAAAGGAAGACGTAACACATATTAATATATATATATACACCTAATCTGAGAGCACCAAAATATATAAAGCAACTATTAACAAAACTACAGGGAGAAACTGACAAAAACAAATATATTAGAGAACCTAAATATCCCATTGATACCAATGGATAGATCATCCAAACAGAAAATCAATAAGGAAATATAGGCCTTAAATGACATGTTAGACCAAATGGACTAATATCTGTAACCGATATTTACAGAGCTTTTCATCCCAGAACACCAAAATATATATTCTTCTCTAGTGCACATGAACATTCTCAAAAACCATGTGCTAGGGCACAAAACTAGCCTTATCAAATTTTAGAAGACTGAAATCATATCAAGCATATTTGCCGAACACAACAATTTGAAACTAAAAATTAAATGCAGAAAGAAAGCTGGAAAAAACACAAATGAGTGGAGATTAAATAACATGCTACTAAATGACATCAAAAAATACATAGAGACAAATGAGAATGACAATATGACATCAAAATTTGGGGGATACGGCAAAAGGGTTAATAAGATGGTAGTTTATATCATTACAGGCCTACCTCCAGAAACAAGAAAATCTCAAATAAATGACTTAACATTTCACCTAAAGAACTAGAAAAAGAATAAACAAAGCCCCAAGTCAGTAGGAGAAAGAAAATAATAAAAATTAGAGCAGAATTAAATAAAAGAGAAAACAAAAAGACAATAGAAAAAATTAACACGAGAACTGGTTCTTTGAAAAAAAAAAATTGACAAACCTCTGGCTAGAATCACTAAGAAAAAAAAGAGAAAAGACTCAAATGAACAAAATCAGAAATGAAAGAGAAGTTAAATGGATACCACAAAAATACGTAGGGCTATACAAGATCATTATGAAAGGCTATATGCTACCAAATTTGATAACGTAGAAAAAATACACAAGTTCTTAGGAATATGTAACTTTCTTAGACTAAACCATGAAAAAATTGCATAATCTAAATAGACTGATCAACAGTAAGGAAATTAAGTCATCAAAAACTATCCAAAAAGTAAAAGTCCAGGACCAGATGGCTTCGACTAGTGAATTCTTCCAAACATTCAAATAACATTTAATATCATTTTCAAACTCTTTCAAAAAATTGAAGAGGCAATACTTCCTAATTCGTTTTATGAGGTCAACATTAACTGGATACCAAAACCTGGCAAAGATAAGACAAAAAATTACAGACCCCTATCTCTAATGAACATAGATGCAAAAATCCTCAACAAAATACTAGCAACTTGATTACAAAACACATTAAAAAAATAATATATCACCATCAAGTGGAGTTCATTCCAGGGGCACAAGGATGGTTCAACATGTGCAAATCAATCACTGTGATACATATTAACAAAATAAAAGATAAAAATCATATGATCAAACCAACAGATTTAAAAAAAAGAAGTTGACAAGATATAAAATCCACTTATGATTAAAATACTCATTAAAATGCTTATAGAAAGAAAATACCTCTCAACATATTAAAGGCCATATATGACAAATGTTAGGTCAATATCAATGGCAAAAAACTGAAAGTTTTGCCTCTAAGATCAGAAACAAGACAAGGTTGTCTACTCTCATCACTGTTATTCAACATTGCCCTAGAATTCCTAGCCAGAGCAATCAGGCAAGAGAAATAAAACATCCAAATTAGGAATGTAGAAGTAAAATTCTCACTTTATGAAGATGACATGAATCTTTATATAGAAAATCCTAAAGACTCCATCAAAAAACTATTAGAAACAGTAAACAAATACAGTTAAGTTTCAGGATACAAAATCAATGTACAAAAATCCACTGTGTTCCTATATACTACCAATGAAAATTCATTTAAAAAAATTCCACTTGCAATGACAAAACAAACAATAAATATTTTTTATAGAAAACATGGTGGAGTGAGAGATGTCCCCAGATCTCTCCCTGTGAAACAACAAGCTAAATATTGAAACTCAACAAAAACACGCAAACTGCATACCAACATGTCTGAGCGTAAGATCTGTACTAAGAGTTATGGCAGGTCAGAACCCCAGGTGTCGGGTGTTGGACTGGGAGAAACAAAGAAGCTGCCTCTTGCAGCTGGAGCTCCCTGTAGGAGGAGGGAGAGGGAGGGTGCAGGAGTTCCCTGAATAGCCCTGCCTGGAAGAGCTGTGAGTTCCATGCAGCCGGTGGAATTGCTCAGTCATCAGAGCAGAAGACAGAGAAGCGTGGACGTCAAAAAAAACAATTGATTTTTACAAACCGCAGTTGCAAAAATGAGGCTGAGTGGCAGCCCCCTTTCCCCAACCCAGAGGGCCCCTCCCCGCACACCCTCTGAGAGGAAACACCGCAGAGCTGCAGAGGAATCTGAGCAAACTCTATAGAAACTGTCACTAACACTGACAGGAACTGAGTCTGAGAGTAGAGAGTGTGACTAAACATCTATAAGGAAAAAAAAGGCATTATTAAGACTTTATATAAAACAGGGATCAAGAGGCTTAGATGCTGCCTACTGAACCGCCTCCCCACCCCACTCCCCCCAAAAAAAACTTTTGGCAACAGGTTAGAGAGACCATTATATAATAAATTTTCTGAAAAAAAAAAAAAAAAAAAAAGCAAAAATACACTTCCATTAATGCCCAGGTGGAGAAATACTTCATTAAACACCACGAACAACCAAGGTGACAAGGCAGCTCAGAAAAAAAGAGAAAAATCTACAGAAAATAAGCTTACAGACATAGAAACATGCAACTTAAATGGCAGAGAATTCAGGATAGTACTTCTGAGAAAACTTAATGAGATCCATAACAAATCATATCGACAATTTCAGGAATCGAAAAAACAAATAGATGAGCAGAATGAGTTCTTTAGCAAGGATATTAAAACCCTCAAAAAGAACTGAATAGAACTTCTGGAGATAAAGAACACATTGCAAGAGTTGAAAAATGAAATAACAAGAGTCGACCAAATGGAGGAAAGGATCAGTGATATCACAGACAGAAATCTAGAAATAAATCAGAAGGAAGAAGTGAGAAACTGAAGAATGAAAAATAATGAAACAGAAATTCAAGAACTAACTGATATCATCATGAGAGGAAACATAAGAATAACGGGAATTCTTGAAGGGGAAGAAAAGGAGCAGGGATTAGAAAGCATTTTCAGACAAATAGTGGATGAGAATTTCCCAAATGTAAGGAATGAGCTGGAGCTTGGAATTCAAGAAGTCAACAGAACACCCAATTATCTCAACCCAAAAAGGCCCTCACCAAGACACATCGTATTAAAATCATCAAAAACCAAGGACAATGAATTTCCAAGGCAGCTAGGGAAAAGAACATGGTAACCTATAAAAGAAAAGCCATTAGATTATCGTCGGACTTCTCAGCACAAACCTTACAAGCTAGAAAGGAGTGGAATCAAATATTCAAACTATCAAATAGAAGGAACTACCAGCCAAGAATAATGTATCCAGCTAAGCTCTCCTTTAGATATGAATGAGAAATTAAGACCTTTTCAGACATACAAAAATTCAAGGAATTCTCCACATGAGGCGAGCATTACAGTAAATACTGAAAGGGATAGCTCACCTAAAACAAAATGACAAAAAAAATACATAATTAGGAGTAAGGTGACTAGTAGGCTGACAGAAGCAGAGGAGTGTAACCTGTAAAAAACAGGGCATGATAAGTTTGAAAAATAAGAAGAAATTTGCTATAGCAATATACTAATGAACATTCAGCATATATAAGGACAAACTGGGACAACAATGACTGAAAAGGATAGGATTCAAAGATCCAAATTTGCAAAGGGGAATGAAGATAAGGCATGCGCAGAAGAAAATGGATGACTGTACATATATATAACTATCCTTTACATATTCGTAATGTTAACCACACACCAAAGATTCAGAACTGAAGTATGTAACATAAAACAAGAAGGACCAGAGAGAAGACTCACAAAACCCAACCAAAAAAGAAAACAGAAACACAAGGACAAGGAAGCAATGGAAACACCAAGCAACCAGAAAGCAAATGATAAAATGGCTAAAAGAAGACAAAATATTTCAAAAAGCACCCTAAATGTAAATGGACTGAACTCATCAATAAAAAGGCGCAGAGTCGCAGAATGGATTAAAAAACAAAACCTAAGCATGTGCTGCCACCAGGAGACACATCCCAGCTCCAAACACAAATATAGACTCAAAGTGAAAGGGTGGAAAATGATATTTTAAGCAAAAGGCATTCAGAGAAAAGCGGGAGTAGCAGTATTGGACAAAATAGACTTCAAAATTAAAGAGGTAAAGAAAGATACTAAGGGATACTTCATAATGATAAAGGGAATCATGCACCAATAAGACATAACAATTATTAATATCTACGCTCCCAATCAGGGAGCCCCAAAATATGTAAAGCAATTAATTATTAACAGAACTAAAGAGAGAAACAGACCAAAACACTATTGTTGTAGTAGGGAACCTATATACCCCACTGTCAGATATGGACAGATCATCCAAACAGAAAATCAATAAGGAAATAACATCCTTAAAGGACACTTTAGAACAACTGGACATAATTGACATTTACAGAGCCTTCCATCCCAAAACAGCTACATATACATTCTTCTTAGTACACATGGAACATTCTCAAGGATTGACCACATACTAGAACACAGAGATAGCCTCAATAAATATAAGAGGGTTGAAATCATACCAACCATATTCTCTGATCATAATGCTTTGAAACTAGAGATCAAGTGTAAAAAGAAAGCAGAAAGAACCACACCTACATGGAGATTAAACAACATACTACTGAAGAATAACTGGGTCAGAGAAGAAATAAAAAGGGAGATCAAGTAATACATAGAAACAAATGATAATGATAGTACAACACATCAAAACTTTTGGGACACAGCAAAAGTGGTCATAAGAGGAAAGTTCATATCATTACAGGCCCACCTCCAAGAACAAGAATGAGCACAAATAAACAACTAAACGCTTCATCTTAAAAAACTAGAAAAGTAAGAACAAATGAGGCCTAAAGTCAACAGAAGGAAAGAAATCATCAAAATTAAAGCAGAAATAAATGAAATTGAAAAAAAATAGAAAAAATAAATGCAACAAAGAGCTGGTTCTTTGAGGTTAATATAATTGACAAACCCCTGCCTAGATTCACTAGAGAAAAAGGAAAAAGGACACAAATAAACAAAATCAGGTATGAAAGAGGGGAAATTACGACAGACACCACAGATATACAAAGGATCATACAAGAATACTATGAAAAAGGACATAACACCAAATTTTATAACCCAGAAGAAATGGAACAGTATTAGAAAAATACAACCTTCTTAGACTGAATCAAGAAGAAATGGAAAATCTAAATAGACGATGAGCAGTTTGGAAATTGAAACGATCATCAAAAGCCACCAAAAAATAAAAGTCCAGGACCAGATGGCTTCACCAGTGAATTTTACAAAACATTCAAAGAAGACTTAATACCTACTCTCCTCAAAGTCTTCCAAAGAATCAAACAGGAGGGAATACTTCCCAACTCATTTTATGAGGCCAATATTACCCTGATACCAAAACCTGGTAACACAAAAAAAGAAAACTACAGACCAATCTCTCTCATAAACACAGAAGCAAAAATCCTAAATAAGATACTAGCGAACTGAATACAGCAACATTTAAAAAGATTATACACCACGATCAAGTGGGCTTCATCCCAGAGGCACAGGGATGGTTAAACATATGCAAATCGGTTAATGTGATACACCACATAAACAAATTAAAAAATAAGAATCATACGATTGTATCAATACGCATAAAAAGCCTTCGACAAGATACAGCATCCATTTATGATCAAAACACTTCACAAAATCGGTATAGAAGGAAAGGACCTTAACATAATAAAGGCCATATATGACAAATCCTCGGCCAATATTATACTGAATGGTGAAAAACTAAAAACCTTCCCTCTAAGATCAGGAACAAGACAAGGCTGTCCACTATCGCCACTGTTATTCAATATAACATTGGAGGTCTTAGTGAGTGCAATCAGACAAGAGAAAGATATAAAAGTTACCCAAACAGGAAACAAGGAAGTCAAACTGTCACTATTTGCGGATGACATGATTCTCTATACAGAAAACCCTAAAGACTCCACAAGAACACTACTAGAAACAATAAGCAAATACAGTAAAGTCTCTGGATACAAAATCAATGTTCAAAATTCCATAGCATTCCTATACTCTAATAATGAAGTGTCAGAAAAAGAAGTGGAAAAAATAATTCCTTTTGCAATTGCAACAAAAAGAATGAAATACCTAGGAATAAATTTAATGAAACATGTGAAGGACCTATTTAATGAAAACTATAAGACCCTATTAAAAGAAATTGAAGAAGATACAAAGAAATGGGAAAATATTCTGTGTTCTTGGATTAGAACAATCAACATTGTTAAAATGAGCTTATTACCTAAAGCATTATATAGATTTAATGTAATCTCCATCAAAATCCCATTGGCATTTTTTAAAGAAATAGACCAAAAAATCATCAGATTTGCATGGAAGCACAAAAGACCCCGCATTGCCAAACCCATGTTGAGAAAAAAGAACGAGGCTGGGGGCATCACTCTGCCCGACTTCAAATTATACTGCAAAGCGACAGTAACCAAAACGGCATGGTATTGGCAGCAAAACAGACACACAAACCAGTGGAACAGAATCAAGAGTCCAGAAGTAAACCCATATTTATATGGGCAAATAATTTTTGACAAAGAAGCCAAAAACATACAGTGGAGAAAGGAAAGCCTCTTCAATAAATGGTGCTAGGAAAACTGGAAAGCCACTTGCAAAAGAATGAAACTAGACTGTTGTCTATCACCACACACCAAAATTAACTCAAAATGGATTAAGGACCTGAATATGAGACCTGAAACAATAAAATGCATAGAAGAAAACATAGGAACAAAACTTATGGACCTTGGACTTAAAGAGGATTTTATGAATTTGACCTCAAAGGCAAGGGAAGTAAAAGCAAAAATAAATGAATGAGAGTACTCAAACTAAAAAGCTTCTGCTCAGCAAAAGAAACCGTCAACAAGATAAAGAGACAACCATCTAAATGGGAAAATATATTTGCAAGCAATGCCTCCGATAAAGGCCTACTATCCAAAATATACAAAGAAATCATACAACTCAATAACAACAGCAACAACAACGAAACAAATGATCCAATCAAAAAATGTGCAGAAGATCTGAACAGACACTTCTCCCCAGAGACATACAAATGGCCAACAACCATATGAAAAGATGTTCAACATTGTTAGCTATTAGAGAAATGCAGATCAAAACTACAATGAGATATCATCTCACACCTGTTAGAATGGCTATAATCAACAGGAAAAGTAGTATCAAATGCTGGAGAGGATGCAAGAAAAAGGAATCCTCATACACTGCTGGTGGGACTGCAAATTGGTACAGCCACTATGGAAAACAGTATGGAGGTTCCAGAAAAAACTAAAAATTGATCTACCATATGATCCAGCAATCCCTCTACTGGGTATTTACCCCAAAGACTTGAAAACTCATATCCGAAAAAATAATTTGCACACCAATATTCATAGCAGCATTATTCACAGTGGCCAGGACATGGAAGCAACCGAAGTGTCCTACGATAGATGACTGGATACAGAAGCTGTGGTACATATATACAATGGAATGTTACTCAGCCATAAGAAAAAATGAAATACTGCCATTTGCGACAACATGGATGGACCTTGAGATAATCACGCTAAGCTAAATAAGCCAGACAGGAAAAGTTGAAAATCACTTGCTATCTCTTATATGCGGGATATAAACCTAAAAGCAATAAATGAGCAGGACAAACAAACAGAGACTCATGGACATAGAATAGACAACAGACAAATGATTACTAGAGCGTAGTGGGGAGGGGCAAGGGGGTAGGTAGGTGGGGGAAAAAATTAAAATTATTTCAATTAAAAAATAATTAATTAAATTTAAAATAAAATAAAAAGAATAAAATACTTAGGAATAAACTTAACTAAGGACATGAAGGACCTATACAAGGGCTGAAAACTATAAGACATTGTTAAAAGAAAGTGAAGAAGACACAAAGAAATGGGAAGATATTCCATGTTCATGAATTGGAAGAATCAACATAGTTAAAATGGCCATATTATCTAAAGCAAAATACAGATTTAATGCAATGACCATCAAAATCCCAATGACACTTTTCAAAAAAATAAAACAAAAAATCATCAGTTTGTATAGAACCACAAGGATTCTGAATAGCCAAAGCAATCCTGAAAAAAAAAAAAAAAGAACAAAGGTAGAGGTATCACACTCCCTGACTTAAAATTATACTACAAAGCTAGAATAATCAGAATAGTATAGTATTGGCAGAAAAAACACATAGAACAATGTAACTGATTGAGAGTCAAGAAATAAACCCACATATATATGGGCAAATAATTTTTGACAAAGGAGCTAAAAGCATATAATGGAGAAAAGAAAGCCTCTTCAATAACTGGTGCTGGGAAAATTGGAAAGCCACATGCAAAAGAATTCAACTATACTGCTGTCACTATACATCAAAATTAACTCAAAATGGATCAAAGACCTAAATATAAGACCTGAAACAATAAAAATACATAGAAGAAAATATAGGTACTAAAATCATGAACCTTAGTCTTACAGGGAATATTTTATGAAGTTGACTCTAAAGGCCAGGGAAGTAGAAGCAAAAATAAATGAAGGGGACAACATTAAACTAAAACCCTTGTGCACAACAAAAGAAACCATCGACAAAATAAAAATGCAACCAAACGAATGGGAGAAGAGATTTGCAGATCATACCTCCAAAAAAGGGCTAATATTTAAAATATGTAAAGAACTATGTAGCAACAACAAAAAACAAACAATTCAATTAAAAAATGAGTAGTGGGAAAGAGAAAAAAATGGTGTAGATGATAGAGGCTCTGTTCATCCCTCTGGCAACCAAATCAAAGTTGTGACAAAAATAAGGGGCGAAGAATAAAGAAAATCGCCTGGGAGCTAGAGGAACAAGCTCTACAACTAGGGAGAGAAATAAGAAATTACCTTGCAATGGGAGGAGGTAGGACAGGGCGAGGATGCAAGGCTGCCCTGTCCAACTGGCTGAGTGGGACAGAGGCAGCCAGAAGCTGCAAATGCCTCTTAAAGGGGCCAAGTATGCGAGCGAACTTTCGAGCCAACGGACTCACTCGTTCTGAGCACCAGCACCAGGTCAGCTGCTCAGGGAGGCGCCAGGGACTTACAGAGAGATACTGAGTTGTCAAAGTGAGGGTCAGAGGGGAGGATCTCCGCCAGACAGAAGTGCTGGTGGTATCTATTGTTTCTCTATTGAGTCCTCCCCCATCCCAGTGTGCAGACTCAGCTCCACCATAGCGGAGACATCATCAAACTGTGGAACAGAGGTCGTTCCACCCAGAGGATTCCCTGAAACTCCACCTCCCCCAACTTGCGGCCCCACCCAAGCCACATCCAGGTATGTCCTCGCTTAGTCAGGTGTCCCTTGCTGAGCAGTGCCTGGACACATACTGGTGGCAGCTGACCTCAGTTTCTGGTGTGGCCTTTTGAGGCAACTATGAGCACAGCATCTGTGGATTGCTTGCTGAATCTTAACAGGCAGCCCTAGAGGGGCACAGGTTGGGGCTAAATTTGACCTGCAGCTGACCCCTCTCAGAACTGTGCCACTGGTCACCTACCACACAAAGCCATAGTAATAAGACTGGGAAACTTAAGAGCTTTGCTTAGTACATAGAAACAGACACAGAAATGCAGCCAAAATGGGAAGACAAAGAAGCAGAAACCATATGAGAGACCAGAACAAAGATCCAGATACAATGGAATCAAGTAATCTAACAGATGCAGAGTTCAAAACACTGGTTATAAAGATGCTCAATGAACTTATGAGAAGTGTAGATGAATTCAGTGAGAACTTCAACAAAGACACAAAAAGCATAAAAATGGAAATGGAAATTACAAAAGGGAACCAGTCAGAAATGAAGAACACGTTATCTGAAGAGTATGAAGAGTATATTAAATGGGATAAATAGTGGATAAATAAGAGGAACAAACCACCAATACAGAGGATGGGGAAGCCAAGACACGCAATCAGAATAGCAAGAAAAAAGTAACCAAGAAAATAATAATAATTTAAGGAGCCTATGGGACACTATTAAAGGTAAAAATATCTGTGTCATAGGGGTATCTGAAGGAAAACAAGATGTTGAAGAGCTATTTGAAATGCTAGAAAACTTCCCTAACCTGGTGAATGAAATAGACATAAAACCCCAGGAAGCTCAGAGAGTCCCCAAAACCAGGAACCCAAAGAGGCCCACACCAAGACACATCATAATTAAAATGCCAAAGGTTAACTTCAAAGAGAGGATCTTAAAAACAGCAAGAGAAAAGCAGTTAGTTATCTACAAGGGAGCACCCATAAGACTGGCAGTTGATTTTTCAAAAGAAACAAACCATGCAGGACATAAGGGCTTGGCACAAAATATTCAACATGATGAAAACCCAGGATCTACAATCAAGAATACTTTATCCAGCAAAGCTATCATTTAGAATTGAAAGACAGATAAAGAGCTTCCCAGACAAAAATAAGCTAAAGAAATATATCGTCACCAAGCCAGTATTACAGGAAATGTTGGAGAGACTTCTTTAAGAAGAAAGAACATTTCTTTAAGAAGAAAGAACATGTATCAAAAACAGGAATAAAGAATGGTAATAACTACATTTCTATCAATAATTACCTCAAATGGAAAAGAATTAAGTTCTCCCCCCAAAAGATAGAGTGGCTGAATGGATAAGAAAACAAGATCCCTACATATGCTGTCTACAAGAGACTCACTTCAGATGGAAAGACACACACAGACTAAAAGGGGATGGAAAAAAGATATTGCCTTGATAGACCTAGAAGGTATTGCGCTGAATGAAATGGATCAGATAGAGAAAGACAAATATCACATGATTTCATGTACATGTGGAATCTAAAGAACAAAATCAGTAACAACAAAAGCAGAAATAAACTCAGAGATAGAGATTATTTAGAGGGATACTAGATGGGAGGGTGGTTAGGGGGACAAAAAAAAGGCAAAGGGATTAAGAGGTACATATGGATAGAAAGTTGCAGAACAGACATGGAGATATAGAGTGTAGCATGGGGAAGATGGTGTAATAAAGATGTAAGGGTGAAGATTGGTACTAGATTTAGTGGAGTGATCACTCTGCGAGTTATGTGGATCTCTGATGACTATGCTATACAACTGAAAATGGTGTATTATTGTATGCCAACTATAACTGAAAAAAAACCATTGAACTACACAATGTAAATACAAGCAACTAATTGCCTATTTTAATAAATACGAAAAAAAAAGAGCTATGGAGAAAAATAAACTAGGATAAGAGTAATAGAAAGTGTGTTAGTTGAGATGCTATTTTATATAGGGTGGTCAAGAAAGTTTTTTCCAATTTGGAGACACATGAGGAAAGTCTTGAAGAACTGAAGGAGTAAGTGATGCAGATAACAGGAGTAAGAAAATTCTAGGCAGGGAAATCAGCAAGCTCAAATGCAGAGGGGGCAGAATTAAGTTACAAGAAAAGTTATAGAAGTCAGAGAGGTAACGGAGAGCCAGATCACATGTGACTATTTAAAGCACTTATAAAAACTTTGGTTTTTATTCTGAGTAAGATGGAAAGTCACAGGAAGTTTTAAGTCAAGGAGTGACATAATCTGACTTACAATTTGGAAAACTCACTTTGGCTGCTATGTTAAAAAGGAATTTTAGGTAGGCTATGAAGGAAGTAGGGAGACTAGTTAGTAGGCTATTGCAACAGATCAAATGAGAGAGGACTGTGGCCTAGATATAATCCAGATGAACTTCCACATGCAAAGCTTCCAACTTCTGAGTCCCCCCTCACTCACCTAGGCACATCTTTCTCTCCACTACCTGGAACTGCCTCTTTGCTCCCAATAATAAAGTCTAGCTAGAATTCCAAATTGTAGACGTTTTATAATCTAATTAATTGCTGTATGAAATTTAGAATGTTGAACATTGCCTGTGTACATGATGTCTGTCAATAATGTTCAATTATCTTACATTCCTCCCTTTGCTCCTTCCCCATCGCCACCTTTACCAGAGCAACATGGGAGCACAGGTGTGTGGAGAAGAAAATCTCTGCCCTATCAGAGGAAGTATTCATGGTTGTGGTCATCAACTACTAGGTGGAAGACAAAATGCTAAATCCTGTTCAGAGGGATTTCTTTAGGGATGTGATAAAAAAGAAGGAGCCTAATTCTGCTCAGAACAGTTTTCCCCTATTATTCATAATCTGCTTAGGACATTTCTTTTCCTTCATGGGAATCTCCAGTGAGCTTCTGAAGAGCTTGACTCTAAGAATTGGTTTGACATTTAATGAGCTTCAAACTAGCACAGTTCTCAAGCTCCACTATTGTGAGGACCTCGCATTCTTTTGGCCCTTTTACAAATACTTCTCTACCTAAAAAATAGAGGAGAAATTTAAATATAACAATTTCTGGAATATTTATATTTATTTTACTATTGCTTAATGTTAGTCATAATGAAAATGCATATGCTCTCATAGTTTTAATTAGCTGCATAAAATGTCATCTTATAGTGGGATTTATTTAAAATTTCCCCATTTATGAAAACTAATTTTGTATATTATTATCTCAAGGGTTGTCCCAAGGTATTATAGTCTCTATTTTTAAATCGATCCATGGTTCAACCTTTTTTATAACCCTTAATGAGTATCATTAGTCTTCCTTCCCTTTAGAAATCTAGTGATATAGTCCAAAGATTCCAGATTGAGAATCTTAATGAGGATGATTTGAGCATTTAATTCAAAATAGACCAAGAAACTGGTACAAGTGTTTACTCAGATTACTTGGCAAATCCTTGGTCCAACTGGTATAGCACTCTTTGATCAAGCCTCTTATCTTACTCCAAAAATACTGGCAAAGTGAATGAACTTATTACCTACTTGAACTAAGATTAACCAACACCATTCTATAAACTGCATGGTTTTTAATACCAGGACTGTGATGTGTGATGGTACATAGGCACTAACCTTATTTTCAACAATTTAGTTGTTATGATAAAAGTTCTAATATTTGCCTCACTAGGCAAGCAGAGATCATAGAGGAGACTTGGCACACAAGAAAAAACTTGTCAAAATAATACTAACATGGCGGTGATAGAAAGGAAACTGGGCCCAAAGTCCCCATTATGTATCCAAATGGGAAGTACTAAGGACAAGGTCTCTTAAATGGAATTTTGACCATTGGGAATCGTCAGAAAAGGGAAAAAGTAATGCCCTGAAAAACAAGATTTCAGGGAAGAAAAAAAAAAGCACCTTGATCATGACCTTTGGATGTTCAATAACCATTCTTTCCTCTTCCTCTTAGTGACAGACTGTGGAAAGAGAAGACATTGATGAGATACTTGGCTTTTCTTGGAATCCCACACTTCTTGCAGCCCCTCTCCACCCACACAAGGTCAGGGAAGGCTGCAGAGTACAGTCCAAGGTAGGTACAGGACAGGGCTAGAATATATCATGAGCTCTCAGAGTCTCCTAGGTACAGAGTGGTGAAGTCACACTTACACAGTCACAACCCTCCCTCCCCCATGTGCACACCTAGTGCTGTACCAAGTCTCCTGGTTACTTATAATCCCATATAAACACCTAGGGGGCACACAAAGTGCCAATCGCACTGCCATAGGCTTTTCCTCATATCCACCTAACCAATGCCCCACAACTAGACAATCACAATCTCACACAAATCATAGGGAACACACTGCTGCACAATCACATCTCTCTCTCTCTCTCACACACACACACAGTGCTGCACAATCACACGCCCATCACAGGGATACACAGTCCCAACTGCACAATCATCGTCCCTCTACATCCCCGTGCACAATGGCGCACAGTCATGAAGTCACAATTACACTCCCATTCTGGGAACACATACAGTCACAAGCACTCCACTCCACGACCCAGAGTTCTCGCCACATACAGTTACAATCACACACCACAAAGTCACACAAATAACAATCACAATCTCTTTCACACACATACGATCTCTTCTCTTCAATCCGCTCCAAACACAAAAGGCCGAGATTCGGACTCCTCACCCTAGGCCTTCCCTAGTTCCGGTCCGCTCCAAACTGGCCAGGTTGCTGCGAAAACCAAAGGTCCTGCAGCAGCTAAACCCGCTGAACCAACAATCCCGCCATTATGTAAAGAAAGGGCCTAAATCCCGTGGGACGAAGCGCCAGCCCGCGGAGTCCTCTGGGAAATGTAGTCCTGAGGCGGACGACATGCTTCCTGATTTCTCTCAGCGCGGAAATAGGGTTTGAGTTCATCTACCGCTTCTCCTCACCAAACTCAACAACAAGGTGCTGGCGTGGAACAGCTCACAGATGGAGCGGGTCGGCGGGCTACAGCTGCCAGTGTTACTCATTCCCGGCAGCTCGGCTGTCGCCAGTACGCGCAAGACGAGTCTTCCAGTTTGCAGCAGTAGTTTCGAGCTGCAGAGCCTATGGGAAATGTAGTTCTGGTCAGAAAAGCAGGCACCCCCTCTCGGAATGCAAGTGAACTGATACTTATCAGCTCCAAGCCTAGTCCTGGCCACCGAAACTTATCCCGCAGCGCCCGAAAGATTTCTCGTCCTCGGAATGCAGAGGGGATGAAACATCAACCTGACATTTTCATCTTTGTCAATCCGTGAGTCCAGGCCTCAGCCTGAGCAGCGCTGACGGTGAGTGAAAGTAGAACCTGATGTCTCCCTCTGGACCCTGTTGAGTACCTGATGGAAGGAATCACGACCTTGGATGGGGGTGTGTGGTGTGTGTGTGTGTGTGTGCGTGTGTGTGTGTGTGTGTGTGTGTGTGTGTGTGTGTGTGTGTGTGTGTCTCCTCAGATGAAGAGGAGGCCTCAGCAGAGGAGAGTCAGAACATGCTGAGTTGTGACCACAAGTGTGATTGAGTGCTGTGTATATGTGGATGTGGGTCGCCTTTTTGGGAGATCAGGGTTGTATCTGTGTATCAGACATTAACCTCTGAACCTCATTTATAAAATGATAATAAGAGGGCATCTTTCTGGAACATCCATTTTCTGTGAAGGTGGAAAAAAAAACTATTATATGATAAACAAACTGGTTTTTATGTTAAAATAGGTATGTTTATTAAAAGGACTAGCGTACATATTCAACATGCTTTTAATTCTTTTTTATTTTTAATTTCAGTCGGCATACAATATTATATTTTAGGTCAACAACACAGTGATAATACATTTATATAACTCGCGGAGAGATCACAATAAATCTAGTACCCACCTGACACCATACATAGTTATTACATTATGGACTATATTCCTTATGCTATATTTTACATCCCCATAACTATTTTGTAACTACCAATTTGTACTTCTTAATCCCTTCCCCTTTCCACCCACCTCCCCAACCCCACCCCCCATCTGGCAACCATTAAAATGTTCTCTGTATCTATGTTTGTTCCTGTTTTATTTGTTTATTTTGCTCTTTAGATTCCACATATAAGTGAAATCATATGACTTTTGCCACTCAGGATGATACCCTCTAGGTCCATTCATGTTGATGCATGAATGGCAAGATTTCATTCTTCTTTATGGCTGAGTAATATTCCATTTTATCTATGTACCACCTCTTCTTTATACATTGATGGACACCCAAGTTGCCTCCAGATCTTGGCTATTGTAAATAATGCTGCAATGAACATATAGATTCACATGTTCCTTCAAAATAGTGTTTTGGTTTTCATTGGATAAATACCCAGAAGTGGGATTATTGGATCTTTCTTCGCCTCTTGTTATAGTCTTTGTTTTAATGTCTATTTCGTGTGATATTAGTATTGCTCCACCAGCTTCTTTGTTTGTTTCCATATTTATGAAATATCTTTTCCATCTTTTTATTTACAGTTTGTGTGTGTCTTTTGATCTGAAGTGAGTCTCTTGTAAGCCAGCATATGTAAGGGTCTTGTTTTCTTACCCATTTATCCACCCTCTCTTTTGAATGGAGCATTTAATCTATTTACATTTAAAGTAATTTTTGACAGATATGTAGTTATTGCAATGTTATTATTCATATTTTTAATCTTTTTTTTCTTCTTTTTCTTAAAGAAGTTCATCTCACATTTCTTGTAATACTGGTTGGTGTTGATGAACTCCTTTAGCTTTTTATTATCTGGGAAGCTCTTTATCTGTTCTTAAATTCTAAATGATAGCTTCATTGGGTAGAGTAATCTTGGTTGTAGGTTCTTGGTTTTCATCACTTTGAATATTTGATGCCAATCCCTTCTTGCCTGCAAAGCTTCTGTTGAGAAATTAGCTGACAGTCTTATAGGAGCTCCCTTGTAGGTAACTAACTGCTTTTCTCTTGCTGCTTTGAAGATTCTCTTTGTCTTTAATCTTTGCCATTTTAATTACGATGTGTCTTGGTGTGGACCTCTTTGGGTTTATCTTGCTTGGGACTCTCTGTCCTTCTTCGGTTGGGTTTATCTTGCTTGGGACTCTCTGTCCTTCTTGGGTTTGTGTGTCTACTTCCTTCACCAGGTTAGGGAAGTTTTTTGTCATTATTTCTTCAAATAAGTTTTCAGTTCCTTGCTCTCTCTCTTCTCCTTTTGGTACTCCTATGATGTGAATGTTGTTATGCTTGATGTTATACCAGAGTTCCCTTAAATTGTCTCTTTTTTGCGGGGGGATTCTTTTTTCTTGTTGCTGTTCTGAAATGGTGTTTTCTGCTACCTTGTCTTCTAAATCGCTGATTCAATCCTCTGCTTCATTTAAACTACTTTGACTCCCTCTAATGTATTCATCATTTCAGTTATTGTATTCTTCATTTATGACTGATTTTTTAATGTTTTCTATCTCCATTTTTATGTTTTCTGTCTCTGTTAAAGTTCTCACTGAGTTCATCTACTCTTCCCCTAAGTTCATTGCGCATCCTTATAACCGGTGTTTTGAACTCTGCATCTAGTAGATTGCTTGTCTCCTTTTTGTTTAGTTCTTTTTCTGAAGCTTTGTTTTATTCTTTCATTTGGGACATGTTTCTTTGCCTCCCCATTTTGGCTACCTTCATGTGTTGATTTCTATGTATTAGATAGGGCTGCTGTTTCCTGGTCTTAGTAGAATGGTCTTATATAGTACATGTGTTGTGGGGTACAGTAGCACAATCTTCCCTGGTCACCTGAGTCAGATGCTCCAGGTATATCCCTTTAATGGGTTGTGTGTGCCCTCTTATTGTAGTTGAGCTTTGGTTGCCCTTTTGAGCGTCAACGAGAGAGACTGCCCCTCAGACTGATTGGTTGTGAAGATTGCCCAGTGAGGGGCTGTACCTATGGAGCAGGATTCACTTTAGCAGGTCTCTGGTGCCTGTTCAGTCTGCCCCTTGGGTGTGTTTTCCTCAGATGCAGTCCCAGGTGGTGCTTGGGCTTGGTCAAAAGTCAGACACTGGGCGGGCTGGCCCTGAGGCATCCTGGGAGGAGCCCTGCTTCAGGCCAAGGTCTGCTGCAGCCTGTGCGCTGCTTGGGGCCATCTGGCATAAGCCACCAAGCAATCCACAGCTGTCTGCCACCTACATTGGGCATAAAGGTGCCTAAGGAATCCAAGCCACGAACTGAGGCTGGCTGCCATTAGTGCTGAGCTTGGGGCTGCTCAGCAAGAGATATGGGGCACACTGAGGCCAGATACTGCTTGTTTGGGTTTTGTGAACCTTTGAGAAATTTTAGGAAAGTCCACAGCATGAGCCAAGAAAGGCTGTTTGTATAGAAAAGCCACTGGATTTGGCTTGGGTGCAGTCTTGGAACCACCAGGGTGGGGTGACCAGTGTTAACCAGGTTGATGGAGACTCAGGTATGGTGGTGGCCTGCATTTGCACACTGGGACAGTGCAGGGCTCAACATAGAAACAGTGGAGGCTCTGGGGAAAAAAAATGGCATAGAAAAAAGAGGCTTTGTTCATCCCTCTTGCAACTAAGTCAAAGTTGTGACAGAAATACGGAGGAAACAGCAAACAAAGTCACCTGGGACCTAGATGAACAGAAGCACTACAACTAGGGAGAGAAATAAGAAATCACCCTGCAATGGTTGGAGGTTGGAGCGGGTAAAGACATGAAACTGCCCAATCTCGAGTGGCTGAGTGGGACAGAGACTACAGCAGCAGCAGCTGGCCGCTGCAGACACCTCTTAAAGGGTCCACATCTGCGAGCGGACTTTTGCGGTGAGGGACCTGCTCGCTCTGAGCACCAGCACCAGGTTGGCTGCAGGAGGACGGGGGAAAGGAGGTGAGGGGGCACCAGGGACTAACGGGGACACTGAGGAGGCAAGGTGCTCTCCTGGGCAGAAATGCTTGTGGTACCCATTGTTCCTCTGTAGAACCCTCCTCTCTTCCCAGTGTGCGATGCAGTGCTGCCATAGCTGAGATGTCATTAAACTGGATAACAGAGGTCTCTCTGCCCAGAAGATTCCCTGACACTCCACCTCCTCCAACTCATGGCCCCACTCAAGCCACATCCAGTTGTACCCTTAGCGAGTCTGGTGCTCCTTGATGAGCCAGCTGCAAGACTCTCAATGGTGGCAGCTGGCTTTGGTTTCTGGTGTGGTTTCTTGAAGCAACAATTAGCATAGTATCTGTGGATTGCTTGCTGAATCTTAACAGGTGGCCCTGAGGAGCACAGGCTGAGGCTAACCATGACCTACAACTGAACCCCTCTCGGGACTGTGCTGCTAGACACCTACTACACAAAGCCATGCTAATAAGACTGGGAGACTTAGGAGCTTTGCTTAGTACATACAAACAGAAACAGAAAGGCAGCCAAAATGGGAAGATAAAGAAGCAGAAACCATATGAGAGAACAAAACAGAGATTCAGGAATAATGGAGTCAGGCAATCTCGCAGATGCAGAGTTCAAATCACCGGTTATAAAGATGTTCAATGAACTTAGGGGAAGTATAAGTGAATTCAGTGAGAACTTTAACAAAGAGACAAAAAATCATAAAAATGGAAATGGAAATTATAAAAGGGAACCAGTCAGAAATGAAGAACACATTAACCGAGATGAAGAGCATACTAAGTGGAAAAAACAGAGTGGATAAAAAAGAGGAACGAACCACCGATATAGAGGATAGGGAAGCCAAGGACACTCAATCAGAATGGCAAGAAAAAAGCCAAGACTATAATAATAATTTAAGGAGCCTATGGGACACTATTAAATGTAAAAAGATCCATGTCATAGAGTACCAGGGAACACCAAGATGTTGAAGAGCTATTTTAAGAAATAATGCTGGAAAACTTCCCTAACCTGGTGAAGGAAATAAACATAAAACCCCAGGAAGCTCAGAGAGTCCCAAAAAAGAGGCCCACACCAAGACACATCATACTTACATACCAAAAGTTAACTACAAAGAGAGGATCTTAAAAGCAGCAAGAGAAAAGCGTTTAGTTACCTACAAGGGAGCTCCCATAAGACTGGCAGCCAATTTCTCAAAAGAAACTATGCAGGACAGAAGGGCTTGGCACAAAATATTCAATATGATGAAAACTCAGGATCTACAACTAAGAATACTTTATCCAGCAAAGCTATCATTTAGAGTCAAAGGACAAAAGAGAGCTACCCAGACAAAAATAAGCTAAAGGAATTCATCAACACCAAGCCAGTATTACAAGAGATGTTAGAGGGACTTCTTTAAGAAGAAAAAAACATGTATCAAAAACATAAATAAAGAATGGTAATAACTACATTCCTATCAATAAGTACCTCAAATGGAAAAAATATTAAGTACTCCAACTAAAAGAGTGACTGAATGGATAAGAATACAAGACCCCTACATATTCTGCCTACAAGAGACTCACTTCAGATTAAAAGACACACACAGAAGGGAATGGAAAAAGATATTGCCTTGATGGACCTAGAGAGTATTGTGCTGAGTGAAATAGATAGAGAAAGACAAATGTTGCATGATTTCACATACATGTGGAATCTAAAGAAAAATATAAACAACAACAGAATCAGAAATAAACTCACAGATATGGAGAATATTTTGAGAGCTACTAGATGGGAAGGAGGTTAGGGGGACAGCAAAAAAGTCAAAGGGATTAAGAAGTACAAATGGATAGTTAGAAAACAGACATGGAGATATAAAGTGTAGCATAAGGAAAATAATTAACAATGTTGTAAATAATGTGTAAGGGTGAAGAAGGGTACTAGATTTAGTGGAGTGGTCACTTTGTGAGTAAATAGATCTCTAAACACCATGTCATACAACTGAAACTAATTTTATAGTTATGCCAAATGTAATTTAAAAAAAAAAAAACTCATTGAATTGTACAATATAAATATGAGCAACTAATTGTCTATTATATTTCAATAAAGCCGGAAAGAAAAAAATTACAAGTTTTTTTTCTGGGTAGAAATTGATAAACTGAGTCTAAAATTCATATGGTAATACATAGGATCTAAAGTACCAGGATAGACAAGTTGGAAGAGTTACACTTCCTGGTTTTGAGGTTTATTATGAAGCTACAATAATCAAGACTGTAGTATTTATGTCAAGATAGACTAAGAGATCAACAAAATGGAATAGAGAATCCAGAAACAGACCCACATATTTTTAGATACTGATTTTTTTAAAATATAAAGTTGCAAAGACAATTCAATAGAGAAAGAATAATCTTTTCAATAAAAGATGCTGAAACAATTGGATATCCCTATGCAAAGTAATAAACTTTGATCCATACCTCCAACTGTATACAAATATTAACTTAAAATAGCTCAAAGATCTAAATATAAAAGCTAAAAACATAGGGAAAAAAATCTGTGTAACCTTTTTAGGCAAAGATTTCTTGGATCTGACACCAAAATCACTATCCATAAAAGAAAACATAGGTAAGTTAGACTTTATCATAATTAAAAAGTACTCCTTGAAAAACACTGTTAAGAGTAAGCCACACATTCAGGAGACATTTGCAAAAATATATGTAAAGAACCATCAAAACTCAACATAAAAAAAATAACCCAATATTTCAAAGTGAGCAAAGATTTGAAAAGACACTTATCAAAGAAGATATATGATAGGCAAATAACTACCTAAAATGATGCTCAAGACCATTAGCCATTTGAAAAATGCAAATTGAAAGACAATGAGTTACCAGTACATACTTATGGCAAAGATGTGGAGGAAGTAGAGCTCTCATACACTGCTGGTGGGAATGTAAAATGGCACAATCACTTCAGAAAACAATTTGGGCAATTTATTAAAAAGTTATCAGGGAGAGAATTCCGGGAAGATGGTGGAATAGGAAGCACCAGGCACATGTCTTCCCAACATTGTGCACTGGCAAAATCTGTCTGCTGTAACTACTTTGGAACTCTGGTGTCTGTTGAAGGCTTGCAAATTCCAGGAAAAAAAAAAACTTGGGTATTTAATTGTGGTTAATTTGGGTCAATTTAAGCTCTTAGCACAGTAGGAGCTCTTCGTCCCCTACCCCCAATGGCAGATGTGGCAGGTAGCTATGCATGTATTGCTAGAGCAAGCTTGCAGGAGTGAGGGTGGGCAAAAAGGACCCTATCTTCCAAGTATTAGGGATCTTTGCTCTAATCATCGATTACTGCTTCTGATCACAGAGGTGTGGACAAAGAAGCAGACACTAGTTTTTTGTTGCACACCCTCCGCCATTGTTTCAGGCCCCTTCCCTCCAACTGAAGAGATCTCCAGGGGATTTAAAGAGCTAGTACCCCCTTTTCCCACTTTTTCATTTTTCGCTTTTTCCCCTTTCGGAAGCTAGTCATAAAAAACTAGGACATTCAAAAACACCTAGATATATGGAGAAAATGCAAGAGTGCCCAGGGAAAGGCTCAGAAAAGATTTAAATGACAAGTTTACAACTCAGGTTGATCTTTGGCAAAGAGACAGCCTATAACAATCAAAAAACCAAAAACAATAGTAAACACACACACATACACACACAGCAAACCCTGGGGAATGGGGAGAATCTGATTTCCAGAATTACCACATTATTAAATTCAAATGTCCAATGGTTGACCAAAAAATCACAAAGCATACAAAGAAACAGGAAAATATGGCCCATCCAAAATAAATCAACAACAAAAAAGTGTCCCTGGAAAAGACCTAATGGCAAATATTCTACATAAACACTTTAAATGACTATTTTGAAGATTCTCAAAAACAAAAAAAAACAAAAAACAAAGATGATATGGAGAACGTCAAGAAAATGATGTGTGAACAAAACAAAAATATAAAGAGATAGAAAACTTAAAAAGAGACCAAAAACAAATTCTGGAGCTGAAAAGTACAATAACTGAAATGAAAAATTCACAAGAGGAATCCGAAGGCAGATTTGAGCAGGCAGAAAAAAATAAATCACATAGGACAATGAAAATTATAATCTCTGAGTAACAGAGCCTAAGGGATACCATCAAGTAGACCAACATATGTACTATGGCAATCCTAGAAGAAGAAGAGAGAGAGCAAGGGGAAGAGAGACTATTTGAAAAAAAATAATAGCTGAAAACTTCCTAAATTTGATAAAATACACGAATATAAATATCCAAGAAGCTCAATGAAATCCAAGTAAGATGAACTCAAAGAGACTCACACCAAGACATATTATAATCAAACTGTCGAAAGACAAAGAACATCTTGAAAACAGCAAGAAAGAAGTGAATCATCACATACATGGGATCCTCAATAAGACCAGTTGCAGATGTGTCTTCAGAAACTTTGGACACCAGAAGGCAGTGAGCTGATATATTCAAAGTGCTAAAAGAAAAAAACTGTCAACCGAGAATCCTATATCTGGAAAAACTGTCCTTCAAATGTTGAGAAAAAAGTAGACATTCCCAGATAAACAAAAGCTGGGGGAGTTCATGACTACTAGGCCTGCCCTGCAAGAAATGCTCAAGGGAGTCCTACAAGGTGAAATGAAAGGACACTAGACAGTAACCTGAAGCCTTATGGAGAAAACGAAGATCTCAATAAAGGTAAATATATGGGTAATTATAAAAGATAGTATTATTGTAACAATAATTTATAACTGTACCCTTTGTTTTCTGCATGATGTAAAAGACATTTAAGGAAAAAAACATTGATATAAAAGCCAGTGTTACTGGAATTTTGGTTTGTAAATTCAAACCCTGTTTTTTACGTAAATTAAGATACTAATGAATTTTTAAAATATTATTAGTTTATGAATGTGGACACACAATGTATAGAGATGTAATTTTATGACATTAACCGAAAGACGGGGGTATGGAGCTGTAAAGGAATAGAGTTATTTTTTTCCCTTCTCTTTAATTCCCTGCCGCCGCCCACTTTCACCCCTGACCTACTGATGTTGCCATCTTCCTTTTTTTAAAGAACTGGATCTCTGAAGGCGGGGAGTCTCCTCCCACATGCTCGCAGCGCACACCCTGGGCCTGGCACCCGCAGTGTACTCAGGGGGCCTGGTGCACGCAGGGCCTGGCTCCACCTGGGGCACAAATGCAGGACCTTCTGCGTGTAAAGCAGATGTGCTAACTACTACACTATGGAGCCACCCAGTTTTTAAATGGGTTTTAGGGTTTTGTTTTGTTTGTTATTTTGTTAAGGAATAGAGTTTTTGTATGTTATTTTGTTCTGTTTTGTTTTTTAACTTTTTATAAATTAAGCTGGTATAAATTAAAATTAGTGTTATAACTTTAAGATGTTAAATGTAATTCTCATAGTAACTAAAAATAAAATAGCTATAGAATATATACAAAATGAAATGAGAAAGGAATTTAAACAGTTCATTACAAAAAATAATCCACAAAACACAAAATAAAATAGTAAGGCATAAAAAGAGGAAACAAAAAAAAGTATCAAACATCTATCATATGACCCAGCTATTCTAGTCTTATTTACCCAAAAGAAAGAAAAGCATATTTTCTTACAAAGACTTGTACACAAATATTTATAGCAGCTTTGTTTGTCATAGCCAAAAACAGGAAACAACCCAATATCCATTACCAGGTGAATGTATAAAAAATGGTGGCATATCCATATATTGGAATACTATTCAGGAATAAAAAGGAATTAACTCTTGATACACACAGCAACATTGATAAATTTCAAAATAATTAGGCTCAGTGAAAAAAAGTAAGACAAATGAATATATACTGTATGTTCCATTTATACAAAATTCTAGAAAATGCAAAGTATTGTGACAAAGTAGACAAGTGGTTGCCTATAGACATTGAGGGCAAGGAGAGAGGTGGAAAGGAGGCACAAGAAAATGTTTGGTGGTGCCATATTGGTGTGTATACATATGTCAAAAATGTTCAAATGGTGTACTTTAACCTGCACAGTTTATTAGATGTTAATCATATCACAATAAAGCTGTAAAAATAAATAGATGAGAGAGAGAGGAAAACTTCACATTACAGAAGAATGACAGCTAACAATATGGATGATCTGTATTTTGCCACCTTCAGTGTAATAACTGATTCCACAAAGATCAGCAATAAATGTTAAAACCATTAGGTGACTGGTTATTAGGGAATTTGTGTCACTAGGGGTTCCCAAAGACCACCCTAAGTTTCTGTGATTTGCTAGAAGGACTCACAGTATTCAGAGCCATTATACTCAAGGTTATGTTTTATTATAGCAAAAGGATATTACATTTAAAGACATTATTAATGAGAAACAAACTAAAGAAATATTTAGAGTTGCATTAACTCCCATGTTCTAAAGATTTGTAAGACATTTTATAAAGAATCTATCCAAAGTGAAGATTTGCAAGATATTTTATAAAGATTCAATCCATAGGAATTTCAAAATAAGTAACTCTGTATAGAGGAGAGAGTGGAACTTACATTTATATTTATTGAGCACTGGCTCTGTTCCATATCCTGTGCTGTTTATTTTATGTACACTGTGTTACTGATTCTGTAAATTGCACTCATTTTTTTTTAACCCAGACTGACCAAGAAAGATCACAGCCTCAATCCTTCTCACCATTTATCATAGACCCTCAGAGGGAAGTCAGAGGGAGTCCAGCCAAGCAGACCCTTCCAGGCTCAGAGAAGAGCCAAGTTCCTCTACAGAGGAGTATATGGTAGGACAATTCAGAGGATGCAAGGGATCGCCTTCTCCTATCCCAGAGTTAAACTGAGGGAAATTTCCAAATATCATTTTTATTCTAAGACCTAGTGTAAGGCATGTAGTCTCTTCACCTGAAAACTTTACTCTGGACTCATGTTCCTACTTGGGAACCATTTCTATGAAACTGAGGCCCCTATCACAATAAGGTGGGAGGACAGAGCAGCAGCAAAGACCCCATAGACACAAGGTCCTAGAAACTCTGTCTCCCACAATTAAGCTCATGATGCACATCACTCCCATAATGCCCAGTCTGTGTCAGTGCCCAACGAGATACAGGAATAGGAGATACCAAAAGAAAATTGTACAGGTCCTGCTCCTATGAGAGTGTGAAGGCACTGTTGTGAAAACGGGATAGGCGCTGAGAAAAAAAATGGGACAAGCACTAATACCAATTCCAGAAACACAGAAATAAGAATCCACACCCATCCTCTGCCAGTTACATTTTCTATAGTCAACATTGGGCAATGGCCAAATGCTTACAACTTCCCATCACAGTCTCAAAGTTCCCCAAAAGTATCACTGCACAGCCAAGAGATACCAGAAACACCAAAATGAGGACAGATACCTCCCACACCCACTTGCTTCACTACTGAACTTCTACATCATTACACAAGGTAACCACAACCACAGTCGCTCTCACAGAGAACCAACAGCACCACCACAAAGCCACAACCCCACTATTAGGAACACTGAAATGACTATCCTCCCCAGTCCCAGCTGGCTCACAGCTAAATTCTTACCCAGTTAGTAACACAAATGGTGACATACAGTCACACAAACAATGTTCATACATTCTCAAAGATCACACTGTCACAATCCAGACAATATAAATCTGAGATACAAATTTGAGGATATGCTCAGGCCATCTCTACCTCTCTTCACCACCAAACTATTCTTTCCAGAGTCAGTAACACAAATGCTCACATGCAATCACATACAATCAATTCACACAGTCATGCCATCACACTTTCACAAATTGGCCAATACAGATATCAACCCTTCACATACACAGCCCATAACATAGATAAGTCACACATAGCCACGTAAACCTTGTTCACATCGCAAACAGCCACAGATATAATCCTGCAGTCATAATCATGCATAACGTCATACAGCCAGCCAGTGCTATAGGCACACATGCCTCCCCTTCGTTGTCTCTGGCATCTGCAGCCTTGAGATCCCTGCTCCGAGATCCAGGCTCCCTCACCGACCTCTGGTCACAGGTTGGTTTGGTCCGACTGAGCTCAACCGAACCCTCCTCATGAGCGGAACTCCCACCAATGACCCGGAACCTCCGTACCCCTCGAAGTCAGCAGCGCGGCCCTGCACTTCTAGGGAAGGAACTGGGACGGGCAGCAGTAGCAGCCACAGGCACAGAGCCCCGAAAGCTTCGACAACGCCAGTGTGGGTCATAGGCTCAGGCCAAACTGCTCAAGGCGCCCTAAACCGCAAGGCCTCAGGCAACTCTTGAGTCCACACACCCCGAGCACCAGAGATTTAGCCAAAGCACAAATTTGGGCAGGTGGGAGCCTCGAGGTGGGGAGGGTCCTGAGAAATGTAGTCCAGGGCAAGCCGTCACCTGGGGCGCGGTGGATCCTGTGAAATACAGTTCCAAGCGGCGCTAGCCTCACCCGCCTGGTGCAGAACACGGTTGTCCTGCACACAGCGGACCAAGTCGGCTATTAGGGAACCCCGCCCAAGCCCCTCCAACTGGAACTGAGCCTCTTTCTTGGGCTGACGTCAATTCAAGGCCTCTAGGCTCCAGTCCCAGTGCCCCCTGAGATGTGCGGGAGTCTCAGGGGAGGGGAGAAAACAGGCAGCTCTAAACAGAGGTTATAGTCAGTCGTGGGGAGAAGAGGAAGGCAACTGCCAAAGAGATTCAAAGGAGAGTGTAGGATCCTTAGAGACAGACCCTGAGACTCTGTGTACAGGTTACCCTGACTCTCTGAATGTGGAGTGTTCCTTTGAAAGCTTTCATAGGCTAAAATGGTATAAAGTGAAGAAGCAATTACCATTAATTTATGTGGAAAATGTTTTGAGCATTCCTAGACCCAAAAACTAACCTTATTAGGCTTTTCTGTTACCTTAGGACACATCTTGTTAACAGATGAACAAAGTAAATCAAGATAAAGCACAGATGCTTGCAGAAGATGCTAAAAGTAGTTCCCAAGGAAGGAGGAGGAGCTTGGCAGTGCCACTCTTGCCGCTGCTCTGACTGTGCTGCCTCTGTAACAGCTCATTGAACACTATTTTCGCTTTTTGTCCTTTTTTCAAAAAAGCAAGAAATCCTCTTTAGATTTTTTTTTCAAAAGCAGGAACTAATGTAGGTCTTTCATAAAATTGCAGTAGAATAAGATGAACTTTTGAAAAGCAGGAGATTCCTGTAAATACTGATACATTACTCATGTAGCTGATAGTCAGGATCTTATACCTGAGACTATGAGTCAAGATAAGACAGTGTTTCAAAAATTTCTACTTACTAAATAGAATAGGGATTTGAAAAGAACAGAGAAAGTAAAATGGTGAAAATTATAAAAAAGACAAGGAAATTTTCCAAAACTGACAGACATGAGTCAACAAGATGAAAGTCCATCAAGTACCAAGCACCAGTGGATGAAAAAAATTCTTTCTAAGGCATATAATTAGACAATTCTGAAGTATCAGGGATGGCAGATGTCCACTATTGGCCAAAACAGAATAAGCCCATTAGTATCTCTCTGCCACTGATTACTACTTAACACTCTGGACCAAATACAAAAAGCAACAACCTGATGACTCAGAATTATAAATAATAGCAAGTGGAAGTGGAGGGAGATAAAAACATGAAGAATTCACAATATGGAGACTTATTTACTGGGATATTTTCCTCCTCTCACTTCTGGCTTTGATCGGAAGATGAGCATGTCCTAGAACTCTAACGGGTGCAAATAGCAAAAGCTATAAGAGAAACCCCTTCTTTCTACCCAGAGAGCTAGAAAAAGAGGCTCCTTTTATCTTTTTTCTCTACTAGCTTTGCACTAAGACCAGCCCCAGTCATGAGGCTTGCACTGCCACTACAGTTGCTGGCAGCAGAACTGAGAAAAGAAGCCCATAGGGTCCAAAATGGGTATATTATTTTTTTCATTCTCTGCTCTTACCACCTCACCATAAAGTGAGGTGTGTGACAGCATGGGGGAAAGGAGCAGCCAAAACTTTGACAGAAACCCACACTTTCTAACTAGAGGACAGGCAGTTGTAGAATGTGGAGGAAATCCTGGGTGAGAAACCTAGAGAAGGGCATCTCCTAATTCTGTGAATTAACTGACACAAGACCCACACTCACCCTCAAGCTGTACACGAGTGGAACAGACCCAAAGAAGCATAATAAAGGCTCCGAGAACTGAAGTATGATATAAACATTGCACAAGTCCTAGAATAACTTCAGAGTGGCACATGTATAGACATACCAAAAACAGCACAGCAAAGCCTTTGGAAACTGAACTGATATTGGATCTATTTCTCAGAGAAGGTTAAACAGAACATGCAGTCTGAACCTGAGTATATTGCCTGCTAAAAAAAAAATTTAAATCATTATCTAGAGGAGGAGAAAAGAAATGGTGTAGATGATAGAGGCTTTGTTCATCCCTCTTGTTACCAAATCAAAGTTGTGACAGAATCACAGAGCAAACAGCAAGGAAAGTCGCCTAAGATCTATGAACAAGCCCCACAACTAGGGAGATAAATAAGAAATCACCCTGTAACAGGAGGAGGTAGGACAGGGCAAGGATGCAAGCTTTCCCAGTCATGAGTGGCTGAGTGGGACAGAGGCCATAGCAGCATCTGAAGATGCCTCTTAAAGGGGCCATGTCCATGAGTGCACTTTTGCAGTGACGGACCTGCTCACTCTGAGCACCAACACCAGTTTGGCTGCATGGAGGGCACTAGGGACTTACAAAGGGACACTGAGTTGTCAGAATGAGGGCCAGAGGCTAGGGTCTCTCCCCAACAGAAGTGCCTGTGGTATTCGTTGTTCCTCTGTTGACCTGTCCCCGCTCTCAGTGTGTGGACTCAGCGCCGCCATAGCTGAGCCATCACCAAATTGGATAACAGAGGTCGCTCTGCCCAGAAGATTCCCTGAAAC
Source organism: Pteropus medius (assembly GCF_902729225.1). NCBI lineage: Eukaryota > Metazoa > Chordata > Mammalia > Chiroptera > Pteropodidae > Pteropus > Pteropus medius. Next base: position 340,850 of record NW_024352839.1, read on the forward strand.
TCCACCTCCCCCAACTCGTAGCCACACCCAAGCCACATCCAGGTGTGTCCTTGGCAATTCACGTGCTCCTTGGTGAGCAGCACCAAGACACACTAGTGGCATCTGGCCTCATTTTCTGGCATGGCTTCTTGAGGCAACTATATAAGCACAGCATCTGTGGATTGCTTGGTTATCTTAAGAGGTGGCCCCAGAAAGGCACAGGCTGGGACTAAATTTGGCCTGCAGCTGAGCCCCTCTCAGGACTGTGCCACTGGACACCTACTACACAAAGCCACACGAATAAGACTGGGAGACTTAGGAGCTTTGCTTAGTACATAGAAACAGAAACAGAAAGGCAGCCAAAATGGGAAGATAAAGAAGCAGAAACCATATGAGAGAACAAAACAGAGATCCAGAAATAATGGAGTCAGGCAATCTCACAGATGCAGAGTTCAAAACACCGGTTATAAGATGCTCAATGAACTTAGGGGAAGTATAAGTGAATTCAGTGAGAACTTTAACAAAGAGACAAAAAAAAACCCATAAAAATGGAAATGGAAATTATAAAAGGGAACCAGTCAGAAATGAAGAACACATTAACCTAGATGAAGAGCATACTAAGTGGAAAAAACAGAGTGGATAAAGAAGAGGAGCGAACCACCGATATAGAAGGTGGGGAAGCCAAGGACACTCAATCAGAATGGCAAGAAAAAAGCCAAGACTATAATAATAATATTAAAGGCAAAAAGATCCATGTCATAGGGGTACTGGAAAAAAACCATGATGTTGAAGAGCTATTTTAAGAAATAATGCTGGAAAACTTCCCTAACCTGGTGAAGGAAACAGACCTAAAACCCCAGGAAGCTCAGAGTCCCAAAAAAGATGAACCCAAAGAGGCCCACACCAAGACACATCATAATTAAATACCAAAAGTTCACTACCAAGAGAGGATCTTAAAAGCAAGAGAAAAGCATTTAGTTACCTACAAGGGAGCTCCCATAAGACTGGCAGCCATTTTCTCAAAAGAAACTATACAGGACAGAAGGGCCTGGCACAAAATATTCAACATGATGAAAACCTAGGATCTACAACCAAGAATACTTTATCCAGCAAAGCTATCATTTAGAGTCAAAGGACAAAAGAGAGCTTCCCAGACAAAAATAACCAAAGGAGTTTATCAACACCAAGCCAGTATTATAAGAAACGTTGGAGGGACTTAAGAAGAAAATCATGTATCAAAAACATGAATAAAGAATAGTAATAACTACATTTCTATAAACAAGTACCTCAAATGGAAAAGAATTAAGTTCTCCAACCAAAAGATAGAGTGGCTGAATGGATAAGAAACAAGACCCCTACATATGCTGCCTGCAAGAGACTCACTTCAGATTAAAAGATAGACAGACTAAAAGGGGATGGAAAAGATACTGCCTTGATGGACCTAGAGGATATTGTGCTGAATGAAATGGGAAAGATAGAGAAAGACAAATATCGCATAATTTCACATATAGGTGGAACCAAAAGAAGAAATAAATAGCAAAAGCGGTAATAAATTCATAGATACAGAGAATATTTTGAGGGCTACTAGATGGGAGAAGGGTTGAAGGGATGGGAAGAAAAGGCAAAGGGATTAAGAAGTACAAATGGATAGTAGCAGAATAGACAAGGAGATGTAGAGTGTAGCATGGGGAAGATGGTTAATAATATAATAAATATGTAAGGGGGAAGAGGGGTACTAGATTTAATGGAGTGACCGCTTTGTGAGTTATATGGATCTCTGCTAGGTTATGCAACTGAAACTAGTATATTATTGTATGCCAACTATAATTGAAAAAAACTCATTGAATTGTACAATGTAAATATGAGCAACTAATTGTCTATTATATATCAATAAAGCTGGGGGGCGGATTTTAAATAAAAGATTAGCAAATTAAAAAAAGTAGAAATGTAAAAATAAATCATAATCTAGTTGATTTTATCAAAACACAGTCTCAATATTTAAAATGTCCAGGATACAATCCCAAATTATTTGATATGCAAAGAACCAGGAAGATGTGATCAATTATCAAGGGAAAGGAAAATCAACAGACGCCAAAGTAAAGACTCAAATGTTAGAATTATCAGATATACTTTAGGACAGTTATTATCACTATGCTACATTTCATTCTTGAAATAAATGGAAATATAGAATTTTTAAAAAGACATAAACTATGAAAATATCTAAGTGGAAATATTAAAAATGAAAAATACAATACTTGAAATTTAAAAAAATATTAGATGGACTCAAATGCAGAACAGAGATAACAGAGAAAAAAGTCAGTGAACTTGTAGATCAATAAAAATTATTCAATCTGAAGAACAGAAAAAAGGATTGAGAAAAAATGAACAGATCCTTAGCAATTTGTTGGACAATATCAAATTCTCTAAAATTTGTATCATTGGAGTTCCAGAAGATTAGAAAAGAGAGATTGATGCAGGAAAAAATATGTAAAGAACTTATGGCTGAAATTTTCTGAAATTTGAAAGACATAAATTTACAAGTTCAAGTAGCTCTGTGAACCCCAAACAGGATGAACTCAGAGAAAATCAGGCCCAGACACGTAATAATCAAACAGCTGCAAAACAAAGATAAAATATTTTGAAAGCAAAATATATATATATAATAATAACACATTACACGTTAAGGGAACGATGATTCAAATGGTTGTGGATTTCCCATCAGAAATTTTAGAACCCAGAAGATAGTAAAACAATATGAAGTGCTGGTTAAAAAATTAAGTGCCAGTTCATAACTTTATAACCAGTGGAAATATCTTTCAGAAACTAAGGTGAAATAAAGGCATTCTCAGATAAAGGAACTCTAAGAATACAAGCATCTTGCTCTAGAGGAAAACCCAAAGGTGGAAGAAAAATGAAAGAAGGGAGGAACTTGGATCTTCAGGAAGTAAGAAAGAGCAACATAAATGGTAAATACCTAAGAAAATATGACACTATTTTTCTCTCCTTAAATTCCTTAAAATATGTATGACTGTTCAAAAAGTATTACATTGTCTGGTAGGGTTTTTATTGTAATAGATATAATATATGACAACTATAAAATGCAGTGGAGAAGGTAATGGAACACATGGTTTTAAGTCTTATGCATTTTACTTGAAGTAGTTAAATTTAACTCTAAACTGTGATAACATAGGAATGTATATTGTATACCTAGAGGAACCACTAAAAAATTTACAAAGAGATAAAGCCAAATAGACAATCCTAAATGAAAATGTAATACTAATATGTATTCTAATGGAAAACTGCTTCTCCACTCACAACACATCTGACATCAAATGTGTGGGGTTTTTTTTCTCCACATCAATCAATTTTCCAACTTTCTGGACCCCAGCTGGTATAATTTAATTCAGTTCTGACAATAACTACCTATGGTTTAAAGGTTCAGTCCCACAAGAGTGCCCTCACTTCAAATACCAGTTTCAAGTAATGAGTAATGAGGGTACCCACATTTCTGTCCAACTTGGCTACAAAGTCAAGGGTTTCTACAACTCCCCTCAGGTTTAATAATTTGCTAGAATGACTCACAAAACTCAGAAAAATGTTAACATGTTTACCAGTTTATTATAAAGGAAATTAAAAAGGATACTGATGAAAAGCCAAATGAAGAAATACATTGGACAAGTTTTGGAAGCATCCCAAGTGCAAGAGCTTCTTTCTCCATAAATTTGGGGTGCACCACTCTCCCAGCATATAGATGTGTTCACTAACCCAGAAGCTCTGAAAAACCCCTACTTTAGGGATTTTTATGGAGGCTTTATCATATAAACATGAAGGACTAGTAACAATGTCCAGCCCTTCTCCTATCCCTGGAGGATGAGGGGGTGGGGTTGAAGTTCCAATATTCTAATCACAGTTTCATCTTTCTAGTGACCAGCTCCTATTTTGAAGCTATTCAGAACCCACCAAGAGTCACCTCATTAGAACAAATGATGCTGCTATTGCCCAAGAAATTCCAAGAGATTTAGGAGCTCTGTGTGAAACATTCCTATCACCACTGTCACTCAGGAAGTTTATAAGGTTTTTAGGAGCTCTGTGTCAAGACTGGGGTTAAAGACCAATTATTAGAACAAAAGATGTTCCTAGCACCCCCCATCAGTCAGGAAATGACACAGGTTTTAGGAGCTTTCTGTCAGGAACCAGAGACAGAAAACAAATATATATTTCTTACTATGACACAGTTCAAGTAATTCAAAAGGAAAAAGGAGAGAACAGAAAAACAAAGCACAGAAGGGCCAACATAAAACAAATAAGTGGTAGACCTAAATCTAACCTTATCAATAATTACATTAAATGTAAAGGGTCTTAATACACCAAATAAAAGGCAGATTTTCTCAGGTTATATTGAAAAAAAATATTTCCCAACTATATGTTGTCTAAAGCAATCCACCAGAAATACAATGATATAGCTAGATTAAGGGTAAAGGGGTGAGAAAAGATATGACAGGCAAATATTAATGAAAATTAACTTGTAATGGCTACATTCATATCAGACTTAGAAGATTTCCAAAACAAGGAAAATTACTGAATATAAAGAACAGTGAAAAATTTTACAAAGAATTTATAGAAACCTAAGGAATTTATGGAACAATATCGAAAGGTCTAACATTCATGTCATTGGAGTCCCGAAAGAGAGAATAACATGCAGAAAAAAATATTTGAAAAAATAATGGCTAAAAACTTCCCAAATTTCATGAAAGACATAAATTACAAGTTCAAGGAGCTCTGGAAACACCAAATAGAATAAACTCTAAGAAAATCATGCCCAGACACATCATAACTAGACTGCGAAAAAATACAGGTATTGAAAAAATTGAAAGCAGTCAAAAATAATGTATTACACGTAAGAGAAAAATAAATCAAATGGTTATGGACTTCTCATGAGAAAAAACAGAGGCCAGAAGACAAGGAAACAACATTCTGAAAGTGCTAATAAAAAAGGATTGCCAATCAATAATTCTCTATCCATTGAGCATATCCTTTAAGACTATGGCGAAATAATATTCTTAGATGAAGGGAAACAAAAAAGAATTCATTGCCAATATTTCTGCTCTAAAGAAATGCTAAAGGAGGTTCATCAGGCTGAAGAAAAATAAAAGAAATGGAAAACTTGGAACATCAGGAATTAAGGAAGACCAATAAAAATGATACATATCTGGAGAAATATAAAAAGATTATCCATCTCTTTGAGGGTTGTCAATGTATATAGATTTAACAACTCCAGCATAAAATGGAGAAAGTAAGACTTTATGGTCGTGAGGCTTACATTTTAAAGTGGTGAAATATCAACTCTAAGTAGACTAGGAGCACTTAGATATGTATATTATAATCTTTAGAACAACCACTAAAAAATAATAGAGATAATTTTTAAAAAGCAATAGATAAAATAGAATATTACAAAATATATAATGAATCCAAAAGAAGGCAGGAAAGGGGAACAGAAAAACGAGAAAAAGGGTAAAAGAAAAACAATTATAAAATTATGAACTTTAATTTAACTGTATCTATACATTAAATATAACTAGTCTAAACATAACAAACACAACAAATAAGAGATTGTAAGATTGGAGTTTTAAACATATTTAAAATAAGTTTCTTTTGACAGAACAGTTTTATTTTTTATTTAAGTACAATTTACATAACTTAAAATTAACCATTTTTACATGTATCATTCCATAGCATTTAGTACATTCACAATATTGTACAAATGTCATCTGTATCTGGTTCCAAAACATTTTCTTTTCTTTTCTTTTTTAAGCGAGGCAACCCTTGGTTGACCTCACAGATTGCAAAGACCTTGTCAGCTTACAGTCCTTTACTTTTTTTATTTTTATGCCTGCAACACCTGGTCTTCCTAGGTGGTCTCCCATCCAAATACTAACTAGGCCCAACCCTGCTTAGCTTCCAAGGTCAGATACGATCGGGCTTGTTCAGGGTGGTATGGCCGTAGACTCCAAAACATTTTCATTTCCCCAAAAGGAAATTCCATACTTATTAAGCAGTCACATGCCATTCTTCCAACACCTGGCAAACACTAATCTGCTGTCTAAATGGATTTACCAATTCTGAATATTTCATATAAAATAAATCATACAATATGTGAACTTTGTGTCTGAATTGTTTCACTTAATATGTTTTTAATGTTCATTGATATTTTAACATCAGTAATTCATTTATTTTTATAACTAAATACTATTCCATTGTATGATGGATATACCACATTTTGTTTAGACATTCATCAGTTAATAGATTGGCTTTTGGCTATTGTGAAAACTTATGCTAGGAACATTCTTGTACAAATTTTTGTTTAAACACCTGTTTTCAATTCTTTGGATATATCTCTAGAAGTAGAATGTCTGGATCACATGGTAATTTTATGTTTAACTTATTGAAAAACCACCAAACTGTTTTCCAGAGTAGCAGCACCATTTTAAAGTCCCTCCAGCAATTCAAAATTCTTGTCAACATTTGTTATTTTCCATTGTTTGGGCTATCATCATCCTAGTGGATGTGAAGTGGTATCTCCTTGTCGTTTTGATTTGCATTTCCCTAAAGATTAGTGACGTGGAGCATCTTGCCATGTGCTTTTTGAACGTTTATATATCTTCTTTGGAGAAAAAGGGCTCTAAGTTACAGGCTCATTTTTATTGGGTTGTCTTTTTGTTGTTGAATCAAAAATTCTGGATTCTAAATCCTTATCAGATATACGATCTATAAACATTTTCCTCATTCTGTATGTTGTTTTTTCACTTTTATTATAGTATCTTTTGATGCACAAACTCTTCAATTTTGATGATATCCAATTTACATTTTTCTTTTATTGCTTGAGCTTTTTGGGTCTTATCTAAGAAATCATTGCCAAATCTAAAGTCATGAAAATTTACCCTTATGTTTTCTTCTGAGTTTTATGGTTTTACCTTTTATGTTTAGGTCTTTGATCCATTTTGAGTTAATTTTTGTATATGGTGTCAGGTAAAGATCCAACTTCATTCTCCTGCATTGATTTAGCCAGCACCGTTTTTTTTAAGAGACTATTCTTTCCTCAATTGAATGGCCTTGGCATTCGGTCAAAAATCAATTGCCCATAGATGTATGGGTTCATTTGTGGACTCTAATTCTATCCTATTAATTAATCTCTATTATTATTCTAGTAACATATTGTTTTAATTACTGTAGCTTTGTAGTCAATATTGAAGTGTATCTCTTCCCCAGTTTCTTCCTTCCGTGGCTTTTCAGTCTATCTACTAGCTCTGTTAGTTCTTGTCACAGGTGGCTGTGGGTAGTTTATGTCTTTAAAAGCTTTTGACAAAAGCCTCTCAGGTGGTCACTCCAGCCCTTAGAGTTCTGAGATGGTAGAGGAGAAACAAAGGTAGGCCCCTGTGCTGATTACTCAGGGAGCTGCCAGACAGGTAAAAATCAGAACAATTCTTTGAGGACAAAGTCTGTATTGCTCGACTACAGTACAAACTGTACCAGGAATTCAGGCCACCATACCCACAGCCGCCTCTGAACTGGGAGGATAGTAAGCAAAATGTAAGTAATAATAGTAATAACTATAGTAAGCAAAACTGGGGTAAGCAAAAATGCCACAATTTCTTCTTATTGAAAATTAGCTTTTTTTTTTATTAAGCACTCCCCTAGTTTTGTAATTTTTAAGTTAGATTCCAGAGTTTTGAAAAAGTTGATTCTGACCATTTGCCAGCTTAATCATTGCTTCAGCGGAGGGATGGAACTGTGGAGCTCCCTTCTCCATCATTCTCAGTGACATCACACCCATTTCTATCAAATTTTGTTTTATATATTTTACAGCTCTGTTGTTTGGTACAAACATATTTAGGATTTCTATATTTCAATAGACATTCCTGGAGGATATTTTCACTAAGCAAAGAATTATGGATTTAACAGTTTGTGTTTCCTTTCACTTCTTAAAAATGTGCTACTTCCTCCATGATTTCTGATGAGAAATCTGTCAGATTGTGTCCTCCTATAGATAAAGTGTCATTTCTCTCACTGCTTTTAAGATTTTTTTTCTTTATATTTAGTTTTAAGAGGTTTGATTAAAATGTGTCTTGGTTAGGATTTCCTTGGTTTTTACTCTGGGTTTTATTGAGCTTTTTGAATCTGTAGGTATATGTCTTTTGCTATATTTGGGACATTTTCAACCATTATTTCTTCAACTAGGTAGTCCCGCCCTCATTTTCCCTTCCCTATGTGACTCCTCCAACATGAATTTTAGATTCTTTACTATTTCATAGGTCTCTGAGGCTGTTTTTCTTTACAGTCTATTTTTCTCTCTGCTTTCAAACTGAATTATTTCTGTTATCTGTCTTCAAATTCACGGAATTGTTCCTCTGTATATTCCATACTACTGTTGAGCCCATCCATTGAGGTTTTTTTGTTGTTGTTGTTATTGTATTTTTCAATTCTAAAGTCTCCATTTAGTTTTTCTTTTTTGTCTTCTATTTCTTGCTAACACTTTCTACTTTTTTGTTTCAGACATGTTTGCAATTGTTGATTAAAGTGTATTTATGACGGCTCCTTTAAAATCTTTGTCATGTCATTCTAATGTCTCTGTTATCTGTGTTGGCATCTATTGATATTTTTAAGACTTTATTTTTTAGAGCAGTTTTAGGTTCATAGCAAAATATCCATTGATTTTTATTCAAGTTGGGATTTTCCTGGTTTTGGTACTGTGATTTTCTACTGAAATGTGGACATTTTTGGCATTTGGGGCATATTGTGAGACTAGATCTTATTTAAACCTTCAGTTCTAGCTGGCTTCCTCTGACACTGTCATGGCTGAGAGCAGAGACACTACCTTGTTTCTGCCAGATGTAGGTAAAGTCTAGGTTCCTCACTCAGCTTTAACATCTGAGGAAGGCCTCCTTATTATTGCTGAAAAAGGGTGGAAGTTTCAGCTTCCCATTAGGCATCTACTGGTAAACACCCAGCTGTATTACTGTTCCCCAGGTGGTCTCCACTGACCTTACAGGGGTGTGTTGTGGCCTTGTTATCACTGGGCAGTAATGAAAGTCCTAACTCTCCAGTAAACCTCCCTGACATCATCCCGTAGGGAGACTGAGGGGTGCAGGTGGCTCATTACTGCTGGATTGGGGTAGGAGTCCCAGCTTCCCAAAATAGTCCAAATTAACACAATGAAGGGGGGTGCTGTCTTATAACCATTGATGGAGATGAAAGTCCCAGCTCCCTATTCATCCTTTTCTGACATCTCTCCCGAGGTGAGGTGGGGTGGAAGCATCCTTTTACAGCCTGGCAAGAGTGGAAATACAGGGCCCCCATAGGACCTTTGCAGGTATGGGTGGAACCAGTTTTTCTTGTGGTGTTTGGCTGGAGTAGAGTGGTAAAAGTTTCCTGTCTTACTAGGCAGTCCTTTTCTTTGTTCTTTTGTTAGAGAAAGCAGGCTTTTCTTGTTTTATTTTTTCTGTCTACACCAATTGACATTTCAGAACTGCCAGCTTCTTCGGCTGGGATACAAGTCTGGGATACATGAGGCAAAAAGAAAACCAAGAGAACTCACCATCATGTTATTTCTTAGATTCCACTGGTCTCAACCCTGTCTGCCTTTTTTTTTTTTTTTTCACTTTTCAAAGTCTTATATTTGTTATCTATAAACACCCAGGGTTTTTATTTGTACCTAGCAGGAGAAATAGAAAAAAGTATATCTACTCAATCTTTTCTGAGGCAGAAATCCCTCTTCTATTATTTTAAAATTATTACTACTTTGTAATGTTCTTTTCTTGCCCTTTTAAATGTCTATTGTACAGATAGAGAATATTCTAGGTCTATTTTTATGTTTTTCCTTTTCTCTCATAATTTCAGTGTCATCTCAGACCAGCAATGGTTTGAAAAGAAATAATTAGCTGTTATGTAAATTTCTAAGTGACTCCACTTCATAAACTTGGTGTGAATATTGACACATTATAAAGTTTTCAAAACAGTGCCTGACAAATATTAAAGACTCAATTATTGGGAGGAATTATTCTGAAATCTATGATTCCTGAGTGGACAAATGCAGAGAAGAATAAGAAAGGTGCAATGGAAGAGTAAGAGCTGATCTCTGCCTTTGATGATTAACACATTTTGATAGCTGATAATTGAGCATTATAGTAGATGCACATTCCAAACAGAAGAAAAGGCATAAGAAAAATGCTAATGTGGAAAAGTGCAATGTGAGTTCTGGGACCATCAATCTATTTTTACTTTATGATATATAGAATACATAAATAAAAAATGAAAAAATATGAAAGACCTTGAAGGTAAGGAGTTCAGATTGTTCTCTACAGGAATCGAAGAATGGTAGACATTTATTCTGAGTTATGACTATGGGAAAACCAGTCATCTTTTCAATTTTTAACATGCAAATGAAGACTGCATGTTTACCCATAGACCACTTTCTGTATAGCTCTATCATCTCAAAAAATTTGCTTTTCCTGCTATTTCCTTCCTGGATTATGTATCAGCCTGGATTCCTTCAATTATCTCAGCAACTCAGACAACCATTCAACCATTTCAATGAAATGAAGTTAGGAAAAATAAAAACTGGTTCTGGTAATAAGTGAAAAAGATGAATGTGTCTGGCTGCAGTTTGTCCAGAGACTTTACACCAGAAAGCCAAACAGAACTATGGGCCTTCTCAGCCCCACTTTTTCAGTCCTGTGGGCATAGCCACTGCAGTCAACCATCTTAAACCATACTTCCCCTCTACTTCTGTCTGTGCCCTTAGAAATGCCAGTCATAACAAACAGTGCTAATGTGCTAAACCTCAACACTAAAGGTTTTACTTCCACATCCTGCATTAACTTAGCCATGCTTTTTCTAAGGATTTCTCTTCCTCTACAGTGCTTGAGTTGATGTTGCTCATTTCCCATGCCTCACATCCCATGGATCCCAGAAAAAGTGGACGGGTGTGTGTGGGGGGTGTTATTTTTTGTTGCCTGCACATATACATTTCTATACCTCATCCTCACAATGAAGTCCTTTAGTGAGAGCTGTATCAATGCTTATACCCTTTCTATTCTGGAACTACTGTTAACTTGCTCAAAACTCATTCTGAAATATAGTTTTGATAAAATTCATGAATCTATTTTGTGGGGGTAGGGTTAAGGAAGTTGTTGCATTCCAGCTAGATTTGCTCAAACTCATGCTGGTAATTTTAAAGACTTACGTATCTAAGCTTATTTCCACAGAAACTGCTTTTTCAGCTAGGTTTACTGATTTCAAGATTATAGATTGGATTATGTCTCCAAAAAGGTATGGTTAAGTCCTAACCGTGGTACCTGTGACTGTAACTTTATTTGAAAACAGGGTCTTAGCAGATGTAATGAAGTTAAAATGAGATCACACTGGATTAGGGCAGGCTCTAAACCCTATAACTTATGTCCTTATAAAGACAGGGAGGTTTGGAGACACACACAAAGAGCCACATAGAGATTGAAGTGGTGAAGCGACTACAAGCCAAGGAATGCCTGGCACCACAAAAGTTTAAGACGCAAGGAAGGATTCTTCCCTAGAGCCATGATAAAAATGGTCATGGCCCTGATCGCACCTGTGGATTTTAGACTTCTAGCCTCTAGAACTGTGAAAGAGCAGAGTACCAAACTTGGTGGCTTGTTAACAAAACACTTGGTGGCTTGTTTTAAATTTGGTGGGATTTTGCCACAACAGCCTAGGAAACAAACTCCTCATGCACTGAAAATTTTAACACCAGTTTTTGAATTTTCTCTTTCTCTAGTGCCCTTATCATTATCTGCATGAGAAACTTAACCAATTGGCTGGTCTTTCTCTTCTCATATATATTTTCACAATGGTAGAGAATAGGAGTGAATAAGAACTTATCATGTGTATTATAAACTCAAGTTTAGAGGGTAAGTATATATCAGTTTCATTTATGCAATCACATTTGAAAGCTTAAATATAACCAAACTTTTTCCAGTAGGATTCCAAGTTGGCCAAGCAGGAATTCTACAAGGAATGCAATACACTTTCATTGTTCACTTTTATTACATAATACATTTACATTTTTTAAAGATAGAAATAAAGTAGTAAAAAAAAATCAGCCACAATCCTACTTAGGATTATCATTCTTTCCATCCTTCTTCATATTTTATTCTGAATCTGTATAGAAAGGCTATCGTATAGAAAGTTACTTATTTTACATCATTTTGCTGGCTTCCCTACCATGCCCTAGGAAATTACTATTTTTATTGCACTGTAAAAACACATAAGAAAGTGACCTGAGGATAATAAAAATTGTCATGTGGTTTTCCCACTCCACTCTATTCATGTTTCTTAGCACTCCTGAGTTAGGGGAGATTCTTCCTTTAAGGTACTGTAAAAGAAAGGATTCTCAAAAAGGGTGTGAGCTCTCCAACTTTCACAAAGCCCTATGGGAAGGCCAAGCTGAATGGTTACCCATAATTCATGAGGAAATAAAGTCCTGAGTAGAAAGAACCAGGTCAAAGCCATTACACAATTTAGAAGCTCCCGTCGCTTCTAAAAAACCCTACCTCCCATCCTTTTAGGCATTTAAGAATAAGAGATTAAAAAATGATAAAAATTATCATGAGTGTATCTTGAATTAGCTTTGCTCTAGTTTTAAAATAGCTGGTAAATTTGTCAGTTTCTCTCTGTGGTTCTTTTAATTTTTGCTTTATGAATATTCTCAGGCTATATTATTTAGGAACATACAAGGTTAGAATCATATCTTCCTGGTGAATTAAAATTTACCATTCTCTAGTAACTTTATCTCTGTTTTTGCCTAAAGACCATTTTGTCTGATATTTAAATACAAACAGCTTTCTCTTTGATATTATTTGCCTGGTATATGTTTTCCTGTATCTTTTCACTTACGTATCTTTATAACTAACTTATAGCTGCTTAAAAAAAAAAATCTCACTTCACAATCTTTGATTTTAACTGAAAAGTTGAGTCCATTTATGGGAATTAATGATGTAGATTTCTATTATGTTTCCACTTATGTTCTTTTTGTTTCCTCCTCGCTTTACTGTTATTTTCCTCATTCCATTACTTCCTTCTGTTTCAGTTCTCTCCCTGCCACTCCTCCCTCTCTTCCTCTCCTTATTAGTGGGTATCCTGGTTACTTTAATATGTACTATATATACTTGTCATTATGTCTGCCATCTTCCTGAAATAGCAGAACCTTAGAATGTTTTAACCCAGTAACTCACAAATTTGCTTCTCAAAACTTAAGTTCTTTAAACTGCACAAAATAGACATTATTTTATAGTCATTATTCCTTTAACAAAAATATTTACATTAAAAGTTATTTTGCATAAATATTTAAGCCTTGATATATTTTAGTCTGGTCACCAGCATTTTGTTTTATATGACAATCTATTTTTTTACAAGATTCCTGATGTAGCATTGCCAAGAATTCTCTGGCTGCATATGCTAATTAATTCTACCCAGCTAACAGACTTTCCCTGAAGTTTACTCCTCCAACCCATCTGCATTTTATCTTTATTCCTGTAGGATGATCTCATCATATAAAACTTTCAATAACATACTCTCAAAATTCCCTTGCATGTGATATCTCAATAAAAGTCTCTCAAGTCTGATATTTATCTTAGGGTAGAGAAATAATCACTGGAAAAAAGCCACCATTAGTATGTTCTAAGTCAACTACACAAACCCCCCAGGGCATGCAGTTCAAATTGGACACATCTTAGGGATGTCTGAAATGGGTTTTGTCTGATGAGAAAAAAGGAATTTTCACTGAAAAATTTGAAAACCTTAAATATTTTATTAGGAACCTATGAGCATGCTTCAACTCTTAAATATACTTCCTTTTATCTTCTCAAATTTTACACATTCTTTCCTCCTCCTTCTAACCAAAAAACTTCCATCTGATACTTCATTGACAAAATAGATTTAACCAAATGGGAACTCTTTTTATTCTCTCCACCACCAAATTCTCATATCTGCTTGCACTGTCACCTGTATTCTCTCTTCCCATCTGTTCGTAAAGGAAGTAACCCAGTTCCTATCAACCACTAACTGGGTCATCTATGCAACAGCTCATCTTTTCTTGGATTCTCAAATACTTTTTTCCTGAAGTTATCTTATTGGGTCATTACCATCAGTTTACAAATATATTCTATAGATTCCATCTTTAATAACAAACCAAAAACAAAGTACCAAAAATCCTTTCCTTAATCTCACATCTGCTTCAAGCTGACTCACCTCTGGGCTTCCAGCAAAACGTTTCAAGGGTCGTCTACACTTGCTGTAACCTCTTCCTATCTATGTTCACTTTTTAACTCAGTCTAATAAACATTTACTGAGCATTTATGATATGCTGAGATTACTGTTCTAAGATTTTTTTAATGCAAATTATTTAATGCACCCAACTCTATGAGAAGATGCACCGGAGATAAGGCAACTAAAGCACAAATGTTACAAAACTTGAAGAAAGCCTCAAAAATAGTGGCAAGACCAGATTCCAAAACCAGGCAAGCTGATAGCAGAACTGTGCTCCTACCAATTACTTTATGCTGCCCTAATCTGACTTATGACCCCAGCAGTCCACCAAAAAGGCATTTGTCTACATTGGCCTATGTATTGCCTCATCTAAAGAATACCGTGCTCATTTTATTCCATTTTATATTAGCAATCAACAGAATGTTTCTATTTTCATACACTTTACTGTCTTGGCTACTAAGACAACACATTCTAGATAGCCTCCACTTTGTTAGCACAGGAGATTGGCTACATTTTCCCCTCTACATGACTTAGTTGGAGTGCCAAGGCTCAAACAAAGGTTTGTTTTCTGTTTACTTTCCCTAAGTGATCTTACCCTATCACCTGTCTTTAACACTACCTAAAGGCTGATGATTCCAAAGTTATTGAGTTGTCCCGATTTCACTGTCAAATAAGCTTTGCAAATCTAATGTGCTCTAAACTAATTCATTCTACTTGCTTCCAAACTGCTTCTCCATAGCCCCATTTTAATTAGCCAGTTGTCAAAGTTTAAAAAGCTGGCATAGTACTTGATGCCTCCTTCCTTTCTTTCAACATGGACCTCAGAAATCCTGTCAGCTCAAATCAAGAAATCTGATTATCCATTTCCACCCATTGCCAATATAGCACCTCTGTTCTAACCTTTATTACCTTGCTTCAATGATTACTCAGCCTCTAAAATGGTCACTTGGCCTCTGCTCTTGTTCTCCTATCAATCTACTTATCACAAAGCATCAAGTGATCTTTTCAGAATGTCAATCATATCTCTGCCATACTCAAGCATCCTTTGGCAGATTCTCATTGCATTTAATATCGAAGAATTCCACACTATGACCCTTCCATACCTTAATCTTCAATCACATCCCACACTTTTCACTTTCCTTTTAGTGCATTATTTTTTCATGTTTTTCTCAAAACGAAATTTAACTCTTCCCCCCACTACATGCGAGAGAACTAGTGATTTCAAGAGGACAGGAATATTTTGCTTTGATATTAATTATATAATATCTGGCATATAACAGGTAGTAGGCAACTATTTGCAAAGGAAGTTTGAAAGAGCTTTCCCTCCCATCTATTAAACTTCTTATGAAATAGTTGTAAGAAGCCATGACTTGCTTCAGTTTTAGCTCTCCCACTAAATAGATGTAAAACACTAAGCTTGTCATAAAATGAAGAAATAATATGCATACTGTCTACTACCCAATGGAGCTGTTCTGAAAATAGTTTAGAGCATCAGTTCTCAAAGCGTGGCACAGCAGCATCAGCATCACCTGACAGCCTGTTAGAAATATAAATCCTCAGCCCCCACCCTTGATTTACTGAATCAGGAACTCTGGAATTAGGGCTCAGAAACAACCCCACCCCTCACTCCAGGTGATTGTAATGAACACTGAAGTTTAAGAAGCACTTAACTTGGACAATAAAATCCTGAAGAAGAAAAGAAAAATCTAAGTAAATGCCAGGTTACTACCTTGTATGACAAAGTTATTCACCAGTGGTAGTTAAATTACAAAGCCAGGTTTTCAAAAAAAAAAAAAAAAAAAAAAAAGCCTGTGTTGCTTCATACTATTTTAAACACAAAATACCATAAATGTGAAATACATGTAATCAAGGAAAGCAGCGATAGTTCTGCTTACAAAACAGATACAACTACGTAATACCTTAAACTATTAATAGAGGTATCCAGGCTATGACCTGCATTAGAACACTTTATAGAGATTTTGCCAGACTTGGGGTAAAAACAAAAAAGGCTTTTATAGTCCCTCACATGCTTTGGGTATTGTATGAAATAGCTAGTATTATGAATCCAGGCAATGTAGGATTAACCAAGATTGATCTTATAAATCTTGACAATTCAGGTGTCCAACACTGAAGTCACTTACATCTACGATCTACCAATTATGATGGAATAAGATATGTATTTAGGGGATTCAGATCACCTGCCTCCTGACATGCTGAGTAAAATGATTCTGAATTTCAGATTCAACTTCCCTCTATGGGCCAACACCATCAGTCTTGCTGGCTGGGAGAGGAAGGTCCTAGGCTATGGTTTTTTCTTTGGGGAATGCCTGATTTATTCTGTTGATGCCAAAGCTGTACAAACACAGGAGTAGAGTAAGAGCTAAGTAAAGCATAGAGACTAAGGAGAAAAAAGTAGTTTAAGAAAATATCTTTTGACTAAAATATTTCTAAATAATAATAAATGGAGGCAATTTTTAAATAGTGCACAAATATCTGCTACAGTTCTTTAGTAGATTTAGTATGTAACGCTCTTTGTAAAAAGGTAGTGGGAGAACTCTGTATTAGAAAGGACTGTTTAATTTAGATAAGTACATAATTCATGGTCATTTCTCCAAAAAGGCAAATAAAAGATACACAGTAAATGCTGTGGCATTTAATGCATTTAACACCTTTTACTCCCCCCTCCCCTCTTTAATTCCTCTCTCCCCACTTCCACCCCTGACCTATGGATGTTGCTGTTTCCTCTTAAGAACTGGATCTCTGAAGGCAGGGCATCTCCTCCCACACACATGTAGTGTGCACCCAGGGCCTGGTGCACCTGGGGTATGGTCTGTGGCTCCACCTGGGGTGTGAACCCAGGACCTTCTGCGTATAAAGTAGATGTGCTAACCACTACACTATAGAGCCACCCCCAAGACCTTTTTTAAAAGCAGCTTTTAAAATCTCAAAATGCTATTATTGCTAATGTTCACCATTATTGAAGAAAACCTTTAATAACATCATTTATATCAAGTTACACTGAAAAGAGGAATTAAATAAAAAACATCTTCAGGAAGGGCTGGTTTACACAACAGAATTCTGTTCAGAGTCTGGGCTACTTTTCTCATACCATCCCATCCTCTCCACCTCTGTAAAAGAAATAAACAATAACTTGATGGGGGAAATCCCTTCACAATGCATATCAAATCATCACATTGTACATTTTAAATATCTTACAAATTTTATTTGTTAATTACACCTCAACAAAGCTGGGGGGACCAAAAAGGTGGTTGTCAAAGCACCGAAGGGAATGAAATAGTCCACAGGTTGAAACTGAGAGTCGGGAGTTACCATTTAACTCTAATTGTAGAAATACTGGGAAGTTAAATGGTTTTCTTTTTTAAAATGAAATGATCAAAAACTTATTTTTACTGCATATGCTGTTCCCATGGATATTTACATGATAGGAAATTTGACATTCCAGAAAACTTACCTAAAAAGACCAATTTTATGAAGTCTGTGCAAGTATCCTTAGCTAAAAGTTCTTAAAATTTTCTAAACTCAGATGTTGCAAAATTATGTAAGAAATGTAAAGACAGACCATATAGTGTACACTATATCACATAAAAATAAACACATTTGGATTATACTGTCACTTTTAATTTTAATAAAATAGATAATTTCATACTACATAGAGAACAAGTCCATCCACTCATTGATAAAATTTTAGAAATATTTTCTATAAAAAGTTTAGTATTTCATTGGGAATGAATCCATTTGAGCAACATTTCTATAGGTACAGCGTTCCCATCCTCACCCCCATTCTTAGAGAAAATTTAAAAATACAGAAAAGTACAAAAAATAAGACAAGATATCCATATACCACAATCCAGAACTATCCAATATTTTGATATATATATTTACTTAGTCTCTTTTGTGTTTAAGAGAAATGGATGTTTACATATAAAAATGAAATCCCCTTTATCCAACCCCAGTCCACCCCTCCCACACTCATCCCTTCCCTTCTCCATTCTTCACAGGCAACCACTATCAAGAATTTGGTCTGTATCCTTCCATTTCAAAAGCATTTTAAAAACATACACACATATATGTATCCATTACTGATATATAGTACTGCATTTTGTGAGGCAAGTTTAATTCAAATTTACAAAAATGTCATGGTATTAGATGGGTCATACTACAACTTCATTTCTTCCCTCTTAACATTTTTGAGATCTTTCTCTGTAATACATGCAGACCTCATTTGTTACATTTTACAGATATACAATATCCCATCATAAATATTTCCCATTATACTCATGATGGGCATTTAAGTTGTTTCCAATTTATGGCTACTACAAATCATGCCACAGTAAATAGCCCGGTACATATTTCCTGAGCATACAAACTCAGAGTAAAATTGCTATTTTTCAATTCATTATAAGGAATGTTTCCTTACTCCCAAGGTCATAACCATTTTTAGTATATATCTTCTTCATATCCCTGTTTTTAATCCCCATGGATCTTACCTTTGTATATAGTTCATGGTCTCTTTTTTTTCCTTGGAGGACAAATTAGCTCCAAATCATTTTTAAAATAGTCCCATTTTCTTCTCACCTCCTGATGACATTTCTATCCTAAATTCTAATAAATGCATAGGTGCTTCCAGAATCTCTTTTGTTCTAAATTAATACCACAAAAGTCTTTTCCTTTACAATACTTAAAACTTATTTTTCTTATTATATTGGTGACAATCTCCAGATCTATGCAGACAGCAATGATAGCAAACATGTTCCCCATTCCCAATTTAGTGGAAATGTGTCTAAGAGTTTCGGCATTACCTTTGCTGTAGGTTTTTTGTTGGGCACAGGATTTTTATAATACAATGTCTTTTTTTCTCTTCAGTATGATTTCTCTGGTGTCCAATAAGTTTTTAACTTTTGTGTCATTTGTGACTTTGCTTCAGAATTATTTCTGTCTTATGAGGTGTAAATTCCTGATGAATGCTTTTCAATTTTCAAGATATTCACAGAGTTTTTAATGAGTATGAATTTTCTGGTGTCTAATGTGATGTGACTTCTGGCTGAAAGCTTTCCCACATTCACTACATTGATACGGCTTCTTACCTGTGTGTATTCTCAAATGTAAAGCAAGGGTTGAGAATTGAGAGAAAGCTTTCCCACATTCATTACATCCATAGGGCTTCTCACCTGTATGGCTTCTCGCATGCACAGTAAGAGATGAACTCTGAGAGAAAGCTTTCCCACATACATTGCATTCATAAGGCTTATCACCTGAATGAATTCTCACATGTACAATAAGTGACGTTCGTTGAGAGAAGGCTTTTCCACATTCATTACATTCATAGGGTTTCTCTCCAGTGTGAATGTTTTGGTGTTTTATGAGGTACTTCTTCTGGCCAAAAGCTGTTCCACATTCATTACATTTAAAGGGTTTCTCTCCAATATGAATTTTCTCATGCTCAGTAAGGTTTGATTTGCCACTGAAGGTTTTCCCACACTCCTTACATACAAAGGGCTTCTCTCCTGTATGAGTTCTCTGGTGTCTGATGAGGTTTGACTTCTGAATGAAAGCTTTCCCACAATCTTTACACTCAAAAGGTTTCTCTCCAGTGTGAATTTTCTGATGCGTAAGGAGGTTCTCCTTCTGGCTGAAGGATTTTCCACATTCATTACATTCAAAAAGCTTCTCTCCAGTATGGGTGTTCTGATGTTTAATGACATACTGCTTTTGGCTGAAGGCTTTTCCACATTCATTACATTCAAAAGGTTTCTCTCTATTATGAAAATGCTCATGCTCAGTGAGATTTGATTTGTGGCTGAAGACTTTCCCACATACCTTGCAGGCAAAGGGGTTTTCCCCGCTACAAATTTTCTGCTGACTGAGGTGTGACATCTGAATGGAAGCTTTCCCACATTCACAAGATTTTTCTCCGGTATGAATTTTTTAATGAATGAGGATTTACTTTTGGCTGAAGGTATTTCCACATTTCTTACATCTGTAGAACCTCTCTGTGAGTGACCTTTCGAAGGTAAAGTAAGGGATAAGGTTCGAGAGAAAACTTTATCATACTCAGTTCAAAGGTTTCTCTAAGTGTAAATTTTCTAGTACTCAAGTTTTGTTACATTCACTGGTTTCTACCCAGTATAAATTTTCTTCTGCTCAGTAAGATTTGTCATCTAGCTAAAGGCTTTTCAATTTTCCTCAGAAGCACAGGGTTTCTCTCCAGCCTGATTTCTACATCTACTGAAGAGTGACACGTGAATGAAAGTTTTTCCACATTCAGTAAATTCATAGAGTTTCTAATCCAGTACAAATGCTGTTATCAGATGGGATTCAACTTTTTTTAACTGAAGGCATTTCCACACTGATTTACACTTAAAAGTTATTACCATAAAAGGTAAGCTGTGATAGGATTTTCAAACTAAAAAAATTGATGATTCTTTCCTACACAATGTCCCTCATGATTAAGTAAGTCTAAACTGTTTCAAACTCTTTCTAGGTAAGGTGAAGAAGATATTGCCTTAAAAGATACAAAGTCTGAGATCAGAGAAAAGTATTTTTCCAATTTTCTTATATTCACACCTTTTTTCTTCAGTCTTTACTTTACTGGAGGTGGATACAACTTGCCTCCCAAGTCTTCCTGCCTCTCTTATCTGCTCATCATCTTCTCAGGCTTCTTCTAAAATGGAGTACAAACAATCATCATTTAGAGGAGTTAAAGTATAAAGTGTTTAGAACTGTGGCTGGCAAATGGTAAATAAGCATTCAATAAATGTTAGCTTTATGTTATCATCATTATTTATGAATTTCCCATTACTAGCAAAAAAATTTCAGACTATGATTGTTAGGATTAACTCTGCTAGCCCATTTCACAATATAAAAGCCGCCTCACAACCAATGTCTCCAACTAAATTTTCACAAGGAAACTGTTGTGGAGGGTATCTGGGTAGAAAATTAACATTCAAGGGTACACAAAGCTTAGATTATTCTTTTTCATTTCACAATTCAGCAACTGAGTGTAACAATGAGAAGTTAATAAGTAGGATAAAAAGATGACCACATAAAATTGAAAGTCTAACCTGTGATGCCTAAGAAAGGGAAAGGGATAATCAACAACTGCTTCCTCCCAAAACTCCACTAAATGACAAAAGGGAAAACACAAAACTCACAAAAGGGATATTATAGGAGACGTCGGGATACACAGATATTAACTTTTTTGACGATAAAGCACAGGAAGATTTTCAACACAGAACTGGGGAAGTTCAAATAACAGAAGTACTGCAGAAGAGGATGCCAAGGTCAAGCAAGGCAATTTGTGCCACAAAATATCAAAAAGATTCAGAAAATGGAGGAAATCAAGTGCCTTAAAACAAAAATAAAGGATAGGAGTTGAAAAAAGATTACATAAGGTGCAGTTAGACCTCTACTTTCCTTGCCAAGACAAAGGACCACTCCCTCATATGAAATGGAAGCTATTCTTTGCAGAAATTTAATCAGAGAAGCTCCAGACTCAGGGGACCCAACAAATGAGTTGACAGGGGAGAGGTGCTATACCGAAATCAATGTGATTAAATCTATATAAAATATAGTGAGAACTTTGGTACTATTCTACAGCTGAGGCAAAAAAAAAAAGCTGGCGACCAGGTATACAAACCTGATAATAGGATATGAAAGCATCCTTCTCTGGAAAATCTAAAAGACCCATGAAAAATCACATTAGGATGCCTCTCCAAGATAATACTTGTTGCTTGTATGCATTTCTTTTGCCAAAACAAAGGCTCTGGCCAAACCTAAGTTTCTAAGAGTAAGGCAGTATAACTCTTCTGCAAGGAGGAGACCCTTGGTCCATGAGGCCTTTTACTTTTTATGCACTGAAGCCTACCAGAAGACTAGGAGCACCCAAGCATATCATTCTTAAATATGACTGTGCAGCCAATACTCCACACACATTTGAGGAACCCCACTAACATGAAAGCACAATATCAAGAGAAAAAAGAAACTCTAAGGAAAAACAGGCAAAGAAAAGCAAACAAAAACAGAACTCTGAAACTAATCACAAATGATTATGAGAAAATGTTTTATCAGAGAAACGATAACAGGATTTTTAAAGCAAGAAACAGAAAGAAAAAGTTCCCTGAGAAATTAAGACTGGGGGTGGGGAAGGGATAGAGAAGGTGAGGTAGATAACAGTCTCTTTATTGCAGAAAGACAATATATTGTTTTACCCTAAGAAACAAGAATGGCTCTTGTTTGGTCAATGAAATATAAGCACGAGTAATAAGTATCACTTCCTGGTAGAAGCTTTCAGATGACAAATTCAGAGGCTAAACCAAAGTAATATGTTTAACAACTAAGTAAAAAAAAAAAAAAGTTCCAAAAAACAAAAGGAGAAAACTGATCAGAAGAAATAGTCAAAGAATAAAAAACTCATCTACATCATGAATCTCTAGACTCTTTAAAGGGCCCACTTGATACCTTGCACAATGAATAATAAATATATATATAGTAGTATACACATACACATATATTTCTCTTGTTCACCAATGAATGACAGCTGTCTCAAGGAAAAACACTTGGGCAAATCATTTAAGTTGTGAGTTACACTAGCCACTTTTTTCATGGGCACGATTAATTTGCTTTAAATAATAAATGACCGCCTTACAAAATGATTATTCAGACTTGGGTATTGCTTGGTACTTTCTTCAGACAAAATGAAGACAATTCTTTAAAAGAAAAACTGACAGCACACACTGTCAATGATAAAATTTGAGTTTTCAAGCAAAAATTAAAATTCTGGAAAATCAGTATCCTCCATGAGATTGATAGTTTCTAAACTCTTAAAAGACCTTTCTAATGAGATTGGTAGTGCTGTTAACAAAATCTGATGTTTTGATATTATATAATAAGATATGTCAACATTTTAAAGATCTGCATAACTCAAATGACCAATGCATGATGTTACAAAATCTTGAATGGTTAAGAGATCCATTCAAAGTGTCAGACAAACAAAAAGTTTAAGACATGGATTTTAAGTAAAAGAATGAAAGTATCTGAAATAGTTTCAAATTCCGCATTGAGGCTAAGCTTGAAAAAAATTACCACTGTCAAGTGTTGGTGGAGTACCAAAGAATATCCACAATTACCTGAAAAAGGTATTAAAATACTTCTTCTTTTTCTAACTACATCTGTATGAAGCCACAATTTTTTAATATATTTCAACCAAAACAGGTTACAACAACAGAAATGAGAATCCAACTGTCTTCTATTAAACCAGAATAAAGATATTTACACATGTGCAAAACAATGCCAGTCTTCTAACTTCTTTTATTTTGGAAAACTTATTTTTATTAAGAAATAAAAGTGATTTAAGTTTACATGTAATGGGATTATTATTTGTGTTAAACAAATTAATGTATATTTTTTAAAGTTTCTCAATTTTACTTCTAAATAAGGTAAATTATCACTAAAGTCCACATATACCAAAGCTCTTTGGGGGTCCTCAAGTTTTAAGAATATAAAGATTACTGCTAATGGGTATCGGAGTTTTCTTTAGTGGTGATGAAAATGTTCTGAAATAGCGGTGATGGCTGCACAACTTCGTGAATATACTAAAAATCACTGAATTGTACATCTTAAAAAGATGAATTTTATGTTGTGTGATTCATATCTCAAAGCTGTTATTTAAAAAAAAAAAAAAAAGAATGTAAAGAGACCAAAAAGTTTGAGAAGTGCTACTCAAAACACTTACCATTATTCATTCAACAAATACCTTTTCTTCTACTTAATATGTGCCTGGCACAGTTCTAAGCTCTACGGATAAACAGCATTGGACAAAATTGACAGAATTCTCTGCCTTCAACAAGTTTACATTCTAGTGGACAGAGAACAAATAAATAAATGAGATGGGTTGTTAAAAAGTTAAAACTACTAGGGGAAAAAATTAGGAAAGGGGTAAGGAGTTTCAATTTTAGATAGAGAGCCCCCTGAGAAGGCAAGATTCAAGACATGAAGGAAGAGAGTGATCCTTACAGATTATCTGGAGAAAGAGTATTCTAAGCAGAAATTAAACAAGTTCACAAACCCTGAGGAAGAGCTTGCCAAGCATGTTAAATGTGCAACCAAGGAGTCACATTTTATGTACATCACATTCGTGTCCTTCTTTGACTTAGCCGGATCTCTTCTATATTTTAACTTTAGAATCTATAAAATTTCCTAGAAGCAGGTCCAGTAACATGCTCCTAAAAAAACTTCTCCAATCTTGTCTTTTACTTATAAACATCATTGCCTGAACTCCTAATCACAATCAGATTCACTTTTCTAAAATAAGTGTTTCATATACTTGTAAACTCAAATTTGTATGTAGCTAAGTCTTAACATCTTAACTATAGCTTGGGATGCTGGACTGCATTAATGGCTCTATTCTTTTCCTTGAATGGCTGAGAATAAATATTTTTTAAATATGAGGGGCAATATCAAGGCAGGGAGGAAGGAGGGAAAGAAAGGTTAGACTACAAAAACAAAAAAGACAACCAAATCCAAAGTTTAAACTTTGACTGCATTCTGGCATTTTAAAAAATGTTACAGAAGGTACTGGGAAATAATTTGGGAAATAGTGACTGAATATTACATAATTTAGGACATTATGGCTAACTGTTTAAGGTACGCTAATAGTATTTTGGTTATGCCATTATTTTTAGAAAATGCATACTTAATTTTTTAGGAGTGAAGTGTCATGGTGTTGCAGCACACATAATACGCATGCATAAGGATACAGACACATAAAAAAACAAATGTGGTAAAATATTAATTATTGACTCTATGTGATGGGCATATAAAAGATCACTGTACTCTTCAATGTTAATCTTTGAAAATATTCATAATATAAAAAAATTGAAAAATTAACAAATCCTTCCACAACAATTCATACATTATTTAAAAAGTACCTCATATGTAATCAAAACTGGAGACAGTAGGGCCTTCCTTTCAA
This sequence comes from Pteropus medius, assembly GCF_902729225.1. Taxonomy (NCBI): domain Eukaryota; kingdom Metazoa; phylum Chordata; class Mammalia; order Chiroptera; family Pteropodidae; genus Pteropus; species Pteropus medius. Next base: position 366,114 of record NW_024352839.1, read on the forward strand.
CAGGTTCATAATATAGACTCAACATATCAAAATATAAAAATATAAGTATTAACTAGGGTCTTCTGAACTTCTATGGAAAATGTTAAGTAGCATGAACAATCAGATGAGAAATCAATAAAAGAAGTAACAGGTTTAAATGTTCAGTAGCACCTGAATAGATAGGGCATTTCTTGGTTAGTTTGAAGTTTATCTCTTTAAAGGCTTGAGTAACCATATCGCATGAGAAAAGAAATAATCAACATAATCTAAAATAGTTTTGAAGTGATCTCTGGACCTGAAAATAATGAGCTGAAATTTCTAATATGGATAGGATATTAATGATTTCATTGTCTGACAAAATGAGAATGAAGTCAGTCAGACAGCTGTTTATCCTGTAAAGAGATAAAATGATGGCGAGCAAGATGAAAAGGCTGGAGCTGCCAAAATGAAAATATTATAAAGTTACTTATTATTTCAGAATGAATGGGTCTTTTCTAGGAATTAATTTATAAAAGGAAGGAGGAAAGGCAGAATATAGTGTTCTAGGAGCCACCTCCAGTAAGAGGATAGAAGAAAAAAAAAATAAAAGCAAAAGATGAGGAAACACTTAGAAAGAAAAAGCAACACCTCAGGTCATTAAAGCATCAATAAAGCAGAAGTAGGAGAGAATTCTTAGAGGGGTGACAAACATAAATAGATACTTCCTTCTAAAATAGTTTAATAAAGACTGCCCACTTTTCATGTTTTTGAAAGAAAAAAAGACAAAAAAAAAAAAAAAACTAAACTGTTGGTAAGAGTAGGAATTAGCTATAATTCTAATGTCTTATGAAAAAGGATGTTAGTAGGCAGTGTCATTGCTATTTTTAAAAGAGCTCTCATGCACAATGCTCTCCAAAAACATAAGGCCCAGCCTCAAGGGTCAAATCACCATCTCTCTGTTTGTAACAACAGAATCCAAGTATGTTGGTTGAATACAGGAGGTATGGTGGGCCCACTGGCATCCCTGAAGAGTAGGAAAAGTACAGGTAGGAAAAAAAATGGTAGGCAGGGAAATGTAGAAACACCATCATTTTATAAAACAGCTTGATGGTATAGCAAAGCAGAAATGGTCACAACTTTCCATTTCCCTAAATTCCTGACTTGTATATCCAACTGCCTATCTGACTTAGGTGATCAGTAGACATGTCTCAATTAACAATTCCCAAAGAAAACTCTTGTTCTATCTCCAGACTTCCTAAAGTATTCCTCTCTCAGTAACTTTTAGTTAAAACCTTGGAATCATCAAGGACTCTTCTCTCATAACCGACATATATATAATCAATCTATCACCCAATCCTTAAGAATCTGACTGGTCTCTAGCTTAACTACTATTTTCTTATCTAGATTACTGCAATAGCCTCCAACTAATCTCCTAGTCTTGCCCCCAGCCCATACCTTATTTTCTATACTGCAGCAGAAATGTAATTCTGATCTTATCACTCTTCTGCTCAAAACTCTTTGATGGTCTCCCAAATCACTGAGATCAAAGGCTTAAGTCTATGATTTGGCCTGTTATCTAACCAAAGATACTCTTAGTCCCTTTTGCTCACTCACCCTGCTCCAGCCCACTGCCCTGAGCACTATTTCTAGAACAGCAAGCTCAACCTTAGAGTTTTTAACACTTTTTGTTTCTTCTGGCTGAATACTCTTCCACTAAATACCAAATGCCCTGCTCTCACACTCTCGATCTTTTTACAAATGTCATCCTCTTACTGACCTTTCCCTGACCAACTGGCCCTCCAAATGCCATTTCTCCTTAATTCACTATCATCTTATAGAATATATTTTTTACTTATTTATTCAAAGTTGTCTTCCCAAACTGGAATACAGGACTCAGGAGGGAGGAATTTTTGACTGCTTTGATCACTGACATTTCTCTAGTATCTGAAATAGTGCCTAATACATATCATTCACTAAGTACTTGTTGAATATATGAATATACCACATTGGTAGAAATGTAAATTGGTTTACTTCTTTTGAGAACAATGTGCCTATTTCTATCAAATCTATAAACATAACTTTGACCCAGTATTTCCACTAAAGAGTAAATTATTACCTAGTTGTATCTGCATATTTCTGCAAAGCAATATAAACAAGTATATGCACTTGTGTCCTCAATAGCATAAGCCTGGAAACAACCTAAATGGCTATTAATAGGAAACAGGTTAAATAAATTATATAGATAGAGAATCTCTCCAAGAAAAAAAAACTACATACACAATGGAATACATACAACCATTATTTATATGAAAAGGAAAACAGAAGACTTTTATATATTCATATTTGCAGCAGATATATAACATATGCTGGCTCATTCACAGATTGCCTTGAGGAGGACAGATGTGACTCATAAAAGTAACTGCATTTTGAAAAAGTGTAGGACTGAGGCTTAGAGGTAAGAAAAGGCTTTTTCATTCTTTATTGTTCAAAATTTTTTACAAGTTCAAGTATTATATTAAAAAACAAATACAGACGCATACATTCTCTCTCTTTCTCTCACACTCACATACACACATGCCCACATAACAGAAAGGCAGAACTGATTTCTAAGGCAACAACTGAAAGAGGTATACAGAGGAGGAAGAGAGGGAAGCAGAATTTATTGATGTATAATGGGGGAGGTGAATAAGAAGACAACAGGAAGTATCATCATAGATGTAAAATATAATTCTGAGGCATTTAACCACTGAAAGAATGAGAAAGCGCAAAATAATAAAAAGAAACCTGTCAGACAATATGTAAAGACTTAAAACCAGTAAAAGACAATACATAAGGAAAGAGTCTATACACATCGCGGGATATGAGACTGAGGGTAACAATGAAAGAGAGAACGATCACACAGACAGTACAAAGAAATATGAATGTGGACATCCAGATTAGAGATAAGAGGGGCACCTGGTCCTCTACAACCTAATTAAAGAAGCAGGGTACTGAAACCAAAAAAATGATGACTAGAAATGTCACTCAAATATCTTAAGAATTCATACCAAGTGATATTCCAAGAATACAGCCTACAAGAAAACATCCTTAAAAACCTTTCAGAGGTATCAATACTGACTGAACAACTGTAACTTGTCTGGTTATCATTCACTCACCTGGACAATTTCTTCTCCACTTCCTTCTCCACCATCCAGTTTGTCTTCTTGCTCCAACAGAGGATCACATACAGTTTAGTCAGTCTACAACCTGTTACTGGGGAAATGACACAGCACTAGAATGTTAATGCTGGGGCCAAAGTACCCTCCTAAAACTCAGGCTGAGCCCTGGGGCCTCAGGACCTTCTGAAGGATGAGGAAGGTGCAGTTTCCAGGGGTGCACAAGGAAGCGGCCCTATGAAAAAGAACAAAGTAATGACCTTTTGCCTTAAAAATTAAAGTACAATTATATGAGCAGAGAGACTAAGACTATTTGAATCCTGAATATCAAAGCAATATTCATCAAACCATTTAAGCCTCCACACATCTTGAAATGGAAGTCCCTTTCCGAATTTTAGTTACATAAGAAAGATGTTCATACTTTACCTGACTAGTTGCTATTGTTCTCTGGCACCACACTCCTGCATAGATTCCTGAGGGGATTTTAACTGTAGCCCTTATTCCTGGATGAATTCAATACTCTCATCTATAACTGTAACAACACATGCCTATTGGAATTAAGCTAAATGTGTAGGAAGTTGTTCTAACAGTCAGGAATAAAAACTCAAAAAAGTTTTCCTGGAATCCTAATATTTACTTTGTTTAAATTAAACTCTAAGGAAAACTACATATTGGAAATGTCCTGTATATACATGTTCTTCCATTCACTCAAAAAAACATTTTTAAGAACATTATTAGGACAAATGACAACATCTGAATGTGGACTGGATTAAATAATAGCAATTTTCTGAGTTTAACTACTATACTGTGGTTGTAGAAAAACAAAATGTAAATGATTGGTGAATTTGGGTAAAAGGTATAATGAGACTTCTCTGTACTATTCCAACTTTTCTATAATGTTGAAATCATATTTAAAAAGCCAAATTCTATAAAAAAGCTTAAGTTACTATTTACATACACACTATGTATACTATGTTGAAAGAGCTTTGTCACCAATTTGTACTGTGGTGTGGCAGACATGGAAGGCTTAATGTACACAGTGATGTACACAGAGAGAAACAAGAGAGGGTGAGTTGGCTAAAGACAATCTGTGAGAGGAAGGAGATCAAGTTTGATATTCTGGATAGTGTCAGGTTTCTGAGGAACACACAAGCAGATAGATCCATTTTTGCATATGTAGTTGAGCTCAGAATAGGCCTAGAATCAAAATGGGTATATGTCAGTTGTCAGAATATCCTGCTGCTCAAGGAACAGATGGAATGTAACTGTGATTGCTTACAGAGAATATAGACAATCTGTGAAGAAGATGGTCAAGGACAAACAGAATCCTAGGAACACTGATAATCAAGGAGGCAAGAAAAAGGATCACAGGAGCATTGTGGCTGCTTAGTTTTAAATCTTTCAAATACTTCTCCTTTTTGAAAACCATACAAAACATCAAGAATAACGGGAAAAAGACCTGAAAACCCATATCCAAAAAGATACTTGCATACCGATGTTCATAGCAGCATTATTCACAATGGCCAGGACATGGAAGCAACGGAAGTGTCCTACAATAGATGACTGGATAAAGAAGCTGTGGTACGTATATAAAACGGAATATTACTCAGCCATAAGAAGAGATGAAATACTGCCATTTGCGACAACATGGATGGACCTTGAAATAATCATGCTAAATGAAATAAGCCAGACAGAAAAAGTTGAAAATCACATGATATCACTTTTATGTGGGATATAAACCTAAAAGCAACAAATTAATAGGACAAACAAACAGAGACTCATGGACATGGACTATAGACTAGTGGTTACCAGAGGGTAAGGGATGGGAGGAGGGGGAGGTAGACAGGGTAAAGGNTCTTTCAAAAAGAAATCCACCAAGAACATATCGCAACGGCCAATAACCAGGACAACTCTGGAGAATCAATGGATCAATGAATGATGACTCTAATGAAATAAGCCCGAACAGGGTGAAAATCACATGATATCATGTAGGATATAAACCTAACAAATTAATAGGACAAACAAACAGGAACTCATGGACATAGACTATGGGCAATGGTTACAAAGGATGGGAAGGAAATGGGCTTGAGGTAAAGTCAAATATGTGAGCAAGAGAAATCTAACTAAGGGGTGGAGCAGTGCATAGAAAACATATATATATATATCTTATTGTTAAAAGTGTACAGATGACACTGTGGATTTTGTTAACAATGTCATAAATGAAATAAGGAAAAAGATTATAGACATCAGGCTTCCTATATCTGGTTAAGGAAGGAAGGATGGATAACGGGGAAATAACACCAACTGGCCGATCCATAACCCTACCTCTTTAATGAAACTAGTAGAGAGAATACATGTTAACTCTAAATTATATGTAAATGTGGCCTAAAACACCCAAAATAACAGAGGTGGTACATGAACCACAATAGTGTGATACATGTAGCAAGAAAAACTAGACAATGGTGAGAAGTCCTTGACATTACAGATCTCAGAAATAACTAGCAAATATTCATTCTCAGAATGAGGGATTTACCCTGAGTAAGAACTGTTGTAACTGAGTCTAATAATGAACAACAAAACTAGGGACAAAAAAACTTCCAAATTCCATGCACCTCTGCCGAAGGCAGGCCCAAAACAGGGAGGCTTAAAAAGGAAGTTGCAAAGAAGCCTAGAAAATACTGGAAATGCTGAGGAGGATTCTATTCAAAGTTCAAAAATCTGCAGCTAATATTCCCTTACAGAATGAGTAGGCCTCACCTTAAGAGGAAATTGATGAAAGCAAAAACAAGACTAAACAGAAAAGGACTGCAGGAGTAAGCAGAAAGAGCAGGCTTAAAAAGTACAATAAATCATCAATAGGTTTTATGATTTTAAGTGAAACAATGCATCATGAAACCAATTTTACCACTGACTAATCAACATAAACAAGAGGTTCAGTTCCTATGGCATTTCATCAACATTATAACAAAAGGACACTGAAAGAAATGACATTATTCTAGGACCTGCTGTACACGGGAGTGGGGCATCCTCAGATTTAGCAACTTCTAATACTGAATACATCATCCTAAAAAGCAAGTACTATGAAGAATTACAGGAAACAGAGTTGGAGATAGAAGTTGGCCTCAACCACATTAGGGTCACCAAGCCAGGGAAGGTGCACAAGTCCCTTGCTTTAAAAACTAAAAGAGGCACGAGTTTTGAAGCATAGAATGCTACTATGCCTCCTCTTTCCTGGTACTTGTCTAGGACAATCTATCTCATACAAACATGAGTAATACAAAATAATCTGTGTCCATATAAGGATACTCTAAGAAACAGTGAAAATGAACAGCATAATTTAACTTATATGAAAAATAAATTCATCTGAAAGATACTGCCACAAAACACATAAAAAAGTAACAACATCAACAAAATGAGATTTTTAAAAGACACAAAATTTTAAGAAACAAGCAAAGCTACAAAAAGAACACAAAAGATAAAGAGAAGAACTGAGTAAAGAAAAAGGAGGGAAAAGAAAAAAACAGAATAGGAATGGACATCTTACTGGTTATCTTATTTTTGTTGTTTGATTTTTTTTTTGTTTAAAGACTGCAGAATCAGAATTTGGAGACCTTTTTGTTTCCGTGGTTAATGTGATCTTTCCTGGTTGTTGCATCTGAGGCACAGCAGTGGCCTCAGCCTTAAACTTTTTGTTTCTACTCACATCTCCAGAGACTCAGGCAGCATGAGTAATCTATATCTATACAGGTAATCATAATCTATATCCGACCACAAAAGCCAGCATCTTATTTAATGTGAAAACATTGGAGACATTCCTGTTAAATTCCAAATAAAGATAGGATGCTCACTGCCTAATTATAATTTAATTATAAACAATTGCTCAGTAAGTTAAGCAGGGAAACAAACTAATTTATAGACATCAACGAGCTTCATATATAACACGACTCCACTCACAATATCAAGTATCTAGAAGTAAACTTAGTAAAAAGTGTCTAAAACCTATATGAAGTAAATTTGAAAACACTCAAAGGGGGCCCAAAAGGAAGTTGTACATGGGTAGGAGTAATCATGTACATAGATAGGAATATTTAACATCATAAAGATCTAATGTCCTTTTCCCCTGTTATTTTATAAGTTTAATAAAATACCAATAAAAATGAGGTTTTCTTTTCCCAGAACTAGACTAGTTGATTCCAAAGTTTACACAGAGAAACAAATACGCAAAAATAGCTAGAAAACTGTAAAAGCCAAACGATAAAAGACTAGCTATGATAATGAAAAAAATTATAAAGCCTCAATAATAAAGAGATAAATATTGGTACACAAATATAGACTAGAAGATAGAAAACAGTATAAAGTTCGGAAACAGACCTAATACATATGAGAATTTATTATACGATCAAAATGGAATCTTCAAATAGTAAAGCTAAGACAGTTTAATAAATGCTGTTCAAAGAACTGGATAGCTAATAAAAAAAGATTAACCTGGATACACACCTAATATCCTATACCAGGATAAACTCTAAATAGATTAAAAATATAAATATGAAAAAAATAATAAATATGATAAACTATAAAAATTATTCCAATTAAGATTGGAAACAATCCAAATGTCCAACAACAGAACATCCAACAATTGAATCTACAGTACATGCACACTATAGCATCTTACATATTCAGCAGTTAAAAAGAAAAAAAGATGATTAAGAAAGGAGATCTCCAGGACATATTGTTAAAGTGAAGAAAGGAAGGAATTTATGTAAGGGGGGTAGGAGATAGGAGGGAAGAATAAACATATATTAGTGGCCCAACAAACAAAAAAAATCCCCTTGATAAACAAGAAACAAACAAGAAAATATACTTGAGACAAAGAATGTGATGGGGAACGGAGTAGAATGAGATGAGATGTCTCTGAAATGCATTTTTTGGTTAATCAGAATTGGATTACTTACTTTTCTAAATAATCAAATTCATTTTTTTTAAAAGCAGTCCTTGAACTTGAAGACAAACTGAAAGGAACCCAACTGTACATTAACTTGGTAACGTAATTCCTCAAAGAAAGTATTTCAAATGACTTAAGAACAGAGAACTCTGATTACACATCTTGAGTGGTATGCTTTCTATGGACAAAAATAGCTACAAAGAAATTTTTCACATGATACAGCGTGTGTATGGTTACTATTAACCCCTCCCATTTAGAGAAAAAAGTGCAGCTTCCTGCCAGCTTTAACGTCATGCAGAAATGCTGATTTCTAGGATTTGACATTTTCAGCAATTGAGAATTACTATATTTTGTAAATGGAAATACCACTACTAAAAACAGAATGCTGTGAATAGAAGGATGTCATTTGTTTCCAAAGACTATCGATATACTAGAGCAATATGAAATAATAATAGAAACGAGATACTTCATGGCAATCTTTGGGGTAAGGTTAGGGTTGTAATCCACAAGTTATCTCAGAGCCTCTGGTGAGTATTTTAGGGGCAAATAGGAAATGAGTTGGTATCAGTATTGTTATTCTGAAACCATTTTCTTTACATTGTAGGACAAAGCAAAGAAAATAAGTACTTATATTAACTGGTTTCAAAATGTATACTATGAAATACAGTTAGGAGCTAATTATTATACTGCAGTATTTATATTGAATTAGAAATACTAATATGAACTTATGGTTTTTAAAAATAGATTTTCTATGTCACTGAAATGGCCTTGAAATAATGTTACCCCTGCACCAATGAAAATATCCAGCATCCAGATCTTGGTCACTAACATGACTCTCCAACAAAAGGAGACATGGCCATTTCCAAGTCTGGGAGGGAAGGTACAAGGTGGGCCTAAAGTGCAAGCAAGCTCTCAAAAGTTAAATGCTGGCATGTCAAAATGAGACAGGAGGCAGCATGAAGGAGCGTCCCTGAGCTAAAACTGTGATAGTATAAGTGTCACAAAGTAAACTAGCTGCTATTATTAGAACACAATTTTAAAATGATGCTTACAGAAGAAAAAGCCAGGAAAATTTTGACATGATTTGAGGTAGTAACCAAATAAATGTAAGAGGAATGAAGAAACTAAAAAATCATCACTTTGCAACACCTGAAGAAATTATTGATTCAGCCAAGAATTATTTATTGATGCTAAACCATCTATTAAATGACTGAAGGGGAATGGACATTTTTATGATACCAAACTAAAACCATACGCATTACAAGTTGGTCACAAGAAGGGGAAAAATATAATCATTAATGGTAGACCAATCATATAGTATGTCTCTCCTGATATTATGCAATTTGAAGATCACCTCCTACATATTCTGGCCAAAAAAAGGGTCACAATTGGGGTTTTTGAAAAAATATCAGAGGTTCTGAAATTGGAACCATGAAAAGTAACTACCATAGAAAACAAAGAACAAACTTAATGACGGCAGTGGTGATGAGTTTCTAAGATCAACGTAACTTAAACGCAGAAAGCTAATCTTCTCATTCTAGTTATAAAAAGAAATGTCCTCCCTAAAAAATGTTTTAAAATATAAATGAGAACATCTATACATGTGAATCTTTCAGAAATTTCCACCAGGAACAGTACAAATGCCTGTACTTGTTCTAATGAAGTGTTACTTTGCAATTAGTAATAACATCACTATTTAACATTTACCCAGTACTTACTACATACAAGGCACTATTCCTTAGAACTTAGAACTCCACGATCTGCACAATCAACCTGTGAATCAAATACTATTATTTTTTCTACATTACTAGATGAGAAACTGAAGCACAAGGTTTAATACCTGCCTAAGGTCACTTAGTTACAAAGTGACAGAGGAATGAGTTAACAGAAGCAGTCTGGCTCCATGGACTATTTCCTCCTTAAAAAAAAAAAAACAAAAAAAAAAAAACCTTTAATTTTTGAATACATACTTTAACCTTTTAATATGAACAAAATTCAAAGAGCAACCTTGTGATTGTTATCATTTCCTGCAAATGCAGGTACATTTGTAGGATTAATTTCCAAATAGAAATAGATGGGTCAAAAAGAAAATACTTTTGTAGTTATTATAGATATTGCCAAATTGCCCTTCTTAGGCTAATATACTTCATGCTAATACTAACACTAAACTAATTTGTGAGGATTTATATTTTAAACATGTTACCCTTGGGCTTCCCACCTACCCACACCGCAACTATTTTTCTTTTTCAGTTTTACTGGCTCTTCTTGTTTGTCTATTTTTCCACATGAAGTGTGGAATCAGCTTATCTAGTTGCAAAAGAAAAGAAAAAAAAACTATATACTTTAAGATCTCATTAAATTAATAAATTTACTTAGGTTTGCACACACTTCTTTATGACCATCTTCCTACTACTTGGTGTATCTATTCTCATGTTATGTCTCTCAGTAGTATTAAAATTACTAATAGTTCTTCCTATTTCTTAATTTTTTCCTCAATATTATATTTTATTGCTCTTATAAATAGTGGGTTTTGTCTGTCTTCTAACTATTGTTTGTCTATTTGAAGGCTACTGATTTGTACATATTAATTTGGTACCCAATAACTAACTTATTATATAAAATTATGTGAAGGATGACTGTGAGTGAATTCCTTAGAAAAAGCATCTTTGCAAAGAGAATTTTCTTCATTACTTCACAAAATCCGTACAATCTGAGAACACCTCGATTCATTTAGGAATTAGGACACCTAGAACGTAGTCCAGACTGATGGATAAACATTCCAGCAACTAAGCTTTGTTCAAAGAACGAATATAATTGTGCCTAACCTATGACCAAAAACTCCTAACTCCCTAATTCTGGGCTTTCTGCACTATATGGACACTGCTTCTCAAAGTATAATGCTGATATTTAGTCTAGGATTTAACAGCAGCCCTATTTAATTATCTAAAAGATCTGGGGATTTGCGACTGGATGAAGCAGGCTGACTCAAACAAAAAGTTCCTTTGAAACATTCTGGGTTGTTTAAAGAAAAATGAAATCATGGTAATATACATTCTACCCCAGTTTTTAAAAATACGTTTTTATATAAAATTCCATCTTTAAACTATTTACCACTTAGCATTCTGCCCCTCTTCAAATCTTCAAGTAAAACAGATGCTCCAGGAAGATGGCACCGTTAGCATCAGCACTTTCGACAAGAAAAGTGCGGCTCAAATGTTATTACTTCAATGCTGGTCTCGTATAGCTACCTCTCAAATGCACCATACACAATCCTGCACCCAGTTTCTCCACTCAATAACCTCAAATATCCGGTCAAACGCGGTCAAACTCAGAGTCACACACGCTCGAACCCTCCTCAGAGGCCCCCAGCCCCACCCCGCACGTAGGCCAAAAGCTCTTAAACCCACTCCCCTCCCGCGTGCCGCGCTCCTTTTAACCCGGAACCCTCCCCCTCAACCTCCCGGACCCGACCGGCCCAAGACGCCCACATCCCACCTCCTACTTTCGCGCCACGTGGACCCAGGGGCCGGACTGACCCACGGACAAAGACCAAAATGTCCACTCGGTGCTCTGCGCCTGCGCACTCCGAGGGCTATTGAGAACTCCCACAAGCCCCTGCGACGCAGCACGCACCGTCACCATGGCCAGGCCCAGGCTGGTATCTGATTGCCTTCAATCAACAGCAGCACCGCTTTTCCGGCCTGGGACTACATTTCCCTTAAGGCTTTGTCGGTCGACACTCTGTCTCGCCTACGGGAACTTAGCTGCCTCTTCCTGTGATTATGGGCCTCTCCAGGTGAGCAGTCCAACCTTAGAGGAAAATTAGCTCAAGCCTGGTGGGAGGTTTGGGGCGGAGATTCCCTCTTTGAAGCCTCCCTGGCAGTGTCAAATGTGCCAAGTTCAGACTTTGAAGTACGAAGATGCCATTTTGTCTGGCTGGTCAGGTTATGGACTACGTTTCCCAGAGTTCACAGCGGCCCAACCTTACGTCTCGACGTCCTGGCGAGATCGTTAGCTCCGCTGGGACCCGGACACGACCAAGGGGAGGCAGAAGGTGAGGGGTCTGGGAGTCCGGGGCGGGGACGGGGCGTGTCTAGAGCTTCGGGTCTGTTCGTGCAAGCGGTAGCGTGCTGAAGGTCCAGGTTCTGAATGAGTCCTTGTGGCTTTGTGGTGTGACCAGGTGTGATTGGGTGCTTGAGTGTGTGCGGTTGTGATCGCCTGTCTCCAGGGTATATGTCTAGTTGTGTTTGTGTAACGATGTGTGATACTGTGTTGTCGTGTGGGGTCCTCGTGACCGTTGGGGTAATAGTGCTTGTGTCCCTGTTGTGTATGTGTGACCATACTCCTTGTTTTGGGTGGTGCCAAAGTAGTTGTAAATGTGTGATGGGTGCAGATATCTGTGTGATGTATGGTTTTGGATTGCATGATGTTATAGCCATATGTGGTACCATGTGCAATTGTCATGTGTCTATGACTGTAGTGACACTGTGTACTCCTGTTGTGTTTTTTGGGGTGTGCAGGTGTGGGATGGCTTTGCTTGTGTGAGTGTGACAGTGTGTGTCTCCAGAGTAAATGCTCAGTTATGAATAGTTGACATTGAGTGGGCTGGAGTTGAGTGCCAGTGATTGTGTGTCTCCGTTAAGTGGGTATGTGATTGTGACTGTGTGGGACATTTGTGGGTGTTGATGTAGGGAGTCTGTGACTAAAGGAGCCACTTTGTGTGTCACAGTGTTGAGATTGTCTGACTCTATCTTAGGTGTGAGATTATGATTACGTATAAGGGCGTGGAGGTGTCTGTGATTGTGTGGTTGTGTCCTGTGTCTCAAGAGTTGATGTGTGGTTGTGTTTGTGTGACACTGACCATTTGTGCAGCACCAAGTGTGTGAGTGTGAGGTGCCTGTGACTCCAGTGCTCCAATCACTGTCAGAACCTGGGAAGGAGCCCGAGGCAGTGATAACCTCAGCCTTAATCTGTAACACTGGGATTGGGCATAATGTCCAGTCTTCTCTGACCTCCCTCCTCTGTGTGGACGAGTTGGGAGATGACCATTCAAAAATGTCTTGGTCCCTCATAATTTCTTTTTCTTGAATTTTCTCCACTGGAGAGATTGAGAGAAGGAAATAATCACTATTGAACATCCACAAGTCAAGTTCAAGGTGCATCAGGTTCTTTCCCTAAAACTATTGTTTTCTAAGTAGTGCTTTTCTTTCCTTCTGAAACTTCTTGCCTAACAGAGACCATCACCACTCTCCACCCTCCCCACCAACCTGACCTGGTCTTCAGCATGTACCAATAGAATAAATTACTGGGTGTCTTAGAGGTGAACTGAAAAGCCCATATCCTCCCTGCTCTCTGTACATCTCATGTTCATTTAAAATTTTTTTTAACTTTTCATTTTGAATTAGATTTAGACATAAAACTATTGCAAAAATAGAATTCTTATATACTCTTAATTCAACTTCTCTATTTGTTAACATCTTAATTGTAGTACATGATCAAAACCAGCATATTAACATTGATACACTATTAATAACTAGTCTACAAATCTTATTCAAATTTTATCAATATTGGTCCCTTAGTGTCCTTTTTCTGGGCAAGGATCTAATCCACTATCATATGTTGCAGTTAGCGAGCCTCCTCAGTCTTCCTGATCTGGCACAGATTGTCAGTCTTTCTTTGTTTTTCATGACCTTGACACTTTTGAAGGGGACCGGCCATTTATTTCATAAATTCTGCAATGTAGAATGTTTCTTGATTTGAGGTTGTCTGATGCATCCCCATGATTAAATTCAGATAATGGATTTGAGGCAAGAATACCGCAAAAGTGATGTGTTCTCAGTGCATCATATCAAGAGATCCAGGAAGTCAACTTGTCTTCTTATTAGTGGTGTTAACTTTAATCACTTGGTTACAGTAGTGTTCCACTACTTTTCCATTATAATTAATGTGTCTTATGGAGAAACACTTAAGTCTATATACCCTGTTTCTCATTCTACTTCTACCTACTAATTTTTTTATATTTTTATTTTTTTCAATTATAGTTGACATACAATATTATAATAGTTTATATACAACACAGTGATTAGACATTTATATAACTTACACAGTGATCACCCCGATAAATCCAGTATCCATTTGACACTATACATACTTATTACAATTCTACTGACTATATTCCCCATGCTATACTGTACATCCCCATGACTATTTTATAACTATCGATTTGTAACTCTTATCCCCTCCCTTCCTTCACTCATACCCCCAACCCTGCCCTGATCAGGCAACCATCAAAATACTCTCTGATCTATGAGATTGTTTCTGTTTTGTTTGTTCATTTACTCTCTTCTCTAGATTCCACGTATAAGTGTTAATCATAAGATATTTGTCTTTCTCTGACTTACTCCACCCAGCACAATATTCTTCAGGTCCATCCACATTGTTGCTGATGGCAAGATTTCATTCTTTTTTTATGGCTGAGTAATATTGCACTGTATCTACGTACCACCTCTTCTTTATCCACTTGTCTATTCATAGACACCCAGGTTGTCTCCAAATCTTGACTATTGTAGATAATGCTGCAGTGAACATATGGATGCACATGTCTCTTCAAAGTAATATTTTGGGTTTCTTAGGGTAAATACCCAGAAGTGGGATTACTGGGTCCTTCTTTGTCTCTTGTTATAGCCTTTGTTCAAAAGTCTATTTTGTCTGTTATAAATATGGCTACCTCAGCTTTTTTTTTTTTTCCATTTCCAATTTCATGAACTATCTTTTTCCATCCCTTTACTTTCAGTCTCTGTGTGTCTTTCAGTCTGAAGTGAGTTTCTTATAGGCAGCATATGTAAGGGTTTTATTTTCTTATCCATTCAGCCACCCTGTCTTTAGATTGGAACATTTAATCCACTTACATTGAAACAAATTGTGGCTAAATGTGTAGTTATTGCCATTTTATTATTTGTATTTTTTATTTTTATTTTTCCTACCTTGTAAAGAAGTCCCTTTAACATTTCTTATAATACTTGTTTGGTGGGGATAAACTCCTTTAGCTTTTTCTTGTTTGGGAAGTTCTTTATCTGTCCTTTCATTCTAGATGATAGCCATGCTGGGTAGAGTAATCTTGGTTGTAGGTCCTTGCTTTTCATCATTTGAATATTTTGTGCCAATCCCTTCTGGCCTGTAAAGTTTCTGTTAAGAAATCGACTGACAGTCTTATGGGAGCTTCCTCACAGGTAACTTTTTCTTATGCTGCTTTTAAGATTCTCTCTTTGTCTAACCTTTGACATTTTAATTATGATGTGTCTTGGTATGAGCCTCATGGGATTCATCTTGTTGGAGACTCTCTGTCCTCCCTGGACTTGTATGTCTGCTTCCTTCCCCAGGTTAGGATAGTTTTCCATGTTTATTTCTTCAAATAGGTTTTGAATTCTTTGCCCTCTCTCTTCTCCTTCTGGTACCCCTCTGATGCAAATGTTGGTACACTTGATGTACCAGAGGCCCCTTAAAATGTCCACATTTTTTTGGATTCTTTTGTTGCTTTCTGATTGGTATTTTTTGCTACCTTATCTTCCAAATTGCTAATTCAGTTCTCTGCTTCATCTCATGTACTATTGATTCCCTCTAATGTATTTTTTATTTCAGCTATTGCATTTTTCATTTCCAACTGGTTCTTTTTTATATTTTCTACCTCCATTTTTATGTTTCCTACCTCCTGTTGAAGTTTTCAAGAGATCATTGAGCATCATTATAACCAGTGTTTTGAACTCTGCATCGGGTAGATTGCTTGTCTCCATTTTGTTTAGTTCTTTTTCTGGAACTTTGTTCTTTCATTTGGTGCATGATTCTTCATCTCCCCATTTTGGCTGTCTCTCTCTGTTTGTTTCTATGTATTAGGTAGAGCTGCTGTGTCTCTTCATCTTAGTAGAGTGGCCTTATGTAGGTGTTCTGTGGGGCCCAGTGTTGAAGTCTCCTTGGTCACCTGAGCTGGGTGTTGTTCCAGGTGTGTTTCTTGTGTGGGTTGTGGGTGCCTTCCTGTTATAGTTCTGCCTTGGTTGCTGTTTGCACATCAGTGGGAAGGATTCGCCCTCAAGGTGATTGGTTGTGAGGACTGGCCAGTGACTACAGTAGAGGAGCTATTGTGCACAGAGCAGGATTTGCTTTAGCAGGGCTCTGGTGCCTGCTGAGTCAATCCTTCGGGTGTGTCTTTTATGGAGGTGATTAGGTGATGCTCTGGTGTTGTCTGAAACTGACCACCAGGTGTGTTGGTTCTGGAGCCTCTTGAGAGGGGCTCTGTGGCAGGCCAAGTTCAACTGATGCCTATGCCTTGCCTGGGGCCACTTGGTATGAGCTACAAAATGATTTGCATATGGTTGCTACTTGTGTTGGGCTTGGAGGTGCCTGGGAGAAGTTAAATCACCAGTTAAGCCTGGCGGCTTCTAGTACTAGGCTTGGGGCTGCTTAGCAAGAGGTACGTGTCACGCCAAGGCCAGATGATTCTTATTTGGGGTTTGTGAACCTTCGAGAAATTTTAGGAAAGTCTGCTGCATGAGCCAAGACAAGCCATTTGTATGGAAAAGCCACTGTAAGTGGTGTGCTCACAAGTTGGGTGGGGCAGGGTCTCAAGGAATCACCAGGGTGGGGCGAACAGTGCTAGCAGGGTTGATGAGACTCAGATATGGCAGCTGCCTGCTTCTGCATGCTGGGTGAGGGGAGGGCTCAACAAAGGAACAGTGGCTTCTGCCAGCACTTATGTTTGGGAGAAAGCTGCCCCTCCAGCCCTTACCTTGAAGCCAGACAATTCAGTTCCTCCCTATTTGTCCCTGGCAGCTTTCAAGCAGCTGCCCCAGCATTCGAGTCCAGAGTGAGAAGACTCCATCAGCAAGTAAGTCCCTGCGCAGGCCCTTTAAGGAGAGATCGCCTGGGACTCCATTCACTCCCTCCGTCTCACATAGCCATAATCTTCACTGGGTTTCATAGCCAGAAGTTAAAGAGATTTCTCTTTCCAGTACTAGAACCCCAGAATGGAGAACCTAGTGTGGAGCTGGGACCCCTTGCTCCTCAGGGGGTACCTCTGCAGCCAAGATAGCCCTCTTGATTTTTAACCACCACACACAAGTGTGGTACCAGCCTATTCCCCATCTCCACCCCTCCTACCATTTAGTGTGGCTTTTTCTGTATAGCCTTAGTTGGAGGACTTCCATTCAGCTAGACTTCAGGTGATTCTCAATGATGGTTGTTCTGTAGTTGTAATTTTGATGTGGTCTTGAGAGGAGGCATGCATAGTGTTTACCTACTTCACCATTCTGACCAGAACTCCCTAATGGCTACATTATTGACAGGACAGACTTGCATCATCATAGAAAGCTTGTTGGACTGCACTGGTCTAGGCCTTTCCTGAAACTAAAAGTCATTTCAAATGATTTTCTGCAAACACACCATATATTTTTGGTCCACTGGTTTACCACTGCGCTTCACTCTGCTCAGAATGCTCTTCTGTCCCTTTTTCTGTCTATTGAAATTCTGATTTTTAGGCCCCAAGTCATGTTCCATAATTTTAGGAAATTTTCCTTGACACCACTCCATTAATTAAATTAGTCTTCCTTCTAACACCCCCACATGGAAAGCTTCTTGCACCTATAATTAAAACCAGCCTTACTACCCTCCTTAAAACCCCTGAGTTCTCATTCTCTTGAGGTACAGGCTATTCTCCACAGAACTCTAGCCTCAGCAACTGCCAGCCAGTGAGGAAGCAATGTTCTGCAGGAAAGCAACAGGGAGGGTTTAAATGGAAAAGTAGTGCTGGGCGAAGAGGCTGCTGCAAATTGAGTTCCCATTCAGGTCACTATTCCGAATGTGCAGGTATGCTTGTAAGATTCTTGTGTTACTGTGGTTTTCTTGCTCCTGTCTGGTGAGTTTAGCTGGGGCTGGAGGCTTTGACAAAGCCTCTGATATAGGTGGTATGGCCTCCTTTTGTACTTAGAAGGAGAAAGTAGAGCCAGGGAGCTACCCAGAAGTTTATGCTTGTTGAGCCCAGAGAAACTGGAAGACTTTGTTTTAAGAATGTCTTTTTCAAAAGGTTTGGCCTGCCAGGTATGCTGTGCTCCTAGCCTGTAAGCACTGTCCTCATCCTTAGAGGATAAAGTGGATGCATCTGAGTTATGATCTTTCTTGCTGCAGCGGCAAAGGAAGATCTCTTTGGAACAGGTGGGAGCTATCTAAGCCCCATCTAGGATATAGATTAGCAGCAAGATAAGGGACTGTCTGGGCCGAACTTCTCTTGCTGAGGTCATGGATTCTGTGTCTCTGCTAGAGCACATCTACCTTGAATCCATCTTTTGTTTTCCCTGGGGTTTAAGAAGGGGCTAGGCTTTGTTAACTCTGTAGTTCTTAGAATTAGTGTTGTGTGGTGGGACAAGGGGAGGGCAAGGGAAGCAAAACGTGGACATTGGAAGGACAATTGTTTTCAGCTCATTTATATAGGAGTGTGAGGCAAGCTCAGTTTATGAGAAATTTGTCTCTTCCCCCTCTACTCTGCTTTTTCAGGACTCTGTATTTGTCCAAGAGAAGAACCTAGAGAAATCTGAGCAGGTCAGGTAGTTCTAAAAGCCATGGCCCAGGTAAGTTGAAATTTTCTCTCTCCTTGAAATAACACCTGTCTTCCCTCACATGATATGAACGTTTGTGTTCTTATCCTGAAACTTCTCAGTTTCACTGAGCCCCATTCAGTAACCTGGTCCCAGTTCCTCCATTCCAGGGAATGAGTGATGGTGCTCCACGTCCCTTAGTGGCCCTCTCTTCAACAGTGTTCACATATGTACATAGGACTTTTACCAGAGTACCAGTGAAACAAAAATATATTCTCTTGAGAGCCTCCCTTATCAGAACCATAGTTGAATGAGGCCAAAGATAACTTGGATCTTTTCCATTAACCTAGATGGGTTTTTTTTTATTTTATTTTTTGTCACCCCTCCTCCTTTTGAAAAATCTTTAAACATTTCACACTATCAAAAGTTCTTTGATGCCACAACATAGATAGACCTAGTGGGTATTATGCTAAGAGAAATAAGTCAGACAGAGAAAGAAAAATACCGTATGCTCTCACTTATATGTGGAATCTAAAGAAGAAAATAAATGAACAAACAAAATTGAAACTCATCGATACAGAGAGCAAACTGATGATTGCCAGATGGAAGGAGGGTTGAGGGTCTGGGCAAAAAAGGAAATGGGATTAAGAAGTACAAATTAGTAGTTACAAATTAGTCATGGGGAATGTAAAGTACAGCATAGGGAATATAGTGCCAGATGGGTACTAGACCAGTCAGGAGAATCTTTGTAAATTATATGAATGTCTAACCACTGTGCTGTACACCTGAAACTAATATACAATAATACTGAATGTCAACTGTAATTGAAAAATTTTTTTAATTTAAAAAGTTCTTTAGTCTTGCAAGGGAATTTATGAGAGACGAGTAACTATAAAATGGTCCATTTTGAAGTTGAACAATATGTGTTGATTGTGGGCACATTTATTTGACTGAGGTACACCCTCCATCAGCTTTCTTATTTCACGAACAAGAAAAAATGGACAATGAAGGATAATAGATATTATCAAGTTTATAATAAACTGTGAAGATTTTACAAATCTTGTTTAAGCTAAATGCCCCAAAATAATAGAAAGATTATATCTTATAGGACATAATGCACAGTATTATGCAGCAAATAAAAATTCCTGTGTTTATTATAAAATTTAGCATAACAAAAAATATGCTCATGTATGTAACAAACAGGAGCAGTGGGGACACTGTTGTCATTTTCAGCGGTATAGTTCTTTTTTTCTGAGACCATCATGGATACATAGCCCAGATAATTCAGGACACTTAACATTCCTGATGCCAGCACTAATATCAGTAGCGCACAGCCCACCCCTCAGCCCAACCTCCCCCAACATTGTGTCAGCTAAACCACCCTCTGCATACTCCCAAGTACATCCTAAAGGGGAAGGTATAACCTAGGTTGTACCACAAACTAATTATACCCTGAGTCTTCAGGATAGATTTAAAACTTGTGTAAATTCTTTATTTTAAGGTAAGAGATTTATACAACTTTTTGGATTCTTTATTATCTCAAGGGAAAGAATGGTAAAAAGGAAGACTATTACTTGCTAGGCCCATGTTTGCTGTGTGTTTTGTATATGCTATTTCATTTATTTATAAGAACCCACTTAACTAGATTTTGCTCATTCCTAGACCTTGTGGAAAATAGAAGAGTCCTGCTGTATGAAGGTCTTTCTTATCTGTAGCCACAGAAAAGCCTGTAGGCCTCTAGTCATATAGATTTGGTTCTCATACTTCCTTTATAACATAGGAGTTCAGCCCTAGCTTGCTTGCTTTATCACCTCCTTCCTACAACACCCTTCATTTCCATCTTAAAAACATTTTCCTCGATGGATTAGGTTGTTAAAAATGTACTTACTAATCAATTTTAACCTCATTATAAATGGGACAATCAGTCACTATGTGCTTCCTCATGGGATAGTACAGGAAGTACACAGTACCACCTCTGATATATTTATGCCTCCCCCCCCCCAAAAATATGTCAATCAGGACTCCAGATCTAACTCCCTTTTTAAAGAAAATATGGAAGTAGAATGACATGTTTAACTACAGTATGAAGATGCAATTGGACAAATCCAAAATGTAGGAAATTCTACTGATTCAAATGTTTCTTTAATAAATAAATAGCAAGAAAATTTTCAAAGGATCTGTGAGGACTGTTAGAGATTTGAGAGACTTTAGGAAACCTATCAAACAAACATAATGTGTGGATCTTGTTTGAATCCTGATTTGAATAAACCCAACTGTAAAAAATCACTATTGAGAAAATTGGGGCAATTTGAAACTTGATCTAGTTACTAGGAGCATTATTGTTAATGTTACTAATGTGATAATGACATTCTAGTTATACTTTAAAAACATTCTGATTTGTTAGATACTAAAGCATTTGTGGGTGACATACTATTTCGTTCAGTATGTGAGATATGCCACAGAATACACCAGGGGTAGAAAATAAAAGGAAAGAGATGAAACAAGATTTGCAAAGTCTTGTTAATTGTTGAAGCAGAGTGATGGATTCATGGGGGTCGTTATACTATTTTTATAATAAATGAAAAAAATTAAAAAGTCCTTTTATTTACTAGTAATTCGTGGGTTTATCGTTTCAGGGATTGGTGACATTCAGGGATGTGGCCGTAGAGTTCTCTCAGGAAGAATGGAAGTGCCTGGAACCTACCCAGAGGGACTTGTACAAGGATGTGACTTTGGAGAACTTTGGTAACTTGGTCTCACTAGGTAAGGATATTGCATAATACAGGGCCAGATGGGCAACAAGGCTCCCAGGAACAAAACCGTGGGAGGCTGTTACCACCTCCAGCCAGAAGGGGTAAAGGGAGGAAACACTGCCAGTGGAAGATTGTGAGAGCTAGAGTCATGGAGAAGGGCCTGGCTGGCAGCAACTATAGCTCCTTCCAGAACTCCTGGGTCAAAGGAGAGTGAGGGATAAGAAACCCTGAACTCTGTCTCCTCCTGCCTGCTGATGCTTTCCATCTGCTAAACCCAGTGAAAAACGGTAGGGCCAGTATAATACAGTCCTTGTGGTTAAGCGGTCCGGGCACAGAGGAGGACCAGGAACAGCAAGGAGTAGATTAGGGAGGAAAGAGAGGACAGATGGACACTAGCTACTATTGTTATTTACTCCAAATAATTCAGGACTAGCCTTCTGGAATTTCTGGTTTCTTCATGGTGAATATCTAGGGGGACTTAAAAGTTTTTGTCTGAATTTCTACTCTGTTCCCAAGCTCTGTTTTGTGCTTTGCGGAAGTGTAAATGTGTAGTTCCATTGGCACCTCCATCTTCCCATCCTTTGGACAACCTTCCTATCTTCCTTAATGTAATTGTATCTCTTCCTTGGTGACCAAGAGACAAAGTTTGAATTTTGGAACAGCATAATCATTCCCCATTTCTTTTCCTATAAACAGGACTCTCCATTTCTAAGCCTGATGTCATCTCCTTATTGGAGCAAGGGAAAGAACCCTGGATGATTGCAAATGACATAACAGGACCATGGGGCTCAGGTGAGCAAGGGTTGATCCAACGAGGGAGGTCATTGGGAATAAATAGCCTAGTGGGTGAATCAACTGATAACAATAACTCAAGGTTTTATCTGGAAAGTCCCCTCAGAGCTCTACCAAAAACAGGAAGAAAAGCCCAAGATGTGAAGACATGAAGAACAAAGACCTTGTCAGCAGCAGGTCCCAAGGGAACCTTGCCCTTACCCCCATTAAGTCCTCTCTGTTCGTTCTTCTATCATATTTTCTTCCTATTTCAAAAAGGAATGTGCCCCCATCTTCCCTAGTGGCAGCCTTTTTACCTGTACTTTGTATCCTTTTTTTTTTCTGAAAGTCTCTGCATTCCTTAAAAAACAGCTTCTCACTCTACCTAATTCAGTAATTTCATTCATTCTCTTAACTTGTGAGAGATAAGGATGTGTGGTGGCTGAGGACAGACTAGAGTCAGACTGCCTGAGTTCAGTTTCTGGCTGCTTACTAGATCTGTGAGTTTAGGTAAATTATTTAAATTGTCTGTGCTTCAGTTTTCTCCTGCAAATGAGATAAAAATAGTGCCTGCCTCATGTAGTTATTGTGGCTTTTGTATGCATTAGTAATAATGTGAAAATGCCCAGAACAATGTCCGGCAATAGTGACCACTAAATAAATGTTAGCAAGTATTATTAACTGGCACTTGCTAGATAATGTCAGAACCTTTTTATGCTTGTCAGCTGCCCAACTTCTGACTAATCTGCTATTGTTATTATTTATTTTCATCTGAGATCATTTTTTCTCTGTCCGAAGAATACCCTTGAAATTTCTTTTTGTGTAAAACTGCTGACAAATTCTCTTAGTTTTTGACCACATGAAAATGTCTTCATTCCATATTCTTTATTCTTTCTCATAGGATAGTTTTACTGAGTATGGAATTCTATTTTGGCAGGAATTTTATCTCATCCCAAAGAAGAAATCAATCCACTGCCTTTTCTCTTCCAATATTGTCAATAAGTCAGATTGTTCCAGCTTTGGAAAATGCTCCACATATATTTAAAACTAGTATTCTTTGGATAAGGCACTCGCCTCTTTATTTAACTACAAACTTTTTGATTACATAATTTAGAATCTGCATGTCTTTTAACTTTCTCTGTAACTGCTATCAAATTCTGAGAGATGTATTATATGTTTTGCTACTACATTTTATAGTTTTGCGAAGACGAAATATAGATCCTCATTGCAATTTGTAGTTTTATCTGTACAGTCCATCCTTTATTTTTCCACTTAGTGTTTTTAACCTTAAATTTTATTTTTTCTGATAATAATATCAAATACCCTCTTTTTGTTGACTTAAAAATTGACGTCTTTGCTTATCTTTTTTTTAAATTATTGCCACTTTATTTTAAGTGTGTCCTTGGTAATCAGGATTCTGTTATAGTTTTCTTTTTGAATCATTCTGAGATTCTTTGACTTTAATAAGGGAATTCAGTTCATTATTTATTGTGATAATGTGTCCTTATTCCTGCCATTTTATTTTATATTCTCTGTTCCTCATTCTTATTTCCAGCTATTCCTGTTTTGCTCACATTTTATTACCACTCGTTCTACCCTCAAGTGATTTTGAAATTGTACTTCCTGTTTGTAATAGAATAGTCTTTAATTTGACTTTTAAAACTATGCTTAAACTTATCTACCTACCTCCAGAATGAAATAGAATTTTTTTCTTTGTCATAAAGTTTTTTTTTAATTTTTTCTATTTTGAAATCATTTCAGGCTTATAGAAAACTTGCAAAATTATTACAGAGAATTCCCATATACCCTTCACTCAGCTTCCAGTAATGGTAACATTTTACTTAACCATAGTACAGTTACCAAAACCAGGAAATTAACTTTATGTAATACTGTTAACTACAGATGTTAATAGAATTTTATCAGGTTTTTCTCTAATATCTTTCTGTCCCAGGATCCAGTCTCGGATCCCACATTTCATTTAGTTATTGTGTCTCTTTAGCGCCCTCCAATCAGTGACAATTCTTCAGTCTTTCATGGCCTTAATACTTTCGATGAGTACTGTTTTGGAGAATGTCTCTCACCTTGTGTGTGTGTGATATTTTCTCATGCATCTTTGGCAGGAATACAACAGAACTGATGTTATGTGTGTCTCTGTGATATGATCAACTTCTGTGCACTATATCAGGGGTTACTTGATGTTAAGATGGCTTATTAATGGTGTTGTTAACCTTGATCACTTAGTCGAAGTAGGGTATCTCATGTTTTTCTCTTGTAAAGTTACTATTTTTCCATCTGTAATTGGTAATTATCTTGGGGGGAGATACTTTGACTATACATTTTGCCTACTGATTTTAACATCCTTGCGGGGATCTTGTCTGTAACAATAGTATTGCCTAGTGCAAATTTTCTATGTCCCTCATTAAAACTCCATTTACTAATTGGTATTCTTCAGTAAGGAAGAGCTGCCCCTACTCCCTCTCCCATTCATTTATTTATTCAGTGATTTGTTTCTATCAATATGGGATCATGGGTATTGTAGTCTGGGTTATAGCCCAATACTGTCATTGTTAGTTTATTGCTCAATTGTTCAAGCTTTGACCATTGGGAACTCCTTCAGGTTGGCTCCTGTGCTCTCTCAGTATGCTTTCATTTAGTACTTTTTTATTTTCTGGTACCACAGCATGTTATGTATCTTACATTTTTCCTGCCTCACCCCTGAAATTAGCCATTCCTCAAAGGTTCCCTAGTTTCTTTTATTGGAGAATGGTATGAAATAGTATCTTTGAATTTTTTTCCTAAACACAGTAAGGCCTTTACCATCTTTTACTTCCCTATACTCTAGGCCAGGGGTTGGCATACTACAATTCATGGGTCAGATCCAGCCCATGGCCAGTGTTTTGTACCATTCACAAGCCAAGAACTGTTTTTACATTTTGAAAGGGTTTCAATATATATATATATATGTATATGTGACAGAAAGCTTATATGGACCACAAAGCCTAAAACATTTCTGGTCTCTTACAGAAAAACTTTTTGACCCCTACCTAGATTCACTCCTATCTTCACCTCACTCTGTTTTGTTTTAATGATATGGAATTTTAGTTTCATACTATTGTTGTATTTGTAATATTTCACAAATTTATAGTATGTGTTATTCTTCACTAACAGTATGATATAAATCAGTCATCTGTACACTGTGGCCCGTAAACCTATTGAATTCTGTAAATGCCTTCTAAGGGATGCATATACACAATTAAAATCATAATGCTCATGGATTGATATCAGTATTTGGCAGTACTACCTATATGAAACATTTTCAAGATGAAATACATAAAATCTCATTACAGAGCCACACTAACAGATAAACATATGCCATTAATTCTGGTGCTGGAGAACACTAACCTTGAACTCAAATTAAGTGAAATGTTACCTCCCCAGAAAAGAATCCTACTATTCTCATTCATACACCTGCATTACAAAAATAATAATAATCATTTAAGTATAATATCAATTGTTCGAATTCCATTGATAACTATTTGGTAATTTGTTTTATCTTTTGTTATATAAGTGCCTATATAATATCCTCATTTTGGCCTCTTGGACCACAAAGTCTAAATATTTGCCATCTGGTCCTAAAGAAAAGAAAATGCTTGTCAATGCCTGATTTAGAGACATAATTGAAAGTTCATTTTTAAGGAGAAAAGTATAAATAATCAAAATTATACTTGCCGGCCTTAAATCACCAAGACATCTGTACTACAAAGCTCAGAAACCAAGAACCCAATTTCTGGCTTCTCTTTGCTTTGGCTCTAGCCTACATTTCCTTAGGAGAGTGGATGCCAAGGATAAGATTGAACAGGTGTGATTCATTGATGAATTACTCAGTTGTTTCTTTTTCTATTCGTTTCCTGTGGTGTCTGTAACAAATTACCACAAAGTTTGTGGCTTAAAACACACATTTATTCATATAGTTCTGGAAATTAGAAATCCAAAATGCATCTCACTGGGGTAAAATCAAGGTGTCTGCAGGGCTGCATTCCTTTCTGAAGGCTCTAATTTTCTTGACTTTTCCAGCCTCTAGAGGCGTCTTGCATTCCTTGGGTCATAGCCCCCTTCCATCTTCAAAGCCGGCAGCATAGTATCTTCAGATCTCTCTCTCTCTCTCTGACACTTCTCTCTTTCATTTATAAGGACCTTTGTGATTACTTTGGGCCCACTCAGATTATCCAGGATCTCCCCATCTCATGGTCTGCTAAATAGCAACCTTAATTTCATCTCCAACTTAATTTACCCTTGCTGTGTAACATAATAAATTCACAGGTTCCAGGAATTCAGACATGGACATCTTTTCGGGGGGAGGGGTCCTACCCTCTGTATGTGTTTTTTGAACACAGATCATTGAATATGCATAAATTCAGTGTGTATACTATGACTCCACTGAAATTCTATATTTATTGCCAGTAAGTCCATTGCTGTTTAGTCCGTAACAAGTATTATCTTTCACAGAATATTTGGTGGGTATGTATGATTCCTTGTAGTTCTGGGGTGGAAAAAAAAAACACTTTTTTAATTAGATTTTTTAAGTTGTGATAAACGTTACATAAAATTTACCAGTTTGACCATTTTTAACTATATAATTCATACTCATTAAATAATAACTCTCCATTTCCCCTCTAGCCCCTCGTAACCTCCGTTCTACTTTCTGTCTCTATGAATTTGCCTATCCTAGATACCTCATAGAAGTGGCATCATAAATATGTAGCCTTTTGCATTTGACTTATTTCACTTAATATAACGTTTTTAAGGTTCATGTTTTACCATTTATCACAGTTTCATTCCTTTTTAAGACCGAATAACATTCCATTGTATGACAGATCAAATTTTGTTTATCCATTCAGTCTCTTGATGGACACTTGGGATCTTTCAACCTCTTCAGCTATTGTGAATAATGCTGCTGTGAATATTGGTGTATAGTATCTCGGTCCCTGTTTTCACTTCTTTGGGGTATGTTCCGAGAATCAGATGGTAACTGTATGTTTACCTTTTTGAGGATATTTCTATTTTTAAGAGCTTTTAATAATTCATGAAGATCATCCCGTTAACTGTAATACAAGTTTCATATATTTTCTCTCTCATTTGTCTTTTTTTGGTTTTGCTTTTGCTGTTTTTTGTCCATGTGTAAGTTTTTTGGTTTTGTTTTTCACCATTGTTTAGTGGAATTTATCAATCTTTTCTTGCTTTTGGATTTTGTCATTGTTTCATTGTTAGAACATTTCCCTATACTTAGATTATAAAGTAACCTACTGTTAACCTAAAAATAAAGGCCTTTGAAAGTGAGAGGCAACAGGCATTTATTGAGATCCATAAGAATAGCTCCTTGGGAATCATAATTCAGGCAGAAACCCAAATAATGTCCTGATTAGGAGACAAAGGCATTTGGATATTTATGACAATTACATCAGTAGAACCAAGGCATTTCTGTTGGTGCAGATAACATGACATAGTGACATTAATTCTAAACAGTGTTTTTAATTTTCAGTCCATAGGCTTGGTTTAATCTTTTTTTTCTTTTATAAGAAAAAGAGAAAGAACAAATGTTTTAGGGATCCTTTTGAAAGTAGTCATAACAACTGCTTTCTTGTTATCTTTGTAGTTGTTATCTTTGTAGACAGTTCTTTTGCAAGGCACAGGTTGCTTATGCCCAGTCCAAAGATTATTTTGTCCTCTTTTAACATTCCAAAGATTTGAGGCATAAGACATGCAAGGCAGTTCCTCTGGCATGGCAGCTCTGGCTTTTTAAAGTGGCTCCATTTACATTATTATTTATATTTCCCCCTTTTATCAAGATCTTTCCTTGAAAGCATCTCTGATCAGTCATCAGAAAGCAGCATCGATCAGTTATTGTTGGTCCTCCATTGTCAGGTGGCTCAGTTTGGGTATGTCGTGCCATTGTCCATTCCTCGTTGCCAGGAAGGCTCATTCTTGGTAGGTCATGTCCTGTGTAGGAGGGAAAGGAAAATAGATTTTTTTTTTTTCGTAGGAGCCTCAGGCCGCATTTGAGTGACAGGAGTGCAAGAACAGAGGAAAGCTTTCCTATTTTTTTAAGGGCAAACATCTGTAGTTTTTTGAGGTTTTAAGTCTCATAAGCCTTATTATCATCTCAAAATATTGAACTACCATAATCAGAGTGGTGTCTTTATAACACTGAGCTGTGCAAGACTAAGATTTCTATCAGCAAAGATTTTTATAATAAACAAAATGTTTAGTTCAATTTGAAGAATAAATCTGAACCAGAAGGCAATACTTTAGGGCAGTTAGTTGAAGATATTAAAGACCTTTGAGGTATTAGTAGATACTGTATTTAATCATTTGACTTGTTTCTGGATTTTATCTAGTTTTATCTCTATCTTACTGGAGGTGTTTTATCTAAGTACAACCAGAGGTATTAATAACAGAACAAACTTCACCTTGCTTAGCAAGGATATGGTTAAGAGCAGTTCTATTGCTTAATTTAACACAAGTAAGGGAATTTAAAGATTTATTTGATTGACTATTGCCGTGACAGTCATTGTAATATCTGCCTGGGGGGAAAAGTATTCTTTTAAATCTGGTACCTTCAGTTAGGGCTGACATCACCAAGCATTAAACATCCTTGGCTATCACTTGTAAAGTACATTTAAAGATGATGTCTAATATTATCTTTTCAGACAGAAATTAAGAGGGAAAAGGAAACAATAACTATTACAGTGAGTGTTTGGCCTGAATACTTTTTGTGAGATAGGAAGGGACTAAAGTGAGGAAAAAAGAGAAAAAGGAAAAAAAGGAAGGTGTACAGACCTGGTCCAGATTATACAGGCCTGGTCCAGAATCTTGGGTTAGTTGTTCATGACATGTTTTTTCTTTTGTTTTTTCTAATTTAAAATTTTTAATTCTCTGTTTGAGCAATCTGTTTAGGTGTAAGAGCTTTCTTTAAACTGGGGAACATGAATCCAAATGTCATCTTGAAATTCGGTCACGTTATCAGTTAGGAGTACCTGAAAGTTTTGCATTTTAGAGAGTTTCGCGTCTTCTATGAATTTCCCTGAAGATGAAACATCTTTGTAGAAACATTTTTGTAAAAACATCAGAGTAAAACAGTAATTGTCTGTAAATGACAAAAAAACTTAAAAATGGCCATGGCTAATGGTTTGGAGAGAGTTTACATATATATATGTACATATAGATAATATAATTGACTTAGCTATTCTAATCTTAATTAGCTTAACCATATATAAAAATTTGTTAAGATCTATCTTCCATGTACCTTTTGTAAATATATACACCTTTTGTAACACGCATATTTTTAGTTTTTGTTTTATCTTTTTTTAAATTTAGAAACAATCATTTTACTCTAGGACAGAATTGCTTTTTTTACTAAAAAAATGAACTTCATATGTTTTTTTAATCTAAAAAATATTTTTTTCTTCAACAGAAGTACATCTCTCTGTTTCATGTCTTTCTCTACTGAAAACATACATTTTATTTTTTATACACAGTTGTTTTATCTTTATTATTTTTTAGTTTTGTAAATAACCAAAGCTTTTTTACAAATCAGTTTTGTAAAGGAATATAAGCAGTAGCCTATACTTTAAAAAGGCCATTTTTTTCAGTCTCTGTGAGCAATGTTTTGGTTAGTTCCCGAGTATTTATGTTTTAAAGACATGATAAGAGCTTCAACTTTAAGAGACAGAAAAAGACTAATTTTTTTGGCGTTATTTGACAACACTTCCCATGTAATTTAACCTACTAGATAGGCTTGATTGGTTTGATTTTTTTCTTTTACGAGAGAAAGAATAAATCTTTAAAATGTTTTAGGAATCTTCTAGAAGTACTCCAAAGTTTTTTTAAATCTCAAAGGTCAAGAAAAAGACTTTAATGTTTGAATCTTGGGAAGCTTTGTTAAACATATCAAAAGTTTAAAAATATTTGGTCAAATAAAATCATAGGTCATTGTGAAACAATACTGTTATTTATTTAATCAAAATGACAAATATAGAAGGTTACGTAGTTAGTAAAATTTTAGTTTTTTTATATTAAGAAGGCTCAGTGTACTGGAACAATTAAAGATCTGATGATAAAGAGCACAGATCATTTATTTATTTTTATTACATTTATCGGGGTATCATTGGTTAATACAATTATATAATTTTCAGGTGTACATTATAATTTGACATCTATATATTGTGTAATTACCACCCAAAGTCCAGTTTCCTTCAGATACCATATATTTGATCCCCTTTACCCCACCTACCTCTCCCTTCCTCTCCCACTCCCTACCCTCTGGTAACCACTAGTCCATTGTCTATGTCTATGAGTCTCTGTTTGTCCTGTTCATTTGTTGCTTTTAGGTTTATATCCCACATATAAGTGATATCATGTGATTTTCAACATTTTCTGTCTGGCTTATTTCGCTTAGCATGATTATCTCGAGGTCTATCCATGTTGTCACAAATGGCATTCTTTCATCTCTTCTTATGGCTGAGTAATATTCCATTGTATACAGGTACCACAGCTTCTTTAGCCAGTTGTCTATCTTAGGACACTTTGGTTTCTTCCATGTCCTGGCCACTGTGAGTAATGCTACTGAACAATGCTGAACATCAGTGTGCAAATATCTTTTTGGATATAAGTTTTTAAGTCTTTGGGGTAAATACCCAGTAGAGGGATTGCTGGATTGTATGGTAGATCAATTCTTAGTTTTTTGAGGAAACTCCATACTGTTTTCCATAGTGGCTGTACCATTTTGCAGTCTCACCAGCAGTGTATGAGGGTTCCTTTTTCTCTGCATCCTCTCCAGCATTTGATATTACTTGTCCTGTTGATTTAACCATTCTAACAGATGTGAGATGATATCTCATTGTGGTTTTGATTTACATTTCCCTAATAGCTAGCAATGTTGAACATCTTTTCATATATTTGTATGTCCTCTAGGGAGAAGTTTCTGTTTAGGTCTTCAGCCCATTTTTTGATTGGATCATTTGTTTTTTTGTTGTTATTGAGTTGACTGAGTTCTTTGTATATTTTGGATATTAGACCTTTATCAGAGGCATTCCTTGCAAATATATTTTCCTATTGAGATGGTTGTCTCTTTATCTCGTTGACGGTTTCTTCTGCTGAGCAGAAGAATGTACTCCCATTCATTTATTTTTGCTTTTACTTCCCTTGCCTTTGAGGTCAAATTCATAAAATTCTCTTTAAGTCCAAGGTCACAGGAAATCATTTAAATGAAACAAAGTCTGTGGGTCTTTTTATAATCTTATTAAGCATACCAATACTACAGGAAATTTTTGGGTTTTTTTAGCACAGAAGTAAGATTAAGTTTTAGCTTTACGTAATTACAACATTGATATTAAAGCTTAATTTTTAAGAATATCTGTATAAACAATTTTCACTAGCTTAATACATAATGTAAAATTTTGAACTAACCAGGACAAAATTATTGTTATTTTTTAATAAAAACATATCTTTATATCATTTTTATTGAAAACATTAATTTTTATATTAAATGTTAATAATTTTTAAAGACATGTCTGTTTTAATTAAACCAACTAACTTAAATCAGTTTTAATGTTAAATATTTTTTAGATCAGGTGATACTAAAAAGCATTTAGGTTAGTTTTTCTTATACTTTTTAATGTATGTAAGTGTTTAATTTTTTAAGCCAGTTAAACAGTGTGACCACAAAAGTGGCTCCGTAGTTACCATAGCCAGTTGTAGGGAATGCTGGCCCATGAAGGTGAGGCCACTTAAGATCCTGTTTGACTACACCAGATATGTTAACAAAAAATAAATAGATCATATTTATAATGGAATATTACTCAGCCACTAAAAAAAATGAAATCCTACCATTTGTAATGACATGAATAGACCTAGAGGTTATTATGCTGAGTGAAATAAGTCAGATAGAGAAAGATAAACACTATATGATTTCACTTATATGTGGAATCTAAGGAACAAAATGAGCAAACTAATCAAAAACAGACTCACAAATATAGTGGACAATTCGGTGACGGACAGAGGGGAGGGGGATTAGGGGACTGAGTGAATGGGATGAAGGGTTAAAGAAGTACAAATTAGTAGTTGACAGTTGGTCACGTGGATGGGGAGCATGACAGGGAATATGATGGCTAGGTAGAGGGCCGGGGAGGGAGGGAGCAATTGGGGGGATCGTTTTATAAACTATATAGATGTCTAACCAATGTTACTGTATACTTGAAACTAATTTAAATAAATTTTAAAAAATAATAAGTAGGCCTTTTGAAATGAGAGGCAACAAAGCATTTATTTCAGCTAAATTAAAGCATTATTTGGGCTTTTGCCTAAATTAATGATTCCCAAATAGCTATTCTTATTAATCTCAAACATTTTGTTGCCTCTCACTTCAAAAGCCTTTCTTATTTTTAAGGTAACAGCACTGTGTTTCCTTCAGGTATTTTTATGGTTTCTATTTTAACATTAAAACTCTATTTGGAGTTTATTCTGGTATACGGCAACATAACGTATGGATCCACTTTTAGCTTTTTCCAAATGACTATTCAGTTACCTCAACATTATTACAAAAACTATCCCTTAGAGATATCACCTTTATAATAAATTTAATTTCCATATAAAATACAGTCTATTTCTGGCCTTTCTATTTGTGTTCCATTGGTCTAGCTCTAGAATCTGATATTCATCGAACGATCTGTTATTAAAAGCCAATTATAGGCCAGGTTTTGGTGACAGTGGCTAATGAAAAAGATGCTGTTTCTGCCTTTGAGGGGATTTGGGAGCAAGAAAACAAACAGATCAACAGATAATAAGTAAATGAAAATCTAATTACAATTGATAAAAGAGTTATGTGGGAGAGAGAATCAGTTATCTGACTGAAAACTTTTTTGAAAGTTTTTATCTGAGACCTGAAGGATGAGAAAAGCATCCATACCAAGAGCTCAGGACAAGATTCTTGATAATTGGAAAAACCTAATGAGAGGGCTAAGATGGGAAAGACCTAGATTTGTTCTAGATGTTCAAAAGAGGCCTGCAGTTGGTACGTAGAAAGGAGAGGGGAGAGTGCCCAATATGAAGATGCCCTGCCTTGGTTGAGACAATGTGACAGTGAAGACAGTCAGGGGCCTGCTTTGCCAAGAGCCTGTGAACCATGGCAGTGTGTTTAGAGTTTATTCTAAGTGCAGTGGGAAGACTGTGAAAAAGTTTAAATAGAGATTTTCATTTTGATTGGCATCAGCATCATATGGTAGAAAGTGTTAAAAATATAGATGCCTTATTTATATGAAATTCCCAGAATAGGCATTCATAGAGACAAAATTAGTGGTTCCCTGCCATTAGTGATTTTCAGGGGCCAGAGAAATGGGGAGTGACTGTTCAAAGAGCACAGGATTTCTGTTTGAGGTGACGAGAATGTTTTAGAGCTAGATAGTGGCTATGGTTCCATGATACGGGGAATTTATTGCAAACTACTGAATTGTTTAAAATGGTTAAATGGCAGATTTTATATGACATGAATCTTATTTAAAATACATATAACTTTAAAAATATATAGATATGTACGTATACACAAGTACATGCACACACATTTGTTGGCATTACCTCCGTAGGTTTCAATTTTGTCTGCAATGGTTCCTGTCATTTGCATTGTTAACAGGTTTCCTGGAACCCGTGGCTTGATATATTTTCTTGCCCTTCAGGCACCATATAAGCTCTCATATTTGTGATTTCATGTGCTTTTTAGACATTGCCCAGCAATATCTGACACTTAGATAAGCCATTCACCTTATATGGTTATTATTTTCATTTTGTCTTTCTAGTCTACTGTAGAATTTTTTTTTATCGCTCAAGAGAACAGCCTGTATTTACTTTTTTTAATGTTTTTCAGACTTGGAGTCCAGGTGTGAGAAATTTCCACAAAAAGATATCTTTGAAGTAGAATCATTCAGTTGGGAACTAATGGAAAGCCTGAAATGCTGTAGTTTTGAGGGCTCCAGTTTTACAGAAGACTGGGAATACAGAGCCCAGTTTGAAAGACAAGTAAATCAGGAGTGCTATTTCAAGCAAGTGAAAATCACATATGAAAACTTACCCACTTTCGAGCATCATACATCCCTCACTCTACATCAGAGCAATGAGACTGGCAAGAAACTGATTGAATGTAATGAATGTGGGAAAGCCTTTAGCCGTGGCTCACACCTTATTCAACATCAGAAAACTCATACTGGTGAAAAACCCTTTGAATGTAAAGAATGTGGGAAGGCTTTTAGTCGTGCCTCACACCTTGTTCAACATCAGAGAATTCATACAGGTGAGAAACCTTATGACTGTAAGGAATGTGGGAAGGCCTTTGGTCGTACTTCAGAACTTACTCTACATCAGAGACTTCATACTGGTGTCAAACCTTATGAATGTAAACAATGTGGAAAGACCTTTAGACAGCATTCACAACTGATTCTGCATCAAAGAACTCACACGGGTGAGAAACCCTATGTATGTAAAGATTGTGGAAAGGCTTTTATTCGTGGCTCACAACTTACTGTTCATCGGAGAATTCATACAGGTGCTAGACCCTATCAGTGTAAAGAATGTGGGAAAGCCTTTAGGCAGCATTCACAACTAACTGTACATCAGAGAATTCATACTGGTGAGAAACCATATGAATGTAAGGAATGTGGAAAGGGCTTTATTCATAGCTCAGAAGTTACACGACATCAAAGAATTCATTCTGGGGAGAAACCCTATGAATGTAAGGAATGTGGAAAGGCGTTTAGACAGCATGCACAGCTTACTCGACATCAGAGAGTTCATACTGGTGACAGACCCTATGAATGTAAGGACTGTGGAAAGGCCTTTAGTCGTAGTTCATACCTTATTCAACATCAAAGAATTCATACAGGTGACAAACCCTATGAATGCAAGGAATGTGGGAAAGCCTTTATTCGTGTTTCACAACTGACTCATCATCAGCGAATTCATACTTGTGAGAAACCCTATCAATGTAGGGAATGTGGAATGGCCTTTATTCGTAGTTCACAACTTACTGAACATCAGAGAATTCATCCTGGGATCAAACCTTATGAATGTAGAGAATGTGGGCAGGCTTTTATTCTTGGCTCACAGCTCATTGAACACTACAGAATCCATACTGGTTAGACAGCCTTGAGTGTTAGAGATGTAGGAAAGCCTTTATGTGGACTTCACACCTGACTCAGATAATGCCTGATGTAGTATAATTAATGTCAGAAAATCTTCATGTGTCGCTTCCATTATGGAACATCAGACAACTCTTACCAGAAGAAAATGTAATAAATGTGGGAATTCTTTTTGCCTCACACTCACTGTTTACTATGCATCAGAGAACTTATGGTGAAAAAATACGAATATGAATGTAAAAAGTGTTCTGTTACTATTCAATATGTATTAAAATTCTGAGAATTCTTAATAGAAAATAACCCTGTTAAAATATTTTGTGAGTATGCCTTTTGCCATGGCATATACCTTACTTAACATTATTTTCATTTTCACCAGTTACTGACTATATAGCGATGGGCAAATTATGCAACCTCTCTGTTCCTCAGTTTACTTATTTTTAAGCAGTAATAATTATACCTACCTAATACAGTTTTTGTGAAGACTGTCATATTTTACATAAAGCTATGCTGAATAAATATTAGTTATCATTAGTTAACAGTATTAATGTTGAGTTCATATGAGAGGAGAGCCTTGTGAATGAATCAAGTATCAGCCTTTAGAACTGCTCATTAGATAATAATTCATTCTGAAAAAAAACAGTAATAAAATATAATTATGAGAAGTACTTCATTCACAAGGTTAGAAATTCAGGATTAGTCCTGGGAACCTATAGCTACCCATTCATAGGAGCGAAGTCAATAAAGCATTGTCCCCATCTTTTAACTGAAAAAAAATAACAGTAGGCAAAAGAAATCTGCCACCTAAAAACCTAAAACCACTAAGTTTACCTTCAAGAGAAATCAAATCTAAAACTACGAACTAGAAATGAATGACAGTGAGTTCTGCGTATCAAAACCAGTTCGGGGTAGCCAAAGCTATACTGTCAGAAGCCAAGGATTGAAGGTAGGAGCTTTGTTCTTCCAAACGTAGATCTCCAGCACCTAGTCGATGCAAATCATATACCAAGCACATTGAATGAATGGTCAACTCTAAAAGTTAGGAAAAATTTGCCGCATAAACCCAAGTCAACACTAAGAATGATTATTAAAAATAGAAGAAAAAATAAAGTAGAAAACAACAATAGACTTAATCTGGAGGTTGTTTATTTAACAATGTAAGATAGATGATTGACAAGTCTGATCTAGAGAAGACACATTTACCATTAATGAAAGAGATAGATTTTTTTTAAAGTAGCTCCTATGCATAACTTTATTCTAATATATTTGAAATCTAGAAAGAATGAATTTTTACAAAAATCACAAAATTGGTTCAAGAAGGTGTAGAATACCTGAATAAATCAGTGATTTATAAATAAAAAGTAATTAAAGCTCTGTCCCTTCAAAGAAAGTTTTCCTATAGAAACTTCAAGAAACAGATAATCCCTAAGAGAAGCTGACAGTTCATTTTAAAGGCTAAACAAAATTTTGATTAAAAATCAACAAGGATAGCTCCCAAAAAATAAATTGTAGATGATTATATTTTGTGAAGATAAATATAAGTAAAATTCCTGCTAATTTAATCCAATCTTGAAATTAAGAAGCTAATTTTAAATGGAATGTCTGGAATTTCACTTGTTCTGGATTATGTTTTTAGAATTTTGATGTTGTAACTCCAGGAGATGACAATGACAGGGAAAAGAGCCTTGATCCAACCTCAGTGACATCTGGATCAAGGCTTATGAAAGAATCTGAGAAATCTCAAGAAATGGATCCCCTCAGCCCTTGGGGTCACCAGGCAGTATCGGGTAGAGAGCCCATTGTGCCTCACATGTCACCCATCTTCTCAGACATCCTGAATGTTTTGTAAAAACACCTGCATTTTCTGCATGTGCCACTGCCTACAAAGGATTAGAAAGCAGTGTTTTGTACCTCATTTTTCTTTAAATGGTTTAATGATTAGGATGTACAGTTGGAGGAGTTCAAAGCTATGACATTAAAAATTGTCACTTTGAATAGTTAAAACACATGCGCAGGATAAAGATTTTAAAGTTACAATTTGGCATATAGACATAAGTCTTCACACTATCTCTGCCCTGTTTCCACCTCGTTACCTGTTACATAGCAATCACTTCTATTAATTTCTTGTACATACTTCCTGATTTTTATGTTTGTGTAAGGGTAGATATATACATAACATACTCTCTATAAAAAATTTTTTACACGGATGGTAGCAAATCTCTATGCATTGCTATTTTTGCTTATCCATACACCTTAAACATTGGACCATATCAATACATATATAGCTGTCTTGTTCTTTTTAACAGCTGCATAGTATTCCATCGTGTTTCATAGTTTTTGGCCTTATCAATTTCATTTTTTTTTTTCATTATTTTTAGGTCTTTCAAACAATCCTATAATGTCCTTGCACATAAACTATTTTATGTGTGATATATCTTTAAGACAAATCTCTCAAAGTGGAAATGCTATATCAAAATGTACATACTTTTTAAACTTCTGTTATGAAAAATCTGAACATATATAAAAATACACAGCATATTATAATGTACTTCAGTGCCCCATCACCAGCTTCAATAATTATCAGCTCATAGCCAGTCTTGTTTTATCTGTAATTCCACTAACTCCCCAGACCTACATATTATTTTTGAAGTAAGTCTCACATATATTATTTGATCGATAAATAACTTAGTATCTCTAAAGTATAAAACAACTTTAGAAAAGATTTTCAGTCCTTAAAAAAATTGACAATATTGCCTTAATGCCATTACATATCTGATAGTGTTTTAATTTCTAATTCATAAATGTCAATTTAAAAAAAATTATCGGGATCCAAATAATGTCCACAAATTACAGTTGATTGTTATGTCTCTTAAGTCTCAATCTGTGCATTCCCCCTCATCCTTTTTTCCTTGCAATTTATTTTTTGAAGAAATGAGGTTGTTTGCCTTGTAGAATTCCCAGATCCTGCTTTTTGTTGGCTGCAGCCCGAAGGTATAGTTTAATATCTTTGGTATTTCCTATAAATTGGTAGTATCTAGAAGATTAATCAGCTTGAGATTCAATTTTTTTGATAAGACCACTTATAGGTAGTTAAGAGACATAATATTTAGGTATCTCTTTATGATTTGGCAGCAGCTGATGTTCAATCAATAAATTTATTCATTAGGGACTGCAAAATGATATGGCATCTTTATTAGCTAGAGTATTTTTGTGAAGAAAAATGTCCCTTCTACTATTTGGTTACCCATGTTACAGTAAGGAAAGGCAGGATAAATGCTTCTTTCTTTCTTTATTGTTTTTCAAAATAATGATTTGTTTCCCTAGTATTTTGCCATGGTCACCAATGAGTTAGGGGATAGGAATTGTCAAGATATTTAATATGTTTAAATCCATTTAAGTTGTACGTCATTGATGTTCAAATTGTTTCATGTTTGATGTGTGGATGCCTCTAGCAGTTGGCTCCTCTATCCTTTTGATATGACCTCAGTAATCTTTAATCACTCACTTGTATCTGATGCAACAAGATGTTCCAGGCTCATCATCTTCGTTTCCTGCCTCCCACCTTGAAGTAGCCATTTCCGGGAGTCTACTTTTTTTTTTTTGTATTTTGATACTCTTCCCAAAATTTGGAAACCACATTGAACTGCTTGGAGTGCTTCATTCTCCTGGTTGGCTACTTCTTAGAATTATGTTCATTTTAAGCTGTTTTATACACATTGTTCCAGTGCCTTCAGGAAGATTATGGATCTATGCATCTACCCACAGTAGAAGAGATCCCAAAAGACCACGTTCATCTAACCCTGGAGAAAACATTTATTTTTAACACAAACCATTTGGTGGATGAAAATGGAAAATTCACTTTTGTTTTAACTTGCATTCCTTTGATTATGATTAAAGGTGACCATATTTTTACATATTTGTTTCTTTTTTTACATATTTGTTTATCGTTGGTATTGTTTTTAGCATCATGCCTAAAACATAGTAGGTGCTCAATAAATATTTGTCAATTGAAGAATTGTATGTTTATAACCTTTGTTTATTTAATATTGGGGTAGTCATATTTGTCTTACTAAAAGAGCTATTTGTGAGAGGAATAAATGTGTATAAAGTTCCTAGCACAATGCCTGAAAACCAAGTTTTAGTTCCCTGCCTTATTTGCTATACATTGTCATTTGTTTCTTTTTTTTTATCTGCTTTAAGAAAAGAAGTTGAGAGTCAAAGAGATTAAGTAGCTTGTCCAAGGCCTCCTAAGTGGAGAATCCTAATTTCAAGGACAAAGGCAAGATAGGGTAAAGTTTTAGGTGTACAACTTTCAGAATGTATAACTGAAAAGGAAAAATCAGTGTTTCTTTCAGATAATCTATAAAATGCAATCAGTTCATAGTCCTAACACAGAAAATGGCAATGCTAGAAATAAGGATATGAAATAATCTTTTTAAAAATATTTTTTGTTTTGTCTTCATAAAAAGTAAAAATGCTCAAAGAATACAAAGAAAAATTAAGGGAAAACTTTTAGTATCTTCATTCAAACATAATTGTTATCATTTTTGCATATTTCTAGCTTGTAAGTTTTTAAAAATTGATACTTTTTTATGGAAAATTTCAAACATACACAAAAGTAGAAAATACAATACAGTAAACCCTCATAGTCTCATCAGCCTGCTATAAAAACAGTCAACCCATGGCCAGTCTTGTTTGTCTATACTCACACCTACTACTTTCACTGAATTCTTTTGAAAGCGGAATATTTATCTCTGAAAAGGAGACTAAAAAAAAATCAGTAAGAATTTATAATCCTGAGCCATTAGTAGGGAGGGAGGACAATAAAATTTTGTATCAAAATCCATTTTAAGCTGATACTATGATTCTCGTGACTGCAGAGAAAGTTGTTTCATGTAAATTGGGAGAATTAGGAATTTAGGAAAAAATTTTCCTAGGAATAACATTCTTTCCCAAAGGTCTCTCTTCAAAAATATTTCAAGTGAAATGTGAAGAGTTTTTATTGTTTGTATTAAAATTTCCTGAATTGGTACAATTCTTGCCATAATTCTAAATCCTTGATATATTAAGAATCGTATGTGCTGCTTTAATCCTAGAAGGCAGTCACATATTTAGAGAATGACAGAGTTAATAAATTAGGCAATGATAGAATATGGAGAGAAGATGTAGGTGGAAAATCTTCCTTTTACCAAAAAATATATGTAGCTAGATAGAGAGATGAAATTTTACACTTGGAAGTCACCATGCCTTAAACTTTGAATAGAATTTCACAAGTCATTCCAAAGAATTTGCATTTTAATTTTAGAAATAATGTTTGATATCTTTGTTAGATTCATAAGCAACATTAATGATGCAACAGCTTGCTGAACTAATTCATCCAGATATCCCATAGATATCTCTAGTGTAGTATCTAAAACCAGATTTTAAATTTCTCTTCCCCTACCTTATAGCTCCAAAATCCTCTTTTTCCTCTATATTTCTAAAATGGCTTGCTTAATGAAGTCACAATCTGCCTTGTCTCCCAAACCAGAAATGGGCTTCTGATACCTTATCTTCCACTTTTATTTTTTTTATGTATCAGTTTATTTAAATGTTATTGGAAAAGTCTTAGAAAATATAGGCAAGCAAAAAATGAAAATAAAAATCTTTCATAATCCCCCTACCCAGAGATAGTCACTGTTCGCATGCTGGTGTGTTTCCTGTCAATCGTCTATGGATGGGAATATATCTAGACCCCTGCCTCCACATATTTTTAAACAAAAATGGATATATACTGTACATCGATGTGGTACTGCTATTTTCAAGTAATATGTTTTGAAATTTTCCCTGTTACCTATTTTTGGTCATCTCATACCATTTAAAATTTTTTACCTTTTCTTCCTTTCCAGTTGAGAGGATAATATTAAACAGAAATATATAAAGCATATTGACAAGCTGAGGAATGCAAATATATTTGTTAACTTTTTTCTTTTTTTAAATTGTACTTTCAAAACTTTGAAATCGCTAAGATTTTCATATTTAACTAAACACAAAGTCAGAAGGAACATGAATAACAATCTCTTTAAAATATAAATTCCTTTTGATGCCCTCAAATGAAATAATAAACTCAAAAGGCTACTTTTTATATAGATATTCTCCAGCAGGGGTTGGCCGAATCGCACCTACTGCCTGCTTTTGTACAGTCTATAGCTCATCACGGTTTTTATATTTTAACTAATAACATTTCATGACACATAAATGATGTGAAATTCAAATTCGAGTGTACCTCAATAAAATTTTATTGGAATATAGCCACATTTATTTACCTATTGTCTATGGTTGCTTTTACACTACAACGGAGTACTCACGACTAAGATCATATGGGGCATACTTATCACTTCACACTGCTGCTACACACTACAAATCACAGTAACACATTTTTACTGACAGCATTTCAAGTGCCACGCAGATCACTATACTGGGACATTTTATTATTTTTATTACCAGGATATACCTGTCAAATGGACACAAAGTGGACCTAGAATATTCCATTTTTAAGGTACTGTGAAGTGTAGATTATTTTGTTATCAAATTAGATGGCAAAGCGTTATGTTTATTATGCAATGAACCTGTATTTGTGTTATAATACAGTCTATGTCGACATTACCAGACCAAGAACTCATCACAATATTACCAAATCGCAAAAATACATTCAGAAAAGTTAACAAAAATTAGAAGCTAATAGTAAATTTTCTTCACAAAAAAGAAAAAAAAGACATGAAGGAAACGAGGCTACAACCAAAGTACATGTCCAAGTGGCTTATTTGCTAGCCGTGCAAAAAATTTAACGTTGATTGATTACAGCAGCTGAAAAAATGTATCCAGAAAAAATAAACCTTTTTAAGACGTTAGCCTTTGGGTAAGAACAGCTGCTTAAAGTGTTGAGCCCACTGGATACAACATCAATAGTCAATTTAAATTATTTAGTGAAGGCAAATTACTTTGAGTGGTTTTCCTTGGCTCTTAATAAGTTAACAGGTGTCAGGGTACTGTTCATTTGTTCCTGTTTATTCAAGGAGTCAATGTTTGAAGTGACTGCAGAATTAGCCTCTCTGAATAAGCTGCATGAAACAGGTGAGAATATTTTTGAAGAAGCCGAGAAAACACTAATTCAATACACCTGAAGAGAAATCGGCTACGCTTTGTTACAACTTGTGGAAGTAGAAACTGGTTTAGTTTGATAGATTTACACTTGTGAAAATGTATGTCTGAAAAGGTCTTTATTTCTCCATATCTGAAGTAGAGCTTTGCTAGATACATTATTCTTGGCTGGTAGTTCCTTTCATTTAATAGTTTGAATATTCGATTCCACACCTTTCTGGCTTGTAAGGTTTGTGCTGAGAAGTCCAACAATAATCTAATGGGTTTTCCTTTCTAGGTTACCGTCTTCTTTTCTCTGGCTGCCCTGAGAATTCTTTCTTTGTGACTGATTTTTGATAATTTTAATACAATGTGTCTTGGTGAAGGCCTTTTTGGGTTGAGATAATTGGGTGTTCTTTTGTCTTCTTGAATTCCAAGCTCCAGCTCATTCCTTAGATTTGGGAAATTCTCATCAACTATTTGTTGAGTCTGAAAATGCTTTCTAATCCCTGCTCCTTTTCCTCCCCTTCAAAAGTGCCCATTATTCTCATGTTTCCTCTCCTGATGCTATCAGCTAGTTCTTGTGTTTCTCTTTCATTATTTTTCATTCTTTGGTTTCTCTCTTCTTCTGATTTACTTCTAGATTTCTGTCTTCGATATCACTGACCCTTTCCTCCATTTGGTCAAATCTTTCCCAAGCTTGCTGTTTCATTTTTCATCTCTTGCAGTATGTTCTTCATCTCCAGAAGTTCTATTTGGTTCTTTTTGAGGGTTTCAATTTCCTTGCTAAAGAATTCATTCTGCTCATCTAATTACTTTTTCAATTCTTGAAATTGTTGATATGAGTTGTTTTAGATCTCACTGAGTTTTTTCAGAAGTATCATCCTGAATTCGTTGTCACTTAAGTCGCATATTTCTATGTCTGTAATCTTATTTTCTGGAGATTTTTCTCTTTCTTTCTGAGCTGCCTTGTCACCCTGGTTGTTCATAGTGTTTAATGGACTATTTCTCCTCCTGGGCATTAATGGAAGTGTGTACTGCATTTTTCCCAGAAAGATTTATTATATAAAGGTCTCTCTTTAGCCTGTTGCAAAGAAGGCATTTTTCTTTTTTGTTTCCAGTAGGTGGTGTCTAAGCCTCTTGGATCCCTGTTTTATATAAAGTCTTAATAATGCCTTTTTATATATGTATATAGATATTCAATCACACTCGCTACCCTTGTCTCAGTCCCTGTCAGTGTTAGGGACAGTTTCAGTAGCATTTGTTCAGATTCCCCTGGGGCTCAGGGGTATTCAGTCTTGGAGGGTATGAGGGGAGGGGCCCTCTGGGTTGGGGTATGGGGGCTGCAACTCAGCCTCACATTTTGCAACCATGGCTGGTAATAATG
The DNA here is from genome assembly GCF_902729225.1 of Pteropus medius. NCBI lineage: Eukaryota > Metazoa > Chordata > Mammalia > Chiroptera > Pteropodidae > Pteropus > Pteropus medius. The sequence continues at coordinate 409,957 of NW_024352839.1, forward strand.
AACTGTTGTTTCTCTGCCGTCCCCGCTTCTCTGCTGTCCCCACTCCTCTACTTTCTGCCCTGATGCCTGGGCACTGCCGCTGGCCATGTGGCACTCACAGCTCTCCCAGGCAGAGATGTTCAGGGAAACCCCCACACCTTCTCTCCAACCCCTCCTCCTGCAGGGAGCTCCAGCTGTGAGACGCAGCTTCTTTGTTTCTCCCAGTCTACCACCCAATTCCTGGGGTTCTGACCTGTGGTAGCTCCTACGTGCAGATCCCACACTCAGTAGTGCTGGTGTGCAGTTTGCATGAGGGTTTTTTGTTTGTTTTAGATATTCAGCTTATTGTTGTTTCAAGGGGAGAGATCTAGAGACATCTCTCACTCTGCCATATTTCTGACATCACTCCTTATCTTCCACTTTTAAAATAGTAGCTTTGAATCAGGTCTAGACTCTTATCACTAGCTAGATGACGATAACCTAGCCTCCCTAAGCTTTAGTTTGGGGGTCATAATAGTACCTCATGGAGTTATGAAAACTTAATGTAAAGCACTTAGCAGAGATTCCATCACATAGCCTAAACTCAGAATGTTTGCTATTACATAATAATTCAAAGTTACTTAAATAATTGTAGGCATATCTAAACTGAGCTATTCATAGTCCCATTTAAGCAGTACTTCTAACTCTGTCCTCTCATTGCCCACCCAGTTCCCCAAGCCAAACACTCAGGGATTATCCTTGGCCTCCCTATCCCTGATAATTTTGAAATCTAGTTTGATTCTACCATTAAGACATTTCTAGAACACACATATTCCTTTCTTGAGTACTATAAGAGAAGTACTTAGAGTAATAGGCCCTTTAGCCAGAATTCCTGAGTTCAAATCCAAGTGCTGCTATTTTGCTTGCTGTGTGACCTTGAACTCATATCATAATTTGTATCTGGGCAGTAGCTTTGTTGCAAGGATATATATAATATAATTTGTTTAGAATGTGCCTGAAACATAGTAAGAGTTGATTATTATGTAGTAAGAGTTGATTATTATTTCAACTCAGTTCAACAATATTTATTGAGCACCTACTGTATACCAGGCACTCTTCTAGGCACTGGGGATATAGCAGTGAACAAAACACATAAAATGCCCACCTTCATGGAGGTTGTATTCCAGTAGGGGAAGAGAGACTAACATAATGAGTAAATTTTGTAGTGTGTTGGAATATGGTATGCACTAAAGTGAAAAAAAGGCCAGGTGAAGGAGATCAGAAATGGGAGGGGAGGTTGCAGTTACAGTTATTACTATTCCCATTACCAAATTATTTAATAGTTGTATTCATTAATACTTGATTTATAAATGACTCATTTGTATTTGTTATTAACTTGCTAGTATTTGTGTAATAAATATTCTTTATCATTGTTATAATTTTTAATATTACCTTAATTCATCCCTCATCATCTCTTATTTGTCATCAGAGAGCTGGTTCTAAAACCCAACATAAGCAATAAATAGAGGCCGAGCTCCCTAACCCAGCACTCAGCCCACTTCCCTTCCCCCCAATTTTGGATTCATACCCTGCTGAAGTCACTAGCTCCATCTCTTAGCCCTCCTGCTGGAACTACCTAAGCCACTTGCAGTCCATCCTCACAATACATTATTTCCTGTGATGTGATGAAATGAGGGAGGGACAAGGTCACTCTGTGATCTCATCTGAAATGTGAGAAAAGAATGCTTTGCAACCACAAAAATAACATCAAGATATAGGGTAATGATTGTTCTTCTAGCTTCAGAAACCCAAGGTAAAGAACTATTTTAGTGCTCATAAACATAATAGATTACTTTTTAAAAATAAAGGATCCATTAGATCTCTTTTAGTCATCAAACTGTGTTGAAATATTATTCAGATAATGTTCAGTGTGAAAATTAATCATGACTTTATATGTGTTTCACCTGGCAAAAGATCCAGTAGTAGACTTCCTAAGATAGTGTTAAGGTCATCAATTTACTTGGTCATTTTCCTACTTTAATTGAAATAAAAGTGGTTCTGGCAGTTTAAAAACATCACTGGCTTAATTGGCTTTACTAAAATAATAATCTGAAGAAAAAAGTCTGGGAGAGAGGCGAAAAGTACCAGGAAAGACAGAAGATTTTCCTACACAGTTCTTCATCCTCCATTAGGTGCCCAGAGTCCTGAGCCATGGTAAACAAACACATTCACCATCAGGGAAGATGCATGGGCTCTAACTGAGTGTAGAGCCATTGAAATCCAGAGGGTTCAGACTCCCTCCTAAGGATGGTCAGGATCTTGAGACAGCTGGGAAAGGACAAAGAAGAGGGTCCCAGACTCACCTGACTATGTGCACCCTTCCTGCAAATCTGGGGTATCAGTCTTCACTCTCTGACACCTGTCTATACCCACACAGACCTGCATCCCTTTCCCCTTATACCATATCTGGTGGGGATCATCCTTTTTTCTCTCTCTCATACACATTGCCTGGGGATGTAGTAACAGCTCCATTTTACAAATGAAGAAACAGATTTGGATGGCTGAAGCAAGCAAGCAGCAGAACTAGCATCTGAAAGCACATAAGGGTTATTAGCCCAATAAGATACTTCAGACAGGCAGAAAGAAAAAGCCACATTTTAACAGACATGGGAAAAACAAAAACTAAAGTTGCTTAAAAGCCAAAATAGTCCTCAAGTCTTTTAAAACTACTTAAGTGCTTGCTATGGTCAGTCCCTGTGCCAGACCTGATTTCATTCATGCTCAGTGAAGGTTATAGAGAGCACCATAGCAAAATAACTGTCTGTGGTCAGCTGAATAATGGCTTCCCACATCTTAATCCCTAGGATCTCATATAGCAAAGAGATTTTAATTAAGGGTCTTGAGATGGAATGATTATCCTGGATTATCCAGGTAGACCCAATGTGTTCACAAGGGTTTTTATAAGAAGGAGGCAGAAAATCAGAGTAAGTATTAGGAGATGTGACAATGGAAGCAAGAGATGGGAGCAGTTCAAGGAGTCACAAGCCAAGGAATGCAGGAGGCCTCTGGAAGCTGGAAAGGATAAGGAAATAGATTATTCCCTTCCTTGGAGCCTCCAGAAGGAAGTAGTCCTGCCAACATTTTGACTTTAGCCCAATAAAACTGATTTTGGATTTTTATCTCCAAAACTGTAAGAGAATAAATTTGTATTGTTTCAAGTCACTGTTCTGGTAATTTGTTAACAGTAGCAATAGAAAACTGATACAATGGCCAAGGCTGAAGGGTATTTGGTTGGACAAATTTTCAGGAAGTTATTACTTAATGAGTAATTATATTATTATAGCATCATATTACAATATGTTATATCATATATTATATACATTATATTATTTAATAATACTTATAATTATTATATTGTTAAAAGATAATAAAATGATCTGTTGTTTTTGGAATAGCCTTGGGTAGCAAACATGAAAAATACATCTCAAGTCCTATTTATGTGCTCACAAATGATAGTATGAAATTAAATACATTTCATATGTTTTCAAAATGCAAAATAAAACAAGGAAAAACCAAATTTGTACTCTTTTTTCAAAATATATAAGTAAAAGTGGAAATCCTGCCTTTAGGACACATTCTCTTGAAAGAGCATCAGAAATGCTTAAAAGCACACACTATCAGAAATATAAACCTAATTTACAAAATCCTGGCAGCATTTTGAACATTAGCTATTACAAAATTGCAAGACATGTAAGTCTTTAGTATATATAGCCAAAGACAAAGTGAGAATCTTGTAAGCAAGAGATAAGTATCTCATCATGTACAAGCAAGCCTCAATAAGATTTTTTATAACTGATTTCTCAGAAACCATGAAAGTTTAAAAAAAAAAAAAAAAGCAGTAGGATGAAAGAAAAAACTCAACCAAGAATTCTATATCTGCCAAGAATATCCTTCAAGACTGAAGGAGAAATTAAGATATTTCTAGATAAACAAAAACCAAGAGATCATTGCTGGCAGACCTGGCCTACGAGAAAAGCAAAAGAAATGCTTCAGGCTAAAATGAAAAAACACTAGACAGTAACTAAAATACAAGTGAAGAAGTAAAGAACATTGGTAAAGATAACTACAAAAGTAAATATTTTTAAAAAGTATTAATGTATTTTGTGTTTGTAACTTTTTTACCTGATTTAAAAGATAACTGTATAAAGCAATAATTACAAATCTATTTGATAGGAGGACTATATAAAGGTATAATTTGTGACAATAGCAGCGTAAGGGGTGGAGCTATATAGGAGCAAAGTTTGTGTATGCTACAGAAGTTAATTTGGTATTAATTAGAACTAGATTTTCATAAATTAATATTTTTAATTTAATTTTTAATTAAATATTTTTAGTCTTTGGAGAAATATCTATTCAAATTCTCTGCCTTTTTTTAGTAATACAAAATATGTAAGCTTTATTATATGTTAAGGAAAAGAAAGATAGTATGACTCAATTTTATTAATTCTACAATAAGATATTTTTCAATGAATACAAAAATTATAAATTAACTGATGCTTTTTCAATAAAGATACTATATATATTTACTGACAAGAGAAAACCAAGATGTGTTTAATGAACTTCTGTTCTGTTTTCAAGTCACCTTATTGAACAATACATCATGAAATCAATATTTGTACATCTAGAAAATTTACCAATGGAGCTCTCTTCCACTAGTGTATATATTTTAATTTGTCTCATGTGGGTGTCTCTTCCATTTTGGTGATTGGCTAGAACAGCAGTCTGTATCATGAATGTGTAAGTTGGCTTCTTATGATTATCAGTTAAGGGAACGTGACTCCAGCCATTTGGTTCCACCAATTCAAGTTGAGACGCGGTTCAAAGCCATGGCGGGTTGATGCTGAGAGACTGTGTGGTTCCCAGGGAAGGGGTTTGATGGGGCCGCTCTAGCTGCTCTGGGTGCTCGCTGGCCCTGTAATGTCTTGCCAAATTTCTCGAAGGTTGTGGAAATTATTTCCTATTCTGACTGAGATCTTGCTTGGAGTATAACTTTCATCAGATTTGTAATCTGCATAAATACATAATGTCTTCACAGTTGTTTTTCTTCTGAATTGGATGTTCACTAAATAAGGTTGGGAGCCAACTGATTGCCAGTAAGTTTCTAGATTGCCATCTTGTAATTGATCTACTCCAAATTCTGGTTTGCAAGATGAGAGTGACCAAACAGCTTGTGACCCAGTTTCCTGTGCTATTCCAGTCCTTTCCAACTGCTTAGGGTCAGCACCAGGAGGTGTCTTGTTTGGTGAGGTCATTTTAAAAATATTAGCTTGCTGACCTAGCTTGCTTACAGCTCAGGGTTTTAGGATTCCCTGCAGCTCCACGCCACTCCCACTTAGCTTCTTAGGATAGTCTGGCTTTCTCTGCCCATTTTTAATTTCCTTATGTGCCTTTTTACTATCTTTTATTTTGAGTTGTAAGAGTTCTTTATATATTCTGTATACTAGGCCCTTATCCAACATATGATTTGACGTGTTTTCTTCCATTCTGTGGGTTGTCCTTTCACTTTCTGTATAGTGTCCTTTTATGTACAAGTTTATATTTTGATGAAATCCAAAATATATGTTTTGTTGTTGTTTGTGCTTTTGGTGTCATATCTAAGAAACCATAGCCTAATCCAAGATCACAAAGATTTCCTCCTATGTTTTCTTCTAAGTTGCATAGTTTCAGCTCTATTTCGAGTTAATTTTGGTATTGATGTGAGGGAGGATCCAACTTAATTTGTTTGCATGTGGATATTCAATAGTCCTAACACTATTTGTTTAAAAGACTATTCTTTTCACTATTGGATGCTCTTTGCACTGCACTTTATTCTTATCTACACTTTATTTTTGACCACAAGTTTCACAACTCTTCCTGGGTATAAGAAGGAAGGGAAGGAAATAGTGGTGACTAGTAATAAGGTTTGGGAAATTTGCAGAAAAGTTCACCCCTTTAGGCAAAGTTCTGATTTTACTTTCATATTGGCACTCGTACTTACTTATGAAGTGAAATGCAAGAGAATTTAATCTGCTGTTGACAACACAAATTTTCAACATATTTTCATTGTAGACTTTCAGTGCATTTTTATAAAAGACATTATCAAATGAGACTTTTAAAAAATCAAACTCTACATCATATTTGAACTAATACGAATTGTCCTTACAATGGATGGTTTCATTATTAGAGGAAAAAAGATTGATGAACTAAAGAGATGTATTCAAGTTCAACTGCTAAATCTGGAAGCATAACTAATGGGAATATTGAGAAAAAAATGTTGATTCAGCAGACTTTCTTGAGCTGCATTATGAAAAATAAATGCAAGACTTTACAATAAAGATTATTTAAAATATGTTTTTATCAAATGTATAAAACTCAATGAAAATGATGTCCCAATATATTTTCTGTAATTATATTCTTATAAAAAAATTAAAGATACATGGACATACAACACAACCACCTATTGATATGTCTGTAGGATGATGTGATATGCTGTTTGGATCACTGTTTCAAAACCAAGGCATTCAATCCTTCATTTGATTAGAGCATTGGCTAGTGATGCTTTGAAGCTGAGTTCTTCCCAGTGCATGCTTTCAGCTGAAGAAAGATTTCCATGTAATATCCCTTCCCAGGAGCAGCTTATATTCCATGACTGGTTGATGCTAGAGGTTCCAGCCCCATTGTCCCAATTTAGGCAACTCTGTGGGGCCATCCAAGTTCCACAGCTCCACTAGGGATGATAGAGGATCCCATGAAAAAGCCCTCCCAGGACTGAGATCCAGTCTTGTCAGAGAGGGCATGTCTATGGCTCGCTGAAAGAGAAGTCACTGTGGTGCTGTACTAGTGGATCTTGCTGGAAACCTACCCTTTAGAATCTTGCCCTTTGGAAATCCACCTCTAGTGTGCCAAGAAAAACTGTTCAAGGGGAAGTATTCTGAGGCATTCTGCTACAAAACTACCCAAAAAAGATACTGAAGGAAGCTGTTGGCCACTGGGTACTGCTGGCTGCCATGCGTTGCTGAACCCTGGTTCTTGAGAATCCAAGAATGTTGTAGGAGCCTGGTGCTAGAGGAACTGCCCATTCTTCAGGAACTTGGTATTGGGGAAGCCAAACACACTGTAGGAACCTGGTAATCTAAGACACCAGGACCATGACGCAAAAGCTTTTTTCATTCTGCAATGTCTCTTCATCAACCTCTATTGATAAAACTTAACATCATGCCAGCTGGCAAAAGAAAAATATTTTTAAATGGGCTCATATCCATTTTCTTTATCTTTCTACCTAAAAAGATACAGTTATTCTTACAAATGAGGAAGTTTTTCACCATTTCCCCCAAATGAAGAGATATGCAGATCCAAGAGTCATTGTATTCATCAGTGGCTGTATTAATTATTCCTCAAATTCAGTCACAGTCTGACTGAATACTGGTAAAAGGCCAAAATGTAAACTAACTTCCGAGAACTCACACATAAAATAAAAATGCACAAAAAAAGAAAAAAAATAGTATATACAAATAAACATATCATAAGCAAATAGAAAATATGTAACGCCACTATAACTCTCAATTTTGTAATGGGTCATAACTGACATCTATGGCTTCCTTTTTTCACAACCCATTCTTTATTTCCACCCTCAGCCATAACCTCAGACCCTCTAGATTCTTCTTTACCTGCTGATCTGTTTGTTTTGATTGCCTCCTACTCACTGCATTGGTAAGGGAGGGCTCCTTCACCCTAAATAATACAAGATGGCTAAAAACAGGACACCCAACACTAAACAGATGAAATCAAACAGAAGTTCATTAATTAAACATACTCTTAGCCCCAGAGGAGGACCTAGAATGCCGTGCAGTGTCCAATGGGGTTACACTTAGGAATAGAGTGAACAAGCAGTAACTATGGGAGGCAGGTTTTATAGTAAACAGAGGGTGAGGTGCCCCCTAGTTCCTATGGGAGGATGTCATTGGCTTGTTTAAATAATTTTACTGGCAGAGAAGTGAAATCCATTAAGTTGAGGATTGGGTGGTTCAGGTGGTCTGGCTGATAGGGAAATTAATTAGGTGGGGAGCCTTCTCCTCTGGATTGGGAGGCATATCTGTTTGAAAGCAGGGAACTCAAAAACTTTAGGCCTTTAAGCCTTGTGAAGCCCAAAGATATTAAGTCAACAGCACATGAAATTTTAGGCCTACAATACACGAACTCAACCTTCATTCCCAAAATCCTGACTCTCAATCATGCTGCCTTCTTGGGTTGCTGTAATTTTCCATTAACCATTATTTTTGGGCATTGAAGTACTAAGAAATGACCCCAGAGAATCCCCTGGGATCCACACATAGTCTTCTTACCTCTATTGTGTAGAAGCAGCCCAACTTCATTTTGGCAATTGGGATCCATGACTGCAGCAGATTATCCCCACCCCCAGTGTTTTATTTCTTGCCTGTTGATTCAGTGATATAATGGGCCTAAAATGTCCAGATGGTAATCTTATCTTCCAAATCAATGGCTCCATTGCTATATCCCCAGTAGATGCATTCTCTCTGGGGATAAAGATCTTCAAATTAGCAAAGCTCAAAATTTCCAAGACAGTAAGGAAAAGTTCTGCAAGTGAGTTATTAGGTAGAATAGTGAGAGGAGCCACATCCACTTCCACTCTTTGTTTCCCAGACCCATGCGTTCTGGAAGAGACAGCACCATGTGATGGTTTTGAGTCAAAGCATATACTGAATCCTGTAAAAACAGAACTCTATTTTTTCAGGTGGTTGACTCCCAGGTGACACTGTAACTGAGTCTTCAGTAAGCTATTCTACCTTTCTTTATTTACTTTATTTTTTTTTACTTTCTTTTTTATTTTTACTTTTATTTTTTTTAATTAAGTTTATCGGGGTAACATTGGTTAATACGATTATATAATTTTCAGATGTACATTATAATTTAACATCTGTATATTCTATTGTGTGTTTACCACCCAAATTCCAGTTTCCTTCAGCTACCATATATTTGATCCCCTTTACCCACTTCACCCTCCCCTTATCCCCCTATATTTGATCCTCTTTACCCCATCTACTTCTCCCCTCCTCCTCCACCCCCACCCCTCTGCTAACCACTATCCTATAGTCTATGTCCATGAGTCTATGTTTGTTTGTCCTGTTCCTTTGTTGCTTTTAGGTTTATATCCCACAGATAAGTGATATCATGTGATTTTTAACAATTTCTGTCTGGCTTATTTCGCTTAGCATGATTATCTCAAGTTCCATCCATGTTGTCGTAAATGGCTGTATTTCACCTCTTCTCATGGCTGAGTAATATTCCATTGTATATATGTACCACAGCTTCTTTAACCAATCATCTATTGTAGGACACTTTGGTTGCTTCCATGTCCTGGCCACTGTGAATAATGCTGCTATGAACATCAGTGTGCGAATATCTTTTCGTATGTAGATTTTCAACTCTTTGGGGTAAATACGCAGTAGAGGGATTGCTGGATCATATGGTAAATCAATTCTTAGTTTTTTGAGGAATCTCCATACTGTTTTCCATAGTGGCTGTACCATTTTGCACTTCCACCAGCAGTGTATGAGGGTTCCTTTTTCTCCGCATCCTCTCCAGCATTTGATATTACTTTTCCTGTTGATTATAGCCATTCTAACAGGTGTGAGATGATATCTCATTGTAGTTTTGATCTGCATTTCTCTAATAGCTAACAATGTTGAACATCTTTTCATATGTTTGTTGGCCATTTGTATGTCCTCTGGGGAGAAGTGTCTGTTCAGATCTTCTGCACATTTTTGGATTGGATCATTTGTTTCGTTGTTGTTGTTGCTGTCGTTATTGAGTTGTATGATTTCTTTGTATATTTTGGATATTAGGCCTTTATCAGAGGCGTTGCTTGCAAATATATTTTCCCATTGAGATGGTTGTCTCTTTATCTTGTTGACACTTGCTTTTGCTGAGCAGAAGCTTTTTAGTTTGATACAGTGCCATTTATTTATTTTTGCTTTTACTTCACTTGCCTTTGAGGTCAAATTCATAAAATCCTCTTTAAGTCCAAGGTCCATAAGTTTCGTTCCTATGTTTTCTTCTATGCATTTTATTGTTTCAGGTCTCATATTCAGGTCCTTAATCCATTTTGAGTTAATTTTGGTGTGTGGTGATAGACAACAGTCTAGTTTCATTCTTTTGCAAGTGGCTTTCCAGTTTTCCCAGCACCATTTATAGAAGAGGCTTTTTTTTTTCCTCACTATATGTTTTTGACTTTTTTGTCAAAAATTATTTGCCCATATAAATATGGGTTTACTTCTGGACTCTTGATTCTGTTCCACTGGTCTGTGTGTCTGTTTTGCTGCCAATATCATGCCATTTTGATTACTGTCATGTTGTAATATAATTTGAAGTTGGGCAGAGTGATGCCTCCAGGCTCGTTCTTTTTTCTCAGAATGGCTTTGGCAATTTGGGGTCTTTTGTGCTTCCATACAAATCTGATGATTTTTTGTTCTATTTCTTTAAAAAATGCCAATGGGATTTTGATGGGGATTGCATTAAATCTGTATAATACTTTAGCTAATATGGTCATTTTAACTATGTTGATTCTTCCAGTCCAAGAACACAAAATATCTTTCCATTTATTTGTATCTTCTTCCATTTCTTTTAATAGAGTCTCGTAGTTTTTATTATATAGGTCCTTCTCGTGTTTTGTTAAATTTATTCCTAGGTATTTTATTCTTTTTGTTGCAATTGCAAAAGGAATTATTTTTTCCACTTCTTTTTCTGACACTTTGTTGTTAGAGGATAACATTCCTATGGAATGCTATGGATTTTTGAACATCGATTTTGTATCCAGAAACTTTACTGTACTTGCTTATTGTTTCTAGTAGTGTTCTTGTGGAGTCTTCAGGGTTTTCTCTATGGAGAATCATCTCACCCGCAAATAGCGAGAGTTTGACTTCTTCGTTTCCTATTCGGATGCCTTTTACATCTTTCTCTTGTCTGATTGCACTCACTAAGACCTCCAATGTTATATTGAATAACAGTGGCGATAGTGGACAGCCTTGTCTTGTTCCTGATCTTAGAGGGAAGGTTTTTAGTTTTTCACCATTCAGTATAATGTTGGCTGAGAGTTTGTCACATATGAACTTTATTATGTTAAAGTACTTTCCTTCTATACCAATTTTGTGAAGTGTTTTGCTCATAAATGGATGCTGTACCTTGTCAAAGGCTTTTTATGCATCTATTGATATGATCATGTGGTTCTTATTTTTTAATTTGTTTATGTAGTGTATCACATTAACCGATATGCATATGTTGAATCATCCCTGTGCCTCTGGGATGAAGCCCACTTGATCGTGGTGTATAATCTTTTTAAATGTTGCTGTATTTGGTTCGCTAGAATCTTATTTAGGATTTTTGCATCTGTGTTCATGAGAGATATTGATCTGTAATTTTCTTTTTTTGTGTTATCTTTACCAGGTTTTGGTATTAGGGTAATATTGGCCTCATAAAATGAGTTAAGAAATATTGCCTCCTCTTCGATTTTTTGGAAGAGTTTGAGGAGAATAGGTATTAAATCTTCTTTGAATGTTTGGTAGAATTCACTGGTGAAGCCATCTGGTCCTGGACTTTTACTTTTTGGTAGGTTTTTGATGATTGTTTCAATTTCCATTCTGCTGATCGGTCTATTTAGATTTTCCAATCTTCTTGATTCAGTCTAGAAAGATTGTATTTTTCCAAGTACTGGTCCGTTTCTTCTAGGTTGTTATATTTGGCATTATATACTTTTTCATAGGATTCTTGTATGATTCTTTGTATTTCTGCAATATCAGTCGTAATTTCCCCTCTTTCATCTGTGATTTCATTTATTTGTGTCCTTTCTCTTTTTTCTCTAGTGAGTCTAGCCAGGGGTTTGTCAATTTTATTAACCTTCTCGAAGAACCAGCTCTTTGTTGCATTTATTTTTTCTGTTGTTTTTTGTTTGTTTGCTTGTTTTCGGTTTCACTTATTTCTGCTGATTTTGATGATGTCTTTCATTCTGACTTTAGGCCTCATTTGTTCTTCCTTTTCTAGTTTTTTAAGATGAAGCATTAGGTTGTTTATTTGTGCTCGTTCTTGTTTTTGGAGGTAGACCTGTAATGATATGAACCCTCTTATGACTGCTTTTGCCGTGTCCCAAAAGTTTTGATATGTTATACTATCATTATCACTCGTATCTCTTGATCTTCCTTTTTTTTTCTTCTCTGACCCGGTTATTCTTCAGTAGCATGTTGTTTAATCCCCATGTATTTGTAGTTCTTCCTGCTTTCTTTCTGCAGTTGATCTCTAGTTTCAAAGCATTATGATCAGAGAATATGGTTGGTGTGATTTCAACCCTCTTATATTTGTTGAGGCTATCTCTGTGTCCCAGTATGTGGTCAATTCTTGAGAATGTGCCATGTACTGTAGAGAAGAATGTATAAAAATGGGATGGAAGGCTCCGTAAATGTCAGTTATGTCTAGTTGGTCTAATGTGTCATTTAAAGATGTTATTTCCTTATTGATTTTCTGTTTGGATGATCTGTCTATATTCAACAGTAGGGTATTTAGATCCCCTAGTACAATAGTGTTTTGGTCTGTTTCTCCCTTTAGTTCTGTTAATAATTGCTTTATATATTTTGGAGCTCCCTAATTGGGAGCATAGATATTAATAATTGTTATGTCTTCTTGGTGCATGATTCCCTTTATCATTCTGAAGTGTCCGTCAGTATCTTTCTTTACCTTTTTTATTTTGAAGTCTGTTTAGTCCGATATTAGTCCCACTTTTCTCTGAATGCCATTGGCTTGAAATATCATTTTCCACCCTTTCACTTTGAGTCTATATTTGTGTTTGGAGCTAAACTATGTCTCCTGGAGACTGCAAATGGTTGGGTTTGTTTTTTGATTCATTCTACAACTCTGTGCCTTTTTATTGGTGAGTTCGGTCCATTTACATTTAGGGTGATTATTGAAATATGAGGTCTTCTTATAGCCATTTTATCATTTGCTTTCTGGTTGCTCGATGTTTCCATTGCTTCCTTGTCCTTGTGTTTCTGGTTTGTTGTTGTTGTTGTTGTTGTTGTTGTTGTTGTTGTTGGCTTTTGTGGGTTTTGACTCTTGTTCTTCTTGTTTTATGTTACATACTTCAGCTCTGAATCTTTGGTGTGTGGTTACCATTACAAATATGTAAAGGATAGTTACATATATACAGTCGTGAATTTTCTTCTGCGCATGCATTATCTCCATTCCCCTTTGCAAATTTAGATCTTTGAATCCTCTCTTTTTTAGTCATTATTGTCTCAATTTGTCCCTATGTATGCTGAACGTTCATTACTATCTTGTTATAACAATTCATTTCTTATTATTTAAGCTATAATGCCCTGTTCTTAGTAAGTGTTGTACTCCTCTGCTTCTATTTGCATGATAGTCACTTTACTCCTAATTATGTATTTTTGTTGTCCTTGTTATTTTGTTTTAGATGACCCCTTTCAGTATTTCTTGTAGAGCAAGTCTTGGAGAATTCCCTGAATTTTTGTATGTCTGGAAAGGTCTTTATTTCTCCTTCATATCTAAAGGAGAGCTTAGCTGGACACATTATTCTAAGCTAGTAGCTCCTTTCACTTAGTAGCTTAAATATTTGATTCCATTCCTTTCTGGCTTGTAAGGTTTGTGCTGAGAAGTCCGATGATAATCTACTGGGTTTACCTTTATATGTTACCATCTTCTTCTCCCTGGCTTCCCTGAGAGTTCTTCGTCGTTGATTTTGATAACTTTAATGCAATGCATCTTGGTGAAGGCCTTTTTGGGTTGAGATAATTGGGTGTTCTGTTGTCTTCTTGAATTCCAAGCTCCAGCTCATTCTTTAGATTTGGGAAATTCTCGTTAACTATTTGTCTGAAATGCTTTCTAGATTTCTGTCTTCGATATCACTGATCCTTTTCTCCATTTGGTCAACTCTATTTCCCAAGTTTGCTGTTTCATTTTTCAACTAGTGCAGTGTGTTCTTCATCTCCAGAAGTTCTATTTGGTTCTTTTTGAGAGTTTCAATCTCCTTGCTCTGCTCATCTAGTTGTTTTTTCAATTCCTGAAATTGTTGATATGATTTGTTTTCAATCTCACTGAGTTTTTCAGAAGTGCCATCCTGAATTCTGTCATTTAAGTTGCATATTTCTATGTCTGTAAGCTTATTTTCTGGAGATTTTTCTTGTCATCTTGGTTTTTCATGGTGCTTAATGGAGTATTTCTATGTCTGTAAGCTTATTTTCTGGAGATTTACCTTGTCATCTTGGTTTTTCATGGTGCTTAATGGAGTATTTCTCCACCTGGGCATTAATGGAAGTGTATTATGCTGTTTTCCAGAAAGGTCTGTCTGTAGTCTGTTGCAAAGAAGGCGCTTTTCTTTTGGTTTCCTGTAGGTGGCATCTAAGCCTCTTGGATCCTTGCTTTATATGATGCCTTAAAGTACCGTGGTAGCTCTTATGTGCAGATCCCACACTCAGACTTGCTGGTGTTCAGTTTGGGTGTTTTTTATTGAGTTTTAGATGTTCAGCTTAGTGTTGTTTCAAGGGGAGAGATCTAGGAATGTCTCTCACTCCGCCATGTTTTCAGTTAAAATGAGGCTCATAGCACTGGTCGCCCGCTGGAAATTGAAATGTAGCATACAGGTCTGGCTGATTTTACTGCAATTGGAAAGGCCACTCATAACGATGGCTGCCCCGCTGTGAACTCTTTGTTCTGAATCACTGGGAGCTGAGCTTGGCAGCAAGCCAATAATACCTGCCCCGAGCAGGTTGGGTGGGGCGGGGTCTCAGAGAGACAGTGGCTGTCAGACCAAAACAGCCTCAGTCTTGCTGGAAATTTGGTAACTGTTTTAAGTTCCCGCAGATGACCCAGATCACAACAAGACCAACTGCTGTCTGGGACTGGCCCACAAGTCCCCGATATCTGCTCAAGTTTGTGTTGGCAGCAGCGATCTGCCTGACCTTGTCTCTGAGATGGGGCTCACAGGCTGGCTGCTGTAGCTGGGATCAGAAAAGCTGCTCATAACAAGGGCCACCCCTCTGTGAATACTTCCCTCTGAATCACTCAGCTCAGGGCTTGGCAGTCAACCATAAACACCTGTTCTGGGCAGTCTGCAGGTTAGGCTGGATGGGCTGATCCCCTCAGACCAGAGTCTCCTAATGACTCTGTGGGAGGGGTCTGCACAATCAAGCTGGCGTGGTCTGTAAGGAGGCCGGACTAAGGCACAATGGTGGCTGCCTTCCCATCCCTCTTTCTGACTCCAGGTAATGGAGACTTTTTCAGAATGAATCCGCATGAACCTCAGACCCACCGCTGATGTCCCAGGTGAGTGTCCGCAGGTTAGAAAACCTTTGTGTGGGTCCTTCAAAGGGACGTCTAGGGGCTCAGTCGCCTTCCATCTCACCCAGACGGCCCGAATCCCCTCTAGTTTCTACAGTCGGAATTATTAGAATCTCCTCTTCCCTGGGCTGGGACCCTGGACTGGGGAGCCCTCAAATGTGACCAGGACCCCCTCTCCTTCAGGAGAGCTTCTATTGCCCACAGGTGCGGGTCCAGCCCGATTTGGGACTTTGCCCCTCCTACCGGCTTCGGTGTGGCTCCTTTATATTATCATATGTAAGTGTTATGATCAGCTGGACTTCTGGTGATTCTCCACATTGATTATTTTATAATTTGGTTGTAATTTCAATGCAGTCCTGGGAGGAGACCAACCCTAGTCCGCCATCTTCCCCCTCTCTTCCGCTATTCTACTTTTCAGTTGAGCTAGCTGCTTCTGTGTGATAAGGCATCTGGTTAGACCAGTTAATTCTATGGGTATGAGCCCATTACTGCACTCTGTTTGCTGTGAAATGACTCCTTTGACCAGACTCAATGCCATAAAGAATTCCATGATGATGAATAAGGTATTCTGTGAGTCTAATATCTAATGATGCTGGCACAAGCATCATGGGCAGAAAAAGCAAGTCCTTTTCCACAATATGTGTCTATTGTCATGAGGGTGAATTTCGACTCCTCCATTGAAGAGATCCAACATAACCAACCTGCCACCAACTCATTGGTAGTTCCCCACAGAGAAAGTTCTCTGTCAGAGACTCTATGTTCGTCTCTACTGTTGGCAGATTAGGCACTTGTCAGTTGTGTTAACCAGGTCAGCCTTGGTAAGAAGTCCACATTGTTGAACCTATACGTAACCTCCATCTATGCTACCGCTTTGTTCATGGGCTTTTTAAACAAGCACTGGATAGCTGGGGAAAGAGGCTGAATAACATCAACAGAATATTTACTTAATTATTAAGAATCTCTTCTGCAGTGGGTGCCCTTTGGTTTCAAGGATGGAACACACATACTTGAAAGCCTGTGCTCATCAGTGAGGTCAGTACATATACTTCTTCCCCAGAATTCCTCGTCACCAATTTTCCAGTAATGTTTCTTCCAAGTCCCTGATCAACACTAGCATGAATCTGTCAATCTATGCAGATACATACATCTAGCTAGCTCTTATACAAGACAAATGAGAAAAACCAAATATATCGCTCAACAGCCTACCCACTAAAAGGATTGTCTTTCATCACTGTCCTTCAGGGTCACCTCTAAATAAAGTTCTAATGCTATAGCTATCAACTTTCAGATAGTACCAGCATATCATTCAGACCCATCTGTGAACCAGCTCGAGTTTTTCCTTCCTCAATCAACCAGTTGTAAAGAACACTCCAGGTAATCATAAGCATGAATTGAGGGAGAGGAGTCAAAGCCATAGGAGTTTGTGTCATATGAGTCTGAGCCACCTGATCATACAATTTACTTGTACCTTTTGGACCTGCCCGTGCTCAATCTCTTATGTACCATTTTTATTTGATGATAGATTGCTGCTGATCATATCCTACCTTATGGCCAGATCGACCAGACAACACACAGCTTATGATGAGAAGCTCAGGATAAACAGCCATCTGATGTCCCGCAGTTAGGGTTTTAGTTTCTACCCAGGCCCAGTAGCAAGGCAAAAGCGGTTTTTCAAAAAGAGAATGACTATCTGCAAAGGAGGACATACACTTGCTCCAAAATTCTAGAGGTCTGCTTCATGATTCTCCTGTGGTGCTTTTTGGAACCTCACTACAGTATCCTTCTTTGCTGTAGACACTTCAGTAACTTTTGGATCTGCTGGATCATAAGGCCCCCATGGTAGAAAGACTTGTACTGCAGCCTGAACTCTCTCTAGAGCCTTCTCTTGTTCTGATACCCACTTGAAACTTGCAGATTTAAATGTGACTCTGAAGTTGGGCTGAAGTAGCACATTCACATGTCATATATGTTGCCTCTAAAATTTAAAGAGACCTACCAACCTTTGTCCCTCTTTTTCTGTGGAGGAAAAAAGGGATTCTATAGAAAGTAACCTTACAGGGTGATGTGATCTCTGTAGACTATTTTATAGTTAAATAGTCCAGAGGCAACACTGTGAAGATATACAGATAAAATAAAATTGATTCTGGTAGTTCTTCCAAATTGATATAGAGAAAAAGGCATAAACAGGTCAATAGCTGCATCCCATGTGCCTGAGGATACGTTCTTTCTTTCTTCTTTCCTTCCTTCCTTCCTTCCTTCCTTCCTTCCTTCCTTCCTTCCCTTCCTTCCTTCCCTTCCTTCCTTCCTTCCTTCCTTCCTTTTTTTCTTTCTTTCTTTGCTTTCTTCTTTTTTCTCTAGTAAAAATACTACATGTGGGGAATTAGCTACAATTGGAACCACCATTTGGTTATGTTTGCAATAGTTCAGCCAAACTGATGATATAAATGAAGATGTGATAGGTATCACTACCCCTGCTTCTTTCAAGTCTTCTATTATAGCATTAATTTTTGCAGTTTCTGCAAGGAAGTAGTATTGCTTGTGATTTACTGTCTTTAATGGGAATGGAAATTCCAGTGTTTCGACTTAGCCTTTCCTACAATTATGGCCCTCATTTAATGGGTGGGGATATAAAGGCTCATCAGTCCCATTGTCTAAATTGGGCAGCTCTGTAGTGCCATCCCACCCCAGTTCCACAGCTCCCCATAGTGCTGACTAAGGCCTTGTGAATGCATTGAAGCCCAACTTCTGCCCCAAACCAGTCCTGCTGCCTTCACCACCCAACAGATGTTGATCCCTTGCTAGTACCTGATAAACTTCCTGCATGCCAATCTGTCAGAGTCTGCTTCCTTTGGAGTTTGAGTGATGAGTCCTGATATTTTCAGAGAAAGAAAAAGGTCAAAGTGCTCAACTCAATAGTTTAATTGTTAATGAAAAGTCTTATTTTTATTGGATTTACTTGCATTTGGTATGGAAAGATATCAGCCAAAATTTTTATTCTATTTTAGTATATGGATATAGTGTGTATAATTTTTCAATGATAAATCAGCTGATAAATTAGAAACTCTACCCCTCGGTGGTAAGACTGCATCTCATCAAGTTTATACTGCTGCAGAATATTGAGAAGCAATTCTTTTCAGGCCATAAGTCAGGCATAAATCTAACCATCTATTTCCATTGACTAATACTCCAAATTGCACAATTCTTTTCATTTTATGTTACATATCAGGCAAGACAATTTATGGAGATTTATTTATATTTAAATTTCACTTTATAGTCACAGGATCAAATATACTACCAGGATTAGAAAAAGAAATTGTTAATCAGTTTACATTAAACTGATTAAACTGGAAAAGTTGTAAAGGAATTACAAGTGATGGAGATACAAATATGACCAGAAAACATAGTGGAGTTATTAAATTGTTGGAAGAATTGTAGGAACAATTCTTTATTTGACAAAGCTTTGGCACTCAAAGAGATTCTTCTGAGATGCATCTGAAAATGCTGCAAGAATTGTTGAAAGGAAGCTCATCAAAGAGCTAAATTTTTGAAATAATATATTTTATTCAAAGATTGGAGCTATAATACTGAAATTTGTTGATTGTCATGAGGGACAATACTAAGTAGGTTAACTGAGAAAATGAGATATACATTTTTCTACTTGAAATATTATTTCATTTGGCAGGTATTGTCAAAGTTGCTGTTTAACAACAAAATCGGCACTTTTAACTGTTACTCTTGTCATTCTTAATGAATTGTCTTGAAGGTAGAGAGGGAAATTGTATGTTTCAAAGCATGGAACATATTCAAGGACTCCAAAGGAAATTATGACAAGCAAAACTTAAAGATAATCACCAACATTATTGCAATATATTGAAAAGAACAATGTTAAGATAGTTCAAGTAAAATAACAAATATTCCTTAAAATCCTGTCTGTTATATCTTGTTTCTGTTTTAATTTTAATCATTACTTTCCAAAAGAGAATTTTAAACATTAAAGAAAAATTTTTAGATAAAAGACTCTTTTGCTTTTCAAAACATTTGCTCAATAATTCTGTCTTTTGACCTGCTGTCAAAAGAAGAGAACAAATATTATAATGAGTTTAGTTTGTATTGAAGAATGATTCATTTATATGGAAGAATGAATGAAAAGCATAAAGTATGTTATCATTTTGAATAATGTTAAAAAATAATATCCATGGATACATGAAAAATGTGTTGCCATTATTTCCACATAATTATTACACTTATGTCCACTTACTTGTGTGAACAAGGCTTTTCATCTTTGCACAAATAAAAAACCATTAATAATAGGTGGGTAAACAAAATATGGTATATTCATACAATGGAATATTGTTCAACCTTAAGAATGAAATTCTGACACATACTTTAACATGTAAGACATTATAGTAATTGACATAAGCCAGATATAAAGGATAAATGGTGTATTATTCCATTTTATATAAGGTACTTACATAGAGTAGTCAAACTCATAGGGCCAGAAAGTAGGATGGTTGGGTGGTGTCAGGGAAAATGGCAGATTCAGAAATGCCAGGAATATGTCTCTCCACACAGACAACAATTATACTGGAAGAATCTGATGTAACTATTCTAGAACTCTGGAGTTTATTTGGAGGCTCATAGCATCCAGAGGAAGTCTTGGCTGGCAAATTGTGAATTTTTGTCAATTTCAGCTGTTAATGTGGTAACAACTACCCATCCACGACCCCCCAGCCCCATGGCAGGGAGCCAAACCAACACTCCTAGAGAGACTTGATGGAGCCAAAGTGGCCAATAAGGACTTTGTCCTCCAAATATTGGGAATCTGTGTTCTCACAGCAGATTGCTGCTTCAGATTATGAAAGTGCAGGCACAAAAGCAGGTCATCATTGTTGTAGCTCCACCAGTTGAAGTGGCTGCTAAGAGATTTAATGAGACAGTGCCTATTGCATTTTGTTTTGTTTTCCTTTTATTTTTCCCATTTTCTCCTTTTGTGAGCTAGCCATTTAAAGAATGAGATATTTAAAATCAAAACAATACCTGAGAAAATTTAGAAAGTCACCACACATGCCCAGAGTAAAAAATAAGCTCAGAAAAGATCTGAGAAGACCTTAAGTTTACACCTCAGTCTGATTCTTGGCACAGAGATACCCTGCAACAATCAAAAGAACAACAAACCATCTACGGCCATGCTACCTTGAACAAGCTCAATCCCGTCTGATCTCAGAAGCTAAGCAGGGTTGGTCCTGGTTAGTACTCGGATGGGAGACCACCCAGGAATGAAGTGCTATAGGCATAATAAACAAACAAACACACAAACAAACAAACAAATAAGGGATTGTAAGCTGACCAGGTCTTTACAATCTGTGAGGTCAACCTAGGGTTGCCTCACCTAAAAAGAAAAACAAACAAACAAACAAAAAACCTGGGGAAGAGAGAGATTCTGGTTTCCAGAGGTACCACATTATAAAATTTAAAAGTCTAATTTTCAACCCCAAACATCACAAGACGTGCAACAAAGGAAGCAAGAATATGCAACAGAGAAAAGATAGTTTCTTCAATAAATGGTCTTGGGAACACTGGACAGATATATGCAAAAAATTAATGAAAAAAACTAAATCACTCTTTTACACCATAGGAAAAAATAAACTCAAAATGGATTAAAGACTTAAATGTAATATCTCATATCATAAAACTCCAAGAAGAAAATAGGCAGTAAACTCTTTGACATCAGTTGTAGCAATATTTATTTGAATATTTCTCCTTGGGCAAAGGAGAAAAAAGCAAAAATAAACAAATGGCTCTACATCAAACTAAAAGGCTTTTGCATGTCAAAGGAAACCATCAATAAAACAAGAGGTAACCTACTAAGTGGGAGAAGATATTTGCAAATGACATATATAATAAGGGATTACTATCCAAATAACCCATATAACTCAACATCAAAAAACAAAAAAATCCAGTTTAAAAATGGGCAGAGGACCTGAAAAGACACTTCCCAAAAGAAGATATACAGATGGCCAAGAGAAACATGAAAAGATGCTCAACATCATGACTCATCAGAGAAATGCAAATCAAAACCACAATGAGATATCACTTCATACCTGTCAGAATGGCTATTATCAAAAGACAATGAATAACAAGTGCTGAAGAGGATGTGGAAAAAAGAGAACCCTTGTGCATTGCTGGTGGGATTGTAAATTGGTGCAGCCACTATGGTTCCTCAAAAAATTAAAAATAGAACTACTATATGATTCAGCAATTCCACTCCTTGGCATTCATCCAAAGAAAATGAAAACATTAATTCGAAAAGATATGTGCAACCCTATGTTCATTGCAGCATTGCAGTGTCATTTACAATAGCCAAGATATGGAAGCAACCTAAGTGTCCACTGATGGAAGGCTGGATAATGAGGATATGGTATGTGTGTATATATACACACACACACACACACACACACACACACACACACACACACATACACAATAGAGCATTACTCAGCCATAAAACACTGAAATCTTGCCATTTATGACAACATGGATAGACCTAGAGAATATTATTCTAAGTGAAATACGTTAGACAGAAAAGATAATTACCATATGATTTCATTTACATGTCGAATCTAAAAAACAAAACACATGGACAAAGAAATAGACTCATAGATATAGAAAACAAACTGTTGGTTGCCAGAGGGTAGGGAGATGGGGTGATAGGCAAAAAGATGAGAGGGATTAAGAAATAAAAAACTTCCAGTTATAAAATAAATCACAGGGATGTAATGTAGAGCACAGGGAACATAGTCAATAATATCATAATGTTGTATGGCAGTGGATGGTTACTAAACTAATGGTGATTGCTTCATAAAGTATATGAATGTCAAATTACTATGTTGTACATCTGAAACTAATATTATATGTCAACTATAATTTATATATATGTATGTATGTATTTAAATCACAAGACATATAGGAACAGAAAAGTATGGCATTCAAAGGAGAAAAATAGGAACAATCTTTGAGAAAGACCAGATGATAAACTTACAGACAAGACTTTAAACAACTGTCTTAAAGATGTTTAGACAGCTGAAACAAAATGTGGACAAAGTCAAGAAAATGATGTGTGAGCAAAATGGAAATATCAATAGAGATAAAAAATATAAAAAGGAGTCTCTGGCCATGCCACCCTGAACACACCAAATCTCGTCTGATCTCGGAAGCTAAGCAGGGCTGGGCCTGGTTAATACTTTGATAGGACACTGTGCTAGCTAATTACTGCTTGGCTATCGCCCATAGGAACATAAAATTCTAACAATAAGCTTTCTGCTTCTGTACTCCCACTTGCACAACTGACCTGTGGGTTGACAGTTAGTAAATAGAAGAAAAATAGATCTTTGTGTTTAAGACAGAATGAGGAATGGGATTTCGGGCTTAAAAACCCTGTACCTCTACATTTCGGGGCTGCTTAATTTGGGGTCTGCATGCCCCTGGCAGACCCAGCTGGCTGAATAAAGAGTGTGTTTCCTATAACTCACTGATTTCTAGTGATCCGTGTGTCTATCGGGGGCTGGTAGCTACAATTAGACCATCTAGGAAGACCAGGTGCTGTAGGCAAAAAAGATAAATTTAAGTAATTAATTAATTAGTTAATTAATTAATTAATTAGTTAGTTAATTAATTAATTTAAAATATATAAAAGAACCAAAGATAAATACTGGGGATAAAAGGTGCAAGAGCTGAAATGAAAAATTCACTAGAGGGATTCAAAAGCAGATTTGAGCAGGCAGAAGAATCAGTGCACTTGAAGATAGGGCAACATATTGAGTCTGAGGAACAGAAAGAAAAAAGGTTGAAGAAAAATGAACAGACCCTAAGAGATCTGCAAGACATCGTATAATCAGGCTATTATACGTATTGTGGGAGTCCTAGGAAGAGGAAAGAGAATAATGGCCAAAAACTTCCCAAATTCAATGAAATACATGAATATAAACATCCAAAAAACTCAAGGAAGTTAAAACAGGATGAACTCAGAGACCTACGCTAAGACACATTATAAATCTGCCAAAAGACACACTGTTATGTACAAGGGTCCCTCAAGATTATCAGCAGATTTCTCATCAGAAACCTTGGAGGCCTCTCTTCTTGACCTGTAGAAAGCACTTCTAACAAAAGTGCATAACTGTGTATTTAAAACTCTTACCTCTATCAGAAAACAATTGAATTATTTATGACCAACATTTATAAAGGCAATTGTATAAATCTTTTTACCAAGTAAAAATGAGTGAGACAGCACCTCAGCAATTTTGCTTTAGTAATAAAAAGTTATTTTCAACAACAACAAATATTAAAGGATGAATTATATAATACTTAGGGCAACCTTTAAGAGAAAAAAAATTTATAAATAGCTAAGAGCAAGAAACAGAATAATAAATACTGTTTATGAATACAAAACAAGACAAAAAATGGGAATAAAAGGAAAAGAGGATAGGTGAAAAATAAAAAATAAATTTAAAACCAACTATATAATAAGTTAAATGTAAATGGCCAAATTAAAAGACAAAAAAAAAAAATAGGCAGATGAGATTTAAAAACAAAGTTTATAAATACTGCTTAAACAAAAACTACTTAATAGTCCATTTAACCTTAACAAACTGACTAGCTAAGTGAACTGTGGAAAATCCATATGCTAGAATACTGAGAACCTAAAAAAGAAATATAAAGAGTATGGGAAGTATTTATGTACTGATATGAAAACTCCAAAAAGCTTACAACAGAGCCTCACATTTGGTAAACCCTCAATAAATGTTAGCCATTATTATCCCACTAGAATGTTAGCTACATGAATGTATAGTTTTTTTTCTGTTTTGTTCACTGCTAATCCCCAGTGTCTAGAACAGTGCCTGGCACTGTATTTAAATTTTTAATCATGGAAAATTCCAAACAGAAAATTCCAAACACACGCAAAAATAGAGTAAATGGAATAATGAACATACACACCTGTTCCTAACGCCCAGCCTCCACAAACTTCCTTTATCTATATTTCCACTCACTTTTCCCCCTTGATGAATTTTAAATCAAATCAAGACATCATATCATTTCATCAATAAATACATTATTACATCTTTATGTAATAATGCCATATCACATCCAAACAATTAATATTAATTCCTTAATATAATAAAATATCTGGTCAGTATTCACATTTTCCCATTGGGTCATACATCTGTTTTTACTTTTGTTTGTTCAAAACATATACATATCATTCGTTCAAATTAGGACCAATAAATATTGCTGAATGAATTTGCTGATTTCAGAAACAAATTATCCTTTTATGACTGGGAAAGGCTGCATATATTCGGGGGACGTTGTGTTTTGGGGGGTGTTGGGGATTTGTTTTTGTTTTTTGTATATGCATAAAATTTTCCTGGAAGTATACACAAGATAAAACAACATGGAATGGTTCCCCTGGAAAGGAACTCAGAGGGCCTCAAGGAAAGAAGACTTTCCTCCCTGTTTACTCCTAGGAAATTTACACCACGTGAATTTATGATCTATTCAGGAACTGGGTGAATAAAAGTTAAACATTTTAAAAGCAAGTCCTAAAACACCGTCAAACAGGATTAGAATGTGGGAAAGTCCAGATGGGAAGGGCAATTGTTCTATGCCTGCCGCGAGATGCCAGCAGAGTGACTGACATCAAAGCTTGGTTCTGGACCAAGAAGGCTGCCGGGGTCAGTCTCTCTCTCCACCCACAACAGGCAAATGCAGTGGGTTCCTGCCCACCTGTACCTTGAGCAACAGCTAAACCATCCCCAGACCTCTGATCCACAAAAACTGTGTGAGGTAATTAATGTTTATTGTTGATTTAAACTGCTACATTTTGAGTTAATTTGTTAACCGGCAGTAGAGAAGTAATGCACTAGACATCATACCAAAATACATATTGAGTATGTATTGCTAAAATATAGGGACTTTTTTTTTTAACACAACCGTAATAGCAGTATCACATAAAATTTTCAAATTATTTATATAATGAAATATGCAGGCATGAAATGACACATGCTGAAATATTGGGGGAAAGAATACTGATATCTGCAATTTACTTTGAAATATATCAAAACATGATATGAATTGATGACCAATAGAGACATAGATGACTAAATATGTGATAAAGCAAATGTAGCAAAATGTTTATTATAGAATCTAGGTGGAGGGTATATGAGTGTTCACTATAAGATGCCTTCGCTTTTCCTGTATCTTTGAATTTTTCATAATAAAATGTTGAGGGAAAAGTCAATCATTGTTCAAATTTCCAATTGTCTTAAAAATGTCATAATTTTTTTAAAACTATTTGTTCATATCAAGATCCAAATAAGGTTCACGTATTGAGAATGGTTGGTATATCAGTTAGTTTCATGTTCTCTAAATCACAGTATTTTGGTACCTTTTAATTAAAGCAACAAAGTCTTCATGCTAACTAATGAAGGGCAGCATAGCTTACACCCTCCACCTGACTCTTTCTCCTGAGTCTGAGCCCTTTTCTCCGGCACGTTGACAAAACCATTCCGAAAGGAGACCTGCGCGTGACAGCAGCAGCTTCTGGATCCTGACCCAAGGTGTTCTAAACTTCATGATAGCAGGGGCAGCTTCAGAGCAGCAGCTTTCCCAGGTCAGTTTTGAGATGTTCTGAGTCATTCCTGGAAAAGTAACCTAGAAGCAAGACCTGTTCCAGTGCTGCCACATAGGATCCCACACTCGGAAGGGCTGCATGTTTGGGGTTAAATGCTCAGCGGTTGCATCTTGAAATTCTTCATAATGTTATCTTTGATTTTGTGTTTTGAGTTGGGACAGAGGACAATGCATCAGGGATTTCCGCATTCTCTCCTCCCACCTCTGCCGCCCTGA
The DNA here is from genome assembly GCF_902729225.1 of Pteropus medius. Taxonomy (NCBI): domain Eukaryota; kingdom Metazoa; phylum Chordata; class Mammalia; order Chiroptera; family Pteropodidae; genus Pteropus; species Pteropus medius. The sequence goes on from NW_024352839.1 coordinate 436,213, forward strand.
GACAGGTTCTTGGCTGCCTGTTCTTCTGCCTTCTGGGGACCTGGGATTGGGTGTAGGGAGGGTCAAGATCCAATGCACATATCCTCATGGCCTTTCTGGTATCCAACCCTACACAGATTTTTATTTTCTTCCCTGAACACTGATGCTACAGCTGCAGATAACAGGGGATATCTGAGTGGGTGGGCACATATATGGCCACTCTCTGGGGATCCCCAGAAATATCTAGAGATGGCTAGAAGCTAGGAGAAGCACTGAAGTCCTACTTTATTAAGTGGTGGACGTTAGAGAACATTTGGATTGTATTACATTTCCTTCAACAAATATTTATGGAGTTCACCCATGTGCCAGGTGCTAGGGATGCAATATCAGCTAGGAAGTCTAAAGTCAACAGAGATCAATAAAGCAGCTGCACTATTTTCCAGGGTGAAGAACTGAGCCTGCAGGTGGAGGTAAGTTACAAAGAAGCAAAGACAGTTGCTAAGCAGTGGAGTCATTTTGTACACATGCTTAACTTATGCAGAGTTAACTATGGATTCACAATAAACCGAAGATATCACAAGGATATTTAAACAAGAAAAATTATCCTGCCCTCCATTCCACTCACTAAGCAGCGATGCCACCAAGTGATTGTGAGATATGGGGCAGTAATCTACTCCTCCCTTGGTTTCTACCTCTCACCTGGCTGAGTGTGAATCAAGTGTATTTTTCATTCAACATGGTTTCTGAACCCAAAGCTAACACTGATGTTTAGTAAAAGCCATGACAATCTGTGTCAACATGGGAGGAAAAAGGGCTATGCTTGACTAATGAAAGATTGTATCTTACTTTTCAATATGATGTCATCTTAAGGTATTTTCAAGGGACGTTTTAACTATACACCTCAGGCACTGAGTTTTGAACGTAACCCCAGGTAAAAGGAGACTCCATTGTACTGAGGAAGCCAATCATTGCTTGCTCTGGCCATACTTCTGCCCACTCCTGCTGCCTAGTAGTCCTGATATCCTCAGTCAACACTGACTGTACTTGGCTTCTCACGCACAGGCTGCTGAAAGCCAACCACATGGCCTAGCACAGAAAGGTGATCTAAACCAATCAAGTTCTCTCAGCATTTTGAACAAAAATTATAGAAAAGGCTGGTAAGGAAGCTGTTATAATCCAAAATTTAAAGATCATGCCATAAGGGTCACTAAAGAGATTCAGGCATACCTTGGAGATAATCGTGGGTTCAGTTCCAGACTACTGAAATAAAGTGAGTTGTAATCTTTTTGCTGGTGAAGGGTCTTGCCCTCAGTTTATAAAAACTCAACATCTATGAAGCACAATAAAATGGAGAGCCATAAAACAAGGTATGCCTGTAATTGCAAGCCAATGTTACAGAGGAGAAGAAATTATAAATAAGCAGAATTTACTGGTTTCAGGACAGAAAGAAGTAGACAATGTGCATGTGACTCAATCAGATGGTTGAGTTTTTAATATTCATTTGTATTAATTTTATCATAAATATGCACATGAGGTATAATGGGTCAGAGACAGATTTCTTATTAAATACCTCCGGGTAAATAATAATAAGTGCATCAGCTCCCTTCTGCCCTAGTCCTTACTCTTAGGGCAATATGATGAGAGCCAGGTCAATTGTCCTAGGCAAGATACAAAAAGATCATTTTTCTCTGCTTATAGAAGAGCTGTCCCCCTCCCTCCTGAAAGAGTCTCCAGCCCATTGGTATATAAATAACATCTCTCTCACAGCCAAATAGCCTCAGGCGTTCTAGCTTTTGCGACCTAGAGATGCTTTCAAGATCTAGGGTTTCATTGCTTCTATCCATGGATACTATTCCAAACTTCCTGGCACCTTGGAGTTTAATATTGGTGAGATAAAAAGGCAACTTCCTGCCGTCAAGTCAGTGGAGTCGAACAGACAGGACCTATCTGCTAATACTTAGATAAGCCCCCGCCCCAAGGACGCCCACCCTAGGGAGACCAATCAATATTAAAGACCCCAGATTTGCTAACTATTAAGGATCCGGTTACAAGGGTGGAAAAACTTTCCCTTTGGCTCCACATGTGCAATCGGGCTCAGAGGTGCCCTCTGTGTGACCCTTTCTTCATCTTAATACAAAAAAAGAAAGTCACACCCAGGTGTAGGGATTTAACAGGCTGATGAGATATGCGAGGCATGAAGAAGCATGTAGCCACACTGCACAGATGCCAAGAAACCTCCACCTTTACATAGTTCTTGTCCTACCCAGCTCCCTTTAAAATTCTGCCACCAACTCCCTCAGCGAACCAACCGTCTCTTTCCTTTCTCGGTGCTGGTTTTCTTGTGTACAGCTCAATAAAACTTTTTCTATTTCTACTTTGGTGCATGGTGATCTCCCTTGATTTCCATCCTGGGAGACTGCAAGAATCTGAGGCATCGGTAACATAGGGACCTTGTCCAGGCTGTAATCTTTGGCCCTCTTGTTGAGATAAGTTTTATTATCCTCTCGATAATGGCTACAATGTATACAGGGAGACCAGAAAAGAGACTAGTAAACTGAGCCGGAAGGAAGATGTTAGGGTGGCCTGGACTGAGGTGAAGGTGATGGGGAGGAGGAGAGGTAGGTAGGTGGAGGCGAGAGATCCAGGATTTCTCTTCAGAAATTAGGAATGGGGGAGCAGAAAGCCATGACGCAGTTGGAAACAGTTGCCACACCAAGTCCTATTCCATGAGCGGCAAATTCAAATGCCTACAAGGACCAGGCAAGGAAAATAAATAAGTAAAACAGGTGTAAGACATTAGGGTTTGGTGGGGACTTTGATGAAGGAGAAATGCATCTCCCTATGTCAGTAAGTTTTTGCTGTCTAACAAACCACCCAAAACTTAGTGGCTTCAAATAAAAAGCATCTATTATTTCTCATGAATCTGTGGGTTGCCTGGACAGTTCTGATCTTACTCAGCTGGGGCTGGGTGATCTAGGGTGCCCTCACTCATGTCTAGCAGTTGGCTCGATCTCAGCTGGAGCAATGAGGAGTGTTGGGCCCAGTGCATTGTCACCGGGCAGGCTAATCTGTGCTCTTTCACATGTTGGTGGTCACAGGGTTCCCAAGAGTAGTAGCGAAAGAGGGCAAGCCTCAATGTGCAAGCGTTTTTTAAATCCTGTTAGTAGGAAAATGGCTGATAAAGATGAACTGGAACTTTAAGCAAACATAATCAGTCTGGGAAATCTATGGGATGAGCTACACCTAATGGAAACTGTCACGCTCTGCATAGTCGCGAGAACGCTGCAGGAAGATGTTTATAATAAAGCTCGATGGTTCTAACTTCCCCTTCCATTAACTTCTATTTCCCTTCTATAAGTCCCCCTCCCTCTTGGCACGCAGGCCAGAGTGTGCATGTGGCTTGCCACGTCTGCATGTTCTGGGATGCAACCTTTTCTTTTTCCCAAATACATCCTTTTCATGACAAAACACCTAATAGCTGTTATTTTTCAATCGACATGGCTAATGCACTATTGCTTTTGGCCAAAGCAAGTCATATGGCCAAGCTTAGATTCGAGAAGTGGCAAAATTGGAATGAGCTGCAAAATGTACTGTAAAGAGGCACAGGGGCTAGTTTTGCAATCTGCCCTCCCCACCCCATTTAAAAGGGCAGTTGCTCTGCAGCTATAGGTAATTGTTTCCCTGTAGGAATGTAGGTCTAGTGCTTATTATTTTCATGTAGCTATTTGATATATTGGCCAATAAGCTGTTAAGAAACTTGGTTCTAATTTACCTTCTTCCCAGTCATAGAGGATAACACTTATTTTCATACTTTCAAATATCTAGGCCGTCAAGTTAATGTAGTCTTGTTGCAGTAAGCAACACCTGACGTAGGAATTTGGATGCTCAGACAACTTTGTTAAAGAAGAATTTATTGGCTGGCAGAGTGCGTGGGGTTAACAACTCCATGCACGAGCTCGTTTTGGTCAGATTTATTACAGTTTACATACTTCTGCAGTGTCCATGAAAGGGGCACATGATTCCTTTGTCTGAGGTTTCAAATATGCCTCCTTACTCAGGACTGGGACGGGGAGGAGATTCGGGTGGGGAGCTGCAAGTGGGGAGGAATTTCCAGACCACTGGTCTTACAAGTCGTTTGTTTTGTAGAATCCGCGACCTTGGCGTTCTCAGCACCATTATAGGATTCTTGAACAGAGAGACGGGACACCTAGGCTATAAGCAGGAAGCAGCACTTATTGATGCCGGCACCTGCTCAGGGGATTCCTATCCAAAGGCTGAGCTCCAATTGTAACATAACAAGCAGTTTTACACAGTCTTGTTATTCCTACACAGCTACAGAGATAAGGAAGAATATTAGTTGGTTGGCAAGCCATGATTCAACAATGTGAGCTGGAGTTTCCTTGAAGTGGGAGACATAGCTATGGGAAAAACATGTCAGCTGGAGAGCACTGGACAGAACTGGGGGAGAGAGCAGTTTTAACCAGCTAAGTCAGTCATTTCTGCAGGCCCTTTCCTTTGCATTTTTTCAGATGCCTCCTCTCCTCCCTCAATCCAGTTAATAGAATGTTTGGGGGAAGCATACTGATATCTGCCATTTTCTTTAAAATGTATAAAAAATAATATCTTGGAGAATGACTGTGGGCTATTGTAAACTTAGGTGTTTATTCCAATTGAAGCTGCTGTCCCAGATGTAATATCTTTGCTGGAACAAATCAACAGGCTCTGGTACTTAGGATGCCTAAGGACTTGAACCCTTTAGGAATGAAAGATTGGATCAGCTCCACTGGGTAAAGAACAGAGCAGTCGACTTGTGAAGGTAAGGCAACTATGAAAAGATAATTAAAGAAGAAAGCCAGGGACATCAGCACTGATCTGACCAATTACAGAAAGGAAGAATTTGCATATTTCCTCTACACTTGTTACATGACAGTGTTTATTCGTGTATATTAACCATTCTCTTTTTCCTTTTTTTTTTTTTTTTTTTTTTACTTTTATACATGAGTTATTATTAGGGGTTAACATTACAATTTAGTCTTTAAGTAACAGAATATTCAGTGAGACTGTGACTGAATCTGAGGAGTAATTAATATATCCTATGATGGATACAATGACTTAAGATTGTGCATTTTCTAATTCTGGTCCAAAAAACTTCTCTTGTAAGGATAGGTAAAATATAGAATTGTTGCATTATTGTAAAGGAGTTCAAATGTGTGTAGACAGGTGCATATGGAGGCTGAGTAGCCAAAGATGTAGACCGTGTCAGTTATCTATTGCCTCTCAGCTCCAAATGCACTGTTCAGTATATGCTCTGTGATGAACAATGGAATTCCCTTAAGCATTTCTCCTTTAAAGACAGCACATTGTTAAACTTTCTCAGCAGAGGGCACTGGAGTGACACAGCAGGAAGAAGAGGCTTCCTGCAATTTCTAGTGCAGGCAGGTGCCTGCCATCATCAGGGGCATAGGTGACTTCCCACAGAACCTACCCCAACTTCAGCCTGGCAACCCTTCCACAGCTGCCTGTCAAATCCCTCGACAAGCCCCGACTCAACCTACACACAACCACCTCTCTGTATTCCCTTAGAAGCCCCTCACCTGCTAGATTCCCTTGGCAAGCCCCGTGTGGCCTGCACCCAGCCGACTGTGGTCCAAAAGCTCATACACAAAGTAGTTATTCCTTCTGCAAACACCCCTCCCAAGCCTCCATGATATACAGGCCCTGAAGGCCTCCATCCCTACTGGGGTTGGACTCCTACTGCATGCACATTCCACCAGGTGATTGCCTGCTCCTCTGCCTGCTCTCTGGAGGCTTACCTATAATTTGTCCAGCAACTCCAGACCAGCTCCAGCCTGGCTAAAGTAGCAAACTTCTTTGCTATCTGATGGCCAAACCACATCTTCTCCAATAAGGTCTAAACCCCTTCCCAATTTCTCCTTCTTTGAGTACCTTCCCTCAAACCTAGGGTACCATATAGAGTTTCCTTATATCTTATAGTTACTCTTATGTTACAATAATTCTTTATGTTAAACTTCCCTGTTTAACCTAGTGGGTTGTTTCCATCTCTTGGTTGGACCCAGATCACTACAGTAGGTGTACCATTTTGCATTTTCACCAATAGTATGAGTTACAATTGTTCCACATCCTCACCAGCATTTGATATGGTCAGTCTTTTTAATATGGGCCACTCATTAGACATGTAATGGTATCTCATTGTGGCTTTAATTTGCATTGCCCTGATGACAACTGATGGTATGATATTGAGCATCTTACTATATGGGTAAAACATCATCTAACCTGGGGAAATTTTTGAATTAATAAAAATTAAGTATAGAAATATTTAAGAGAGTCAAAATCATGGTGTTAACATTTTTTGTGTTAGGGTATCTGAATATTTTAAATATTTGTAATATATAAGATAAATTGGCCTATTCAAATAACAGATCAATCTTGTAATTCCAACTTAAAATGTGGGATCCAGACTTTTGGTTGAAATTTTACTGTTTATGTATGCTCTTGTAACAATTAATGTTATAATATTAGCTACATTAATAAGTTTATAATTTTAGATTCGTAAAATTTGTTAAATATTAAATTCTTCTGATAATTTAGCCTACTGTAGTTTGTAAATGGAAAAATATAACACATTCAATTTATAAGCATAGTTTGAAAATGTTAAGGGAATTTTTAAAAGAGATTGTTTGAACCTTTTAGACTAGGCCAGGATTATCGCTGGTTGCTAAAACTATTAGAGCAACTGAGCTCAACCCTGGCTGCACATGAGAATCAGACAGAATTAGAATCAGATAGAATACAGATATATAACTTGTTTCTTAATCATTTTTTGGTAAGTTACCGATATGATGCCCTTTTACTCTCCAATAATTCGGCATGTAGTTCCTAAAAACTTTGTTACATAACGATTATACAACCGTCAAAATCAGGAAATTAGTACTGATATGTTATTGTCTAATCCACATACCTTATTTAAAATTCACCCATTATCCCACTAACAATAGAAAAAAAATTTAATGGTTTTTCTTCTAATCCCAGATTCAATCCATAAATTGTGGGTGGTTAGGATTTTCCTTTTTAAGTCCTTGTATGTTAGGCATATGTAAATATAAAATGCGATGTTAGGATTTGCTTTAAAATACACCAATTAAAAGAGTTGAGTGGGGAGAAACATGAAAAATGGTTCAAATGATAATGTACACCTGAAAATTATATAATTATATTAACCAATGTTACCCCAATAAACTTAATTAAAAAATTTTAAAAAACAAACAAACACTATAATGGTGATAAATGCTGAAGCAGGTGATGGAGCCAAGATGGAGATTCATTTTACCGTTCTGCTTGTGGTTGAAATTTTCCATGATAAAACAAAAATTAACTAAATATAAAAATATTTTATATATGAACATTGCCGGTAGAAAATAGTAAAAGTAACGGCTCTTAGCTGTTTTTGTGCAATATTCATTAGCTCAGTTACAATTGTTAGCCAGTTATACTCTCATGTAATGCTCTCAACAAATCTTTAAGATTCTGACTTAGCCCCACGTTACAAATAAGGGAACTAAGACTCAGAGGTGCAATCATTCGGTCTACGTAGATAGAACAAGGAATTCCAACCGCAGTTCACCTGCGACCTCACTCGCTCTCCAATACCAACCCGCAGGGATGAAATGTGAGAGAAAACGCACCTGCCCCAGGCAGATACTTCCGCAGAAACAAAGAAAAATATAATCCCTGGTACTACTCTCCTCTCCTCTTGGACCAATGGAAATTCCTAGATGAGTAACAGATGGGTGCCTCAACCATTGGGGGCTGGAGCGAGGTTGGAGCGTCTTTTCCACGCGCCTATTGGACGAATCCTCTCAGGCCCGGATTTCCCCGGCCTCCACCCCACTTCCCTGATCCCAGTACAGCGGTGTCGTGTGGCGCGCCGGGGCGTGGCCTGGGATTCCCGGGGTGGGGAGGCCACTGTATGTCCTTGGGCTGAGAGGGGAGGTGACTCCAGCCGAAGAAGAGGACGCAGAATGAGGGCCCTGCGGGTGAGGGCCCCCATGGGCCGGGCAGGGGCCCCTACCCTGAAAGCCTTAACCCCGATCAACACTCCCTAAACATCCCAGAATCTGGGGCCTTGGAATGTGAGCCCCCTTCAGGGTTCGGGACTCCCTCCTAAACAGCTTGGGACCCCCACCACTCACCTCCCAATCCAAGAGCTTCTGAGACAACCAGGGACTCCCAATATGGCCCAAAGCCCTGGGTCTGAACTTTTCCCCCTTCGTCCAGGGATCCCTTAACACCTTGGGACCCAGGCACTTGGAATTTAATACCCCTTCCCCTCCTCTGGATTTCTTAGGCTGTCTGGAAACCACATTTGGTACCCCATATCAAGTCCCGAAATTCCCAGGACCTGGGCTTCTCCCAGGAAACCCTCCTCCCAAAAAAATGTCTCGGGACTTGGACCCGCAAATCATGAGCCTCCCCTTTGGGTCCACTCCTCTTCCAGGACCCTCTAGACAGCCTGGTAATCTCCAAGTCAGACCCTTCTGGGCGCGAGTCCCTTTCTGGGCCTTTCTTGACAGGACCCCTTCCCCCACTCGTGCTAGCAATTCTGATCTTGCCTTTGGGACGGTCACATAGGACCATCTCCTCTCCCCCCACCGGACCCACTTCCAAACGCCTCTCCCGGTGCCTCCAAAACCCTTCAACCCCTTCCCCCACCAGGTTTCCCAGACACTGATGCGCTCCTTCAGCTCAACTACCCGGAACCGCTTGGAGAACCGAGTAGCAGAGAAACAGAAACTCTTCCAGGTAGGCCGGGTGGGGGCGGGATGAGGGGAGGTCCCAGGCTGCGAGCTCGATCCTGTGGGAGGCGAGGGACAACGTCTACGCCAGAGCCAGCACCCCTTTCTTATTGGACGCCCCAAACATCCAGGAGGACAATGACCTCCCGGTGCACTTGAAGGGCGGGGGAACCGACAACATCCTGTACCGACTGACCATGGCGCTGTGTCTGGGAGGTGAGTGCAGGGCGAGGCTCGGCCTGAGCTTCAAGAGGCCAGCTCCAGCTGGAGTGAGGAAGGGGCTGGTTCCCAGCTTGGGGTTTGGGAGAGAACCGACTAGCGTATGAGCTGGGGGGTTTAGGGAGAGGACTGGGTTCTAAACTGGCCAGGTTTGGGGATGGTACTGGAGTCCAGGCTGGCAAATAGGGAGGGAGCTCCTTAGGGTTTGGGCTTCTGTCCTACGAGGGGGTCTGGGTCCCAGGCTGGAGCTAAGACAAAGCTCAGGGCCTGGTTTGGATCAAGGACCATGGATTTCCCCACCTGAAGTGCAGTTTGGGGAGGGAGCTAGAGCCTGAACTGGGGCTGAGATCTAGACTAGTGATAGGGTAGTTTGCTGAGAAGCTTAAAAGCCTGAGGTGCGTGGTTCAGCAAAACGATTAGTGTCTCATTCTGTATTCCCTACACTCTTTCCCTAGGCACTGTCTACAGCCTGTACTGTCTTGGCTGGGCTTCCTTCCCCCACAAAAAGTGAGACCAAGAAGCCTGCAGGACCTGAGGGACTTGATCAACATCAATAAATGGGCTAGCTTCTTGAGGAACCCAGCCCAGCTCTGGCCTTTGTGTATGTGCCCCTCAGCCCGTCCTTCCAGTAGCAAGTGATCTCAGTCCTATGAATAGCCCATTGCCCCAGCCTTGAGTCCCTCATGCTGGACCAGGGCTATTTCCTAGGATGTCACTGCCTCTCAGCCCTCCCAGAGTGGTTGGAGACCCCAAATGGCACCCCTGGGATGCCCCTCAAGGCTTGGGGATCAGGGGTGGTGTACTTGAGTGGGACAGGGGCTCCGTATCCTGGGATAGCAGCCTCTCTCCCTACAGAAGCCCATGTGCGGGAAGGAAGATGCTAAGTAATGGTTGTGACAAAAGAGGCAAGTGAGGACAAATTCAAGCACAGAAGATGAGAGTGGGGCAAACATGGCCTTGGGGGACAGAACCAGGGACGACACTGACACCTCCCACCAGACCTGTTCTTGCAGCAGGAACAGAGATGGCCCAGGCCTCTGGGTCCCAGCCTCAGTTTCCATAGAACCTGTTAGGCATTTCAGCAAGAATGAGGCTACAGCTCAACTGGGATCCAGTATGAGAAAAAAGACAAGAAAAGGACTATGAGACATGCAGATCCAGCCTTAGGGTTAGACATGAAGATGGTCAAAACCACCACCACCCCACACCCAGGACCCAGAACTCTGTCTGCTCCAGACAGAGCCTGAGCCACCCCTCAACTCTCATAACAGGAGGCAAATCTCAGAGACAGCAGCAACTGGGGTGCATTTATTTCCTCCTGGGAGCAGAATACAAAGGCACTGGGGTGTGTGGGCCTGTTATAGCCAGGAGTTTGGCTGCCTGGGTGTTAACTGTGAACAGGTGTGCCAGGGTGCATAGGGACCAGAGTGATCCTCCCAGAACTTAGAGAATGGCCCTTGGGGATTGGAAGCAAGGTGAGTGTTGGGCTTGGCACAGATGCATTAGAAGGGTTATCGAGAGGGTGTGAGATGGGTGTGCCGGAGGGTGGGGTGATCCATGGGGCAAGGGTGTGTTAGAGTGTCTTAGAGCTAGGGGTAACTTGGGGCATGACATATTAGGACATGTTGGGCCCTGGCTGTTGACTGAGAAGCTAGGTGTCAATGATTGGAAGAACGGAAGGGCTGATGAATCAACAGGACCCATGAAGACATGACTGCAGACAGGATTGGCCCTGGGAGTGACCAAAGAGCCCAAGGTGACTCCTACAGCAAAGTGATGAGGGGAGAGGTCTGGTGTTCCCATTCAGGAGTACATAGTCAGCTGCAGCCACTGGGGAGAGGAAAGCACAGAGATTAAGGAGCAGGGAACCTGGGAATAGCAGACGCCCTTTCTCTGCCCTCACCCGGGGATTGTTGGGGAAATAGGAGGAAGGGAGCCCAATTCACAGCGGAGGGGAAGGGTCTCCTGCTAGGAGCCCACATCCCAGGATGAGAGTTCTTACCTCCTGGATGTTCACCTGAATTTGTCCAGTGCCATCTCTATCAAGCGATTTGAAGGCACCTATAGGAGAAGGGAAGGGTTGAGGTGATTGGCTTTTAGGATACAAATATACTAATATATGGGATGATGATATAATGACTAGTATTGAATACCTTATCTGGCCAAGCACTGCATAAAGTGCTTTCCATGTGTTAACTCATTTAATCAAATTCTGTGAGATAAATGTTATTTGAAAATTAAGCACAGAGAAGTGATGTGCTCCAGCTCATACAGTGAGAAAGTGAGGAAATTGGGATTGAAATCCAGGCCGTTACTCACCTCAATAATAGCCTCCATATAACCGATCTGTGTGCCCCACATCACTCTCTGCCAAAGTCCCAGCCTCCTACCAACTCCTAAGCCCCCCAGTTCCAGCTTAAACAGACTATCAGAAGGAGGCTCTCCAAGCTCCACTTCCTGACCTACAGTCTGGCGTGGTTCCCACTCATGCCCTGAAACTCCATGTTCCTCACCCATAGCCAAACCTAAGCAAACAGGTACCCACAATACCTTTGCTTCCTCTTGTGTACTGCTCAGTTACCACCCTCAGGTGTCCACACACCTGCTGTCCAGACACTGCACTCTCTGCAGTAACTACTGACTCTTGCTGATAAGTCCAATGGCTACTTCTCGGGCCTTCTCATGTGACTTTTGGCATCATCTGCCCTATTGTCCACTCCCATCTTCCCTTCACATCCCTGATATACCTGTCCCTTTTCCTCTACCCATGCTCTTAATGCACTGTCCTCCCTGGACTCTTGGGAGTTCTTCCTAAAGCCCAACCTGATCCTGTCCTTCCCCTGCCTAGAATCTGCTGTGGCTTTCCAATGCCCCCAACAGTGTCTGAGCACCCGAAATTGGCATTCACAGCCCTGACCATGCCCGATGCTCCTACTTCCTTTCACTCAACTCTCTCAGACAGGTCTGGGTTCAAATTTTGACTCTGCAACTTCCTCACTGAGTGGCTGTGAGTAAGCAATTATGCCTCCTTTGAACCCTAGGTTCCTCTTCCATAAAATGAGGACAAAAACTCCCATCTGTGAGGGCAGGATTCAGTGCATTCATGTTCAAGAGAGCCTTCATGATCCAGCCCCTCCCGACTCCTCCTCACAGCTTTGTCTCCCATCCCACCCCCTCTTCAGCACTCTGAACTGAGTCCTACAAAAAACAAAAGCACCACCTCTCTTTCCTTTCTAGGCCTTTGCACAGGCTGTTTCCACTGCAACACTCTTCCCCACTCTCTCAATGGGGTCACTCCTCACCCCACAGGTCTTGACTCACATGTGCCTTCTTCCAGGAAGCCCTCCTTGGCCCCTCAGGCTGCATCAGGTGTCTCTTAAGTTTGAAGCCGTTGCAGCTTCCCCAATTACAAATCTAAACTTGCTATGCCCTGAGCTTCCCCTCTGCCCCCCATCACTCTGCCCTGAACATCCCCTATCCCAGCAGTAACCACTCTGAGCTGTCATTTTCTGACGATCTGCCTCTCCTCCATTAGACTGTGAGTGACACAAGGGCAGGATCTGAGGCTGTTTCGGTCACTGCTGTGCCCCTAACAATGCCCACCTCAAGATTAGGTTCAAAGACCTTGGCCAACGGAGGTTGAACAAATAAAATCTCCACTTGGGAAGAAAGTTGTGATGACACTTACGGAACATGGCATCCAGCCTGACCAGGCAGCTGATGAAGTTGTCAAAATCCATGTTCCCTTCCTCATCTGCGTAGCGTCGGATGATCATGTTGTAGAGATGCTCATTTAGATGGAACCCTAACAATGGTTTAGTCTCTCAGGTGTGGGGGCCACACTGCCCAACTGACTCCCAGCCCCAGAGTGTAGGCTCGGACCAGCTCAGTGGGGGCTGCCTCACCAATCCAAACCTCAGCCCCACCAGCCATACCTGCTGCCTCAAAGGCCCCTGGAAGTTCACTACTACCAATGGTCCCTGAACAGTCAACGTCAAACTGTTTGTATATGGCCTGTGGGAACAGGGAGGTTGGGGTTCAACTGATGAGCATCTGGAGACATAGCATCTCCATGGCTTGGGAGTCTTCATGCTAGGAGTTTCAGAGGTCACCACACACCTGCCACTTTTTGATGTTGTTCCACAAATACTTGAATTCCTCGAAACCCAGCTTGCCTGTGGTGTCACTCTGGAGGAAGGGTGTTAAGAATAGTTGTGCCCAAATGCGTTCATCGTACACCCTGTGTGCCTGACAATGATAGCAGCCAATCAGGGTAACCTGGGCTAAAACTCCAGCTCCCATCTCAGCCTAGTCATGTCACCTTGGGTGTGGCTTTATTTCTTATTGTATCCATATATATTTTACTTTATATTTCTAAATGGTAAGGAATCTGTTTAAACACAGCCATGTGGAAGTATAATGAACTTTTCCAAACTACAAATTCCTCACCTGAAAATAGTTGCCAATTCTTCATTTATAAAATTCTTAAATTCTAGATAGTAATTCAGTTTCCTAAATGTTAGGACATGTAAAAAAAACAAAGGCTCTGAGGAAATGAGGTGACAGTAGCGGGTAAATGCTGGGTTTGTGATCAAAGAGTAATGAGATATGGGCATAAAGCCCTTAGGCTCAGGGGCTGGCACGTGATATATCCTCACTCAATAACAACAATGACCAAGACTTACCAGATTACATAGTACACATCAGACAGTGCTAAGCTTCTCAGGAACATCATTTTTCTCACTAAATCCTCAATACACCAGCCCCACCAGTATTATTCCCCAGTCACAAAAACAGAAACAAATTCAGAGCTGAAAAATCTATCTGCGTAAGATCACAGTAACAGCTAACACGTACAGGCCATTTACTATGTGTTACGCATTGTGCTAAGCCTTTTGCATGTAGCTCTAATTCAGCATCACCATTATCGTTCACCCCAGGCAAACTTCAGGTAAACTGAAGCACAGAGAGGCTCAGTAACCTTGCTAAGCCAGAATTGTTTAAACCTATGCCACAAACGTATGTGATCATGTGATGTGAATATATGTATATGTCTGCACTGCCCTACGTGCTGAGTGTGCATGTATCCAAGATCAGCTAATAACTGGCCCATGTGCAAAGACATATGTGTTCCTGTTCATATGTCTTCACATATCTTCATGTATATAGGTGTACCCTTGTACACATATGCATGTATACATGCATGTGTGCACACCTAGGGCAGTTATAAGCTTGGGTTCTCAAGTCTCAAAGACCTAAGTCCAAATTCCTATCTTTTCACTTATTTAAGTTCAGACAAATGATTGCCTCTCTCTGAGTCTCAGTTTCTTTACCCACAAAATGGAATATAATAATTGTCTATGTCTAACAGGGTGGCTATGAAATAAATTTTAAGTGCCAGCTATGAGAGCTGTTATTATTGCCACATGTCCATTGGTGAGTGATATGTTCTACTGTATGCCTGTCCATATATATGGGTATGAAAGCTACATCCTGGCTCTCACTCATGCTCTCAGAAAATTCCCTCTTCACCCGAGGCCTCCTTCAGACTGCCCTCAAGGATACATCCATCACAGCCACCATGCTGCGACATGTGTCAATGCCAAAACCATCAGTCTTCAGGTCAGGGTCTGTGGGGGATATGTTGACAGTCAGAGGCCAGAGGTCACAGCTACCCCAGCTGCCATGACTTTAAACCTTCCTTATGTGTTGACCCTGTCATCACTCACGCCGGGTCACGACCTTGTTGAGAATGTTCATGAGTTCTGTGGCGCTGACCTCCATGTCCTGCAGGGAGAAGTTAGGAGTGGATCAGGGGTGACTGAAAGGGGTCTGGGCATGTCATGAAGGAGGATGGGAACTTTGGGATTGCCATGGTTGAGTGTGTATATGCAAGGGCCACCCAAGGGAAGGCATGGAAGGGTTAGGACAGGTCTGGGGACTCCAGGTTACTTACATCTCCAGCCAGCTGGGAAAAGAGCCTCCGGAACTGCCGGACCTCCTCACTCTCATTGGCCTCGATATTGGAATAATGGGTGCGTGGGGGCTGCAGAAGGAGATCTAAGATCAGGTAGGGGAAGGAGTACTCTGGCCAGTACAGCCCTACGTGGGAAAGTCAGAGTGGGATGGGAGACTGAGTGATCACAGGAATGAGAGGTGGTGGTTGAATAGGGAGTGGGTAATAGCTAAGTTTGAGGACATGACAAGGGAGAGACTCAATGAAAAGGATTTCATAAGAGGGAGAGGAAGTAGGGCTTTTCCAAAGGGGGTGGGGCTGCTGAAAAAGGCCTCGGAGTGAGAAGAGAGGTCTCCGGTTGTGAAGGGCAGCTTACCGGGGGCTCTGGGTTGTACTGCGCAGCTGCCTCGCTGGAGGGAAACAAGAGAATTAGTGCCAGGGGTCGGGACCTCCAAAGGGCAGCACCAATCCCAGTACCCCAACCACCCCAAACCCCAGCCTGCCCCTCTCCACCTGCCTTATCTGTCTTTGTCCTCACCTGTCCCTATCTTTCCTGCCCTGGTTACGAGGAAACTCACAGGACTGCCCCACAGTAGGCTTCACTGCTATCAATGGCAGACTCCTCAATAGACACAGCCCCTTCCAGGGCTTACTTCATAAAAGTTCTGCCCCAGCTTCCCTGGGCCCCACTCTCCTCAGGTCGCATTGGTCTAGGGACTTACTCCATCACTAGGGCTTCCTAATGTTTGTGTCTTCATCCCACCCCAGCTCCCTTAGTTCCCGCCCCTTCGAGGAATCACTGCTCAGTGGCCAAGACTAATTAGGCCCCTAATTAGGGAAATTAGACAACGTGCCCTACCTCCACCAGGACATTTTTCTATTTTAATGCAGCCAGTTCCTGGCCAGGCCGAGCCCCTTGAAGAACACTACTCCTATCCCAGTGGGCCTCGGCCTCTTCAGGGTGCACCTTCTCATTGACCCACCTAGGTCGGCGACGCCTTGCCCGTAAGGCAAGCCTTGCCCCATGAAGTGACACCCAGCCTCACTGGCTCCGCCCACTTAACGCTCGTTTCCAGGTTAGCGGACGCAGGCTGTGTCCAGCCCCAGTAAGCCCCACCTCCCAAAGCCCGGCCGGAACCCATCAGTCAGATAGCGGCTCCCCAACAGTCAGGTTACTTCCCAGTCGAGCCCCGCCCCCCCGAACTGCCGTCAGCCTCATTAGGGCCCACCCTCAAAGCCCGCCTCCCCAGCCAGGCCGGGCCCAGCCCTGTAAGGGTCGCCGGGTCACCAGTTTGCTATTTTGTTTTCTTCCTCCTCCCGCCCCTCCCTGGCCCCCGCTCCTCCTGGATGGCGCGCGCCTCGCCTCCAGGATGCATGGCGCGCTTCCCACCGCCACCGCCGCCTCCACCGCCGCCGCCGCCGCCGCCGCCGCCGCCTCCTCCGGCCCCGCTGGATCAGGCTCTCCAGCACATTCCCTGGGCCTCACCCAAGCCCCTTCCCTCCGCCGCCGCCACCGCCGCCCTTCAAGAATGAGTTAACCAGGAACATGGCTGCGACCCAAGATTCCTAAGGAGGAGAAAGGGGTCAGGTGGCCTCTTCACCCCGAGCCCGCCCCCTCTCCACAAATATACGCATTTCTGACAGCTGGACGGGGGCGAGTAATATGAGGCCTCCGGGCGGGGACCTATTCTCCGGCTGGAACTTGAAGAATCCATTCGGGATGGGGTCTGGGGGAGGGCAGTTCTCGGGTGGGTGCGATAGGGACGAAGGATCAGATTGAAACCCCCTACGGATCCAAAGGGTCCTCTTCAGACTTGAGGGACCCTGGATTGAGTCTACACATAGGGCATCATTAAGGGTAGGGATCCAGGTCTGGTGGGGTTCTCGGGAGCTCCAAGTTGGTGTTAGGCATCCTGGACCTGTCTAGGCACTCGAATCTGAGCCCCAGAGCCCAAGAACTGGACCTTGGGTCTTGGGCGGGTCAGGGGCGCGGATCAGACCCTTGGCCTGGAGGACCCCGGGACAGGGTTTTGGAAATTCAGAACGTGAACTTGAAGGTTTAGGTACTCCCAACAGCGATATTACAGGGTTCACGCTGGGTCGGTGGGATCCGGTCTAAGATCGTGCGTGTAAGCCCCGGGTCCAGGATAACGGGGTTCCCCATTAGAATTAGAAGCATGGACCTAGGAACGTGCTTCTGGAGGCCCCACCCAGGCGGAATTTACAGGGTACCTCTCAAATCCATGGGCTCGTATTTTAGATCCTGAGACGGAGGGAGGAGGAGTCTCCGGGGCGGGATAACGGGGCCCAGACAATCTAAGATTATGAGCCTAGGGGACCCCTGAAGCCGGGACTTTAGGGTCTCATTGGATCTGGGAGCGTAAGGGCCGGGATTATGGAGTATAGAGGGAGTCTAGTCCGGGTTCTCACCACCTCTCTCACACGTCCGCCGGTCCTGTAGTCTACGCTGCTGCCGGGCCTCTGGCTGCGTCCGGCTTGGTAGGGCGGGGCCCGTGACTCAGAGGGCTTTGACCGGGTTGGGCTTTGCGGGGCTGCCCAGCCGGAGTCTGCGCGGTCCTAGAGCCGTCTCTTATATTGGGCGTGCGCGCGCAGGCCCCTTCTTGCTAACGGGATGCAGCAGCAGTCAGGGTTTAGGCCAGCATGCTTCCGGCGCCGGGGGCTGTAGCCCCGCCCTGACTTCGTAGGGTTGAGATCCTCCCTACACCTCCAGCCCCAGTGAAGACACCCGAGGACAAGAATTCCAAGGTGACCCCGCAGGTTATAGTGTGAATTTTCGCCCCGAACCCATCCTCTACCAGGCTACGGATGCGGTTTTCATTCTGCTCGAAACGGGGCTCTTCGCACTCGGCCCCTATCCTGGCCTTGTCAAGACAGACAGCATCTGAAGACCCCGACTTTTCTTGGCTCACGGTCCAGGGACAAACCCCCGCAATCTAGCAGGGACTAAGGCTAGACTAGATTTCTCGGTTCTTGCAGCAGCCAGGATGGCGGTCAAACTGCAGCTAGGACCGCTACCTCCGAAAGCCGCCTTGTGCCTCCTCCGCCCGTATTCCTTTACCCGCTGAGTCAAGGTCACCAGAATAATTTTTCCTGGACAGGCCTAGAGTGTCACCTCAGTCTCTAAAGAGGGGCCCAGACTCAGGAAGAGTCCACAGGCCAAGGCGTGGTTTCTGAGGCCAGTAGTTCACGAGGTCGGGTGGTGGGTGGGGAATGCAGAAACTGAGAGGGAAAATTGCCATTCAGGCCTCTTTTGCAGGCCTTTCCCTTGCTCTCTGGTTCCAACCTCTATCCAGTTGTCACCTAGTACCTTTTCAGGGCTCCTCAGAAGGGGCTAAGTCTAGCTTCCAGGTAATATGTCTTTCTGGCCCTTAGCCTCTCTCCCTCCGAGGCTGGTTAGGCTTGAGTTTGAATCCTGGATCTGCCCCTTAATAACTGGGATCTCACAATAATTACTTGAAGTCTCTGAGCCACCATCTTCTAATCTGTAAAATGGGAACAAGGGTTACCATGACCTCTACACTAGGTCCCTATCACAATTAAGTGATTAAAGCTTAGTAAATAGTTGCTATTATCCTATGTCTCTACCCATGCTGTTCCCTTCTGGAGGCCCCCTGGATTCCTCAGGTAGTTGACTCTTGCTCATCTTTAGATAAAACTGATAAAAATAACTGCCAAGCACTTTCCTAAACACTTTACATATATCAGCTCATGTGTCCTCATAATAGTCTTATGGGATAGATGCTGCTTATTATCTCCATTTTACAAATAAGTAAACTGACTTTGAGATTACGCTTCTTAGCTTGTACTCTTAGCCACTACCCTAATACATTGGTTCTTCAATAATACAATTAATATGAAAATAGCTCAAATAACAAAATCAAAATAGACAAAGCCACAGTCACAGCTAATGCTTCCTGGGCTTGCTGGGGCCAGGCCATGGAACTGCTATATAAGCCTTGTCTATGGGGCAAGAACTAACAGGAGAGAAAATGGAGGCTCTGAAGGCAGAGTCACTTGCCAGAGGTCACAGAGGGTGTCAGGACCAGGTCTGAACCTGGGCTCCGCTGATGCCAAAACTTGGTGATGGCTAATCTGGATTCCCTTCTCACCATACCCGTCCCCGCCAGATTGAGCAGCTTCTGTTCTCTGCCCTTTCCAGGGCTCTCGCTGCCAGGCCTTCACATGGGCTGTGCCCTCTACCTGGAACAAACTTTCCCCCTTTTTTGCCTGGTTTTGTAGCTACTCAGGCTTTGAGTGTCAGCTCAGATGTCACCTTTTCTGGGAAGCCTTCCCTGTCTCCACCCCCATCTGAGTAGGGGTGGCTTTCAGTTACATACTTATAACTTGTACTTTCTCATCACACTGCCAATTATAATCATTATCATCCAGGTCTGTCTCCCTGTCCTCTTAACTGTGGCCAACTCCAAGTCTTAGGCCTTGGTCCACTTCTCTAACCCACTCATGCCATAGGGCAGCGGCAGTCCCCAACCTTTTTGGCACCAGGAGCCAGTGCTCCTATGGGAATATAATGCCTGATGATCTGAGATGGAGCTGAGGCTGTAACGCTAGCGCTGGGGAGCCGCTGCAAATACAGATAAAGCTTCACTTACACACCCATTGCTCATCTCCTGCTGTGCGGCCCAGTTCCTAACAGGCCACGGACCTGTACTGGTCCACAGTCCCCAGGGATCTCCCTTATATGTATGGCTTAAATTCCATCTCTAGGCTATTAACACCCAAATTTCTCTCTTCAGCCCAGATGTCTCCAGGCTCCTACATCCTGCATCCTACTCACCATCCATATAGGGATCTTAGCAGTGCCTCAAGCTTCACAGATCCTAAACTGAGCTCCTGACCTTCCTCCCAAATGAGCTCCCTCCCCACTTTCCCCATCTAGGTTAATGGCAACTCTGTTCTTCCAGTGACAGATAGAACACCCCAGGGTTGTCCTTGACCTCTCTTTCACACCCACTCCAACCTATTAGCATACTTTTTTAACCTACCTACAGAATCTAAACTCTTCTCTACCTCCACTGCCTTACCACCCACCCCCCAGCTTTCATCCCCCTCCCTCCTGGACCTCACAGGCACTCCTCCCTGGTCTCCTGCTCCAACCAGCCCCCATAGTCAGCTCTCATGCAACCAGAGGGAGCCTGTGAAACCTCAGTCAGGTCAGGGCCCTCTGGGCTCAGAGCCCTTCCTAGACTGTACTTCATTCCAGATAAGAGTCAGCGTCACCACCAGCACCAAGTCCCTAGTGCTCTGTCCTGTTACCTCTCTGCCCTCATCTCCTCTTAAGAAAGTGAAAAGAAGCTCTACTTGCAGCTTGACCTGGATGTTCCTAACTGAATGTGGAGAAGGCACAGAGGTGGAGGCTCTGCAAGTGTAGCAATGGCAAAACAGCTCCTCTCCCGCACACTTGAGGGCCACTATTCCATTACCAAGGCCCTCTCTAGCCCCACCTCAGCGCCTCACCCCTTAGTGCTTCAAGTCTATATATCTAATGACCTCAGGGAGGTCCTCTCGGATCTTTAATTTAACCCCCACATTCCCTATCCCACCCCTAAACTACTCTTAGCATTTATCACCTGCTAAAATACTGAATAGTTTACTTTCTACCTAGTGTCTTGTCTCTCTTCCCCACTAGAATATGAGCTCCTCAAGGGCAATCGTTTCTGTATGTCTTGCTCACTATGTACCCAGTTCCTAGAACAGTACCCAGCACATCTTAGGTACACAAATATTTGTTGAAGGAATGAAATTTGTTGAAGGACTTTCTCATTGAATTTTCAGCACAATCAGTGAGATGAGATAGTACAGCAAGCATTACCAAAGTCTTCTACCATCTTCCAGACTCCTTTGAACTCAGGCATGGTTATGTGACTTGCTTTGAGAAATAAAACGTGAGTGGAAGTCTACAGCCCTGCCACCCAGAATGAGCCCGATCTCGTCTGATCTCGGAAGCTAAGCAGGGTCGGGCCTACTTAGTACTTGGATGCGAGATCACCTAGGATTACCAGGTGCTGTAGGCATTTAAAAAAAAAAAAAAATGTGAGTGGAAATGTTGGGAGTGTCACTTCCCAGTAGTAGTATTTAAAAGCCCTCCATGCTCTCATCCCCTACCTAGGCAATCTTGGGAGCTATGCAAGCACAGAGGTGCCACGTGAAGCTAGCTGGATCACAGCCATGGCGTGGAGGACATGTTTATTTCTTGTATGAGCAAGAAATAAATTTTGAGGTGTTAGTCCACTAAGATCTAGGGCTCATTTGTTACCACAGTGTAACCTAGTCTGTTCTGACTGATACAGGTAGCCATTGTTATTATCATGCCCACGAGGAAACCAGAGAGATGGAATTACTTGTCCAAGATCACACAGCTAGTAAATGCTAGAGTCAAGATTCAGACCAAGGAAGGTTGGCTTTGTAGCTCATGCTTTTAATCCTCACTATTTGCTGCCTGAATGACGTCAATGTTACAATGCTATTAATTACTAAACTCACAGTAGCCATAACTACCCTAGCTAATGCCTCCCCAGGGCTTGATGGGACTAGGCTTGGATAACTAACTGCTTTATAGGTATGTCTTGCAAGGCCTCTCACAACCCTCTGAAAAAGGAACTAACATGAGAGGAAGTGAAGGTTCAGAGAGGTGGAGTCATTTGCCTGAGGGCATGGCAGAGCCAGGTCTAACCCAAGGGTGGTTGATACCAAATTGTTATATGATGACTAATCTGGATTACTGTCCCTTTACTTCCTTCCTTTCAAAAGTATATTAGTCAAGATTCTCCAGAGAAAGAACCAATAGGCTGTGTATATATATATATAGAGAGAGAGAGAGAAAGAGATTTATTATAATAAATTGGCTCACATAATTACAGAGGCTGAGAAATCACACAATCAGCTGCCCACCCACATTGCTGAAGGCAATCTGCTTTACTCAGTCTACTGATTGAAATGCTAATTTCGTTCAGGAACACACTTTCAGATACACTCAGAAATAATGTTTAGCAAAATATCTGGGCATCCCATATCCCAGTCATGTCGACACACAAAATTAACCATCACTTAGTTCCCACCCCTCTTCCCAGGCATCCTTGCTGCCAGGCTCTTACATAGGCTGTGCCTCTGCAGGAACATCCTTTCTACCTTTTTTACTTTGGAGTCAGTCACGGCAGCAAGGAAGCCTTCCTTAACCTCCCCTGTCCCAGACTAGAGAAGGTTGCCCTGTTATATGCCCCCAATACTCCTGGAACTTCTTTCCCAAGATACAACAAATTACAACCTGTAGTGTCCAATAATGTTTGTCTTCTGGACTGGATTAGGGGCCTTATGATAAGGGGCAGGGCTATGTTAGGATCTGGTGTGTCCCTAGCATCACCCAGCCCAGAGCGAGGCATGGAACACATGGTCAAGAACTTTTAGCTATCATTGTCTTCATCATCATCAACATCATCATCGTATCATCCTTTGGGGGATTATTTATACAACTCAGACTTCCTCATCAGAACGAAAATTCTCGGGGTGTGCTTTCATGGTTTACAGCAAACCTTCCTCATCCTTCCACATCATGGTTCAGATGGCTCCCTTCCATAAGGCTCTCGTCGATAATTCCCTCCTGCCTCTTTGCCCCCAGCTAAATTATCAAGTACCTTCTCTGGCATCTCATGGCCTTCTGGGCCCTCCCAGCCTGATCACTGATATCTGAGTGTTCACTTTATAATGATTCTATATACTGTGTAATCTATATTTTTTCATTCTGTAGATGTGGCGTATTTCACAAAGATGTTTAAAATATCTGGTAATGCGTACTCATTGTAGAAAATATATAAAATAGAGCAAAATATATTTTAAAAGGAAAAATATACCACTGAGAGACAATCTCTATTTAGTTATATTTCCCTTCTGACTTTTTTTCTGAGAATATTTTTATGTATTTCTTACCATATCATAGATGTAAATTTGCACCCTTCCCATTTTTCAACAACTTGTATTACCATCAGCTCAACAGAGGGGACTCTGAGGACCTAGAAGTGGGCAAAGCCACAAAGTGGAAGGAGCCTGGGTTTCTGCTAGACTCTGTAGAGCAGAGTAACCCCACTGATTTACATTGGACTATAGTGTGAATAAAAAAACAGACTTATTAAGCCACTGAGTTTTAGAGGTTCTTCAGCTAACGGCAGCTAGCATTATTTACTTTAATACCCACCATGAAGAAAAGACTTTGTGGTAGACTGATTACAAAAATAGCCTAATTTTCCAACCCTCCCTGTATCCTTGCCCTGTACAATCTGACTTTTCAGCTTCTCACAGCAAAGGATGGAGTCTACTTCCCAGCCCTTTGAAGCTTGAAGCTTGACTGGCCTTGTCATTAACCAATACAGTGAGGTGGAAGTACAGTGTAATACTTCCTAGCCTAGGACTCAAAGGCCTTATGTCCTCTCTCTCTCTCTCTCTCTCTCTCTCTCTTTCCTCTTCCCTCCCATTGGCTATTGGTATTTCTTCTATGAAATTTTTTTTTGTATTCTATGCTCATTTTTATTTACTGGCTTTTTATGTTAATTTCACATTACTTTATTAATATATTTGTTATTAAGGGTGTTAACCAATTTTTTTAAAATCATTTTTGTTGCAGATATACTTCTATAATTGGTATTCCATTTTGGCAATGACCTTTCTGGGCATGTAAAATATTCTGCTTTTTGTATAGCCGAAGTCATCTATATAGAAGTGAGAGGTTTGTTTCCCCACTACATTAAAGTTCAGAAAGTCTTTTCCCATACAGGTCATTCAATATTTGCTGGTGAAATCTTTAGCTTTTCATGGTGTAATTCCCCCTGCACACACATATCACTCTAATCCAAATAGAATTTATTTTGGTATATCATGTAAGATGAGGTTCTAAATTGATATTCTCCCCCAAATAGGTGAGAGATCAATCCAATTGGTACAACACAAGTTTCTAGTACATTATAAATTCTTATACTCTCTGGTCTGGCTAACTATTCTGTTACATTATTCAGTAGATAGTTCTTACACTAAAACCATACTTTAAATTATGTAAGCTCCATGGAAACAGGACTTTTTCTGCTTTGGTCACAGCTGTAGCCATAGTACCTAGAAAGGTGCTTGGCACACAGCAGGATCTCAATATCTGTTGAAAGAGTGAATAAATGGGTAAATGAATACAATATGCTGGGCCCTGTGCTGGCATTATGATTGTTTATATTGTGAAAAACATACAGTCCCTCTTCTGCAAAGCTCACGCGTAGCCAGAAAACATTTCCTTAGTCCTGTATTAGTCACAAGAATAGATCAGAGGAGAATGTGTAGAATGTGGAGGAAAAAAGGACCCAAGTTAGTGCCTTAAAGCAGGGGTCCCCAACCCCCGGGCCACGGGACCGCTACTGGTCTGTGGCCAGATAGGAACTGGGCTGCACAGCAGGAGGTAAGCAATGAGCCAGTTAGTGAAGCTTCATTTGTATTTGCAGCAGCTCCCCAGCACTAGCATCACTGCCTCAGCTCCATCTCAGATGATCAAGCATTAGATTCTCATAGGAGCACCAGTCCCTGGTGCCTAAAAGGTTGGGGACCGCTGCCTTAAAGAATGTTCTATATAGCAAGGTGGAACTGTTTTTAAAACTTGACCACCAAGGCTTTGACATTCCTTACATTCCTGTTGAATCTGGGTGGGTTTGTGATCACTTTGATCAACAGCAGCAGAAGTGATATGGGACTTCCAAGTCTGGGTCAGAAAAGGCCATGCAGCTTTTTCCTGTTCCACTTAGAACACTTGCTTTGGATAAAACCAGCTATCACATAAAAAGTCCAACTACCTTGAGATTGCTGTGCTGGAAAGGCCATGTGGAGGTGCTCTAGTTAAAGTTTTCACTGAGCTCTCAGCCAATAGCCAGCCAAGCTGCTGAGTCACTTTAGACAGTTAGCCTTGTCAAGCCTTGAGATGACTCCAGCCCCAGCCAACTTCTGACTAGGAGATCAGGTTTAGGTAATATTTAATACAGCGATAGATAATTGGAATACAGGTGCATTAGCTATCTATTGCTGCTAACAAATTAAAAACAAAATTTAACAGCTTAAAACAATACTTATTATCTCACATTTGCTATGGTTCAGGAATTCAGGAAAAGCATAATTGGGTGGTTCTGGCTGAGGATCTCTCATGAGGATGCAGTCATCTCATGGCTTGACTAGGGTTCGGGTATCAGCTTCCAAACTGGCTCATTCGCAGGGCTATTGGCAGGAGGCCTCAGTTCTTTGCTGACTCTTGGCAGGACTCAGTTTCTCACCATGTGACCTCTCTATAGGGCTGTTTCAGTGTCATCACGATATGGAAAGCTGGCTCTTCTCAGAGCAAGTGACCCAAGAGACATAGTAAGGATAAAAATTCAGTGCCTTTTATGACCTGGTTTTAGAAGTCAGACGCCATTACTTCTGCCACATTCTATTGGTTAGAAGCAAGGCAGGCAGTAAGACCAATGCACACTTGAGGAGAGGGCTCTTAGAGATGTGGCAAAATTTGTGGGCATATTTTAAAACCACCACAACAGGTTTACAAATTGAACCCCTAACTCTAATCCTAAAGCAGTCAGACATGTAATGTAAATCAGTGAGAGGGCCTGGCGCAGAACAACAGGGCATGGTGGGAACCCTGGTGCCCTGGGGAACCCATGCTGTGCTGCTCCAGGCTGTATTCAGTAGACCCAGACTTGTTCTGCACCCTCCCCTTTCTGCCTGCATCCTAGGTCCAGTTCCCAGTCTCTCCCTTCATCTACATTCACCTGGGGTTCAGCTGACGGGAAACTGAGGAGAGTGGACAGCGGGAGGAAGAGGCTAGGGTAATTCTCCCCTTTTTCCCTTTGGTTGTGGCTCCTCCACAGCTTGTTTCTCCTAACCAGACAATCCCACTGTTTCCAGCTTCTACCAGGTAACTCCTCCTACCTTTGTTCCTCCAGCCTAGAGTGGCAGCAGCTTCCCACTGCTGCTAATTTCCCATTGCTCTTCCATTCCCTTTTTGGCCCCTCAGCTCCTCCATCTACCGCATAACCATCTCCACGTGTTAATGTCCCTCTGTTTAATATATGAGTGGTTTCCGCATCCGTTAGCCCTGACAGGTATTAACAGATCCAGCCCACTGGACCCAAATAGACAAGTAGGTTCTGTGTTGTCAAATGTAATATGGCAGAAGCCAGAAATCAAGATTGCCATGGGGAATATTTGGATATTTCAAATATCGGGGACACCTGGGAGTCCTTGAGACCTTTCAGGGGGTCTTTGAGGTTAAAACTATTTTCATAATAATACTAAGACTTCTTTCCCTTTTCCACTCTCATTCTTTCACAAGTATGCAGAGGAATTTTCCAGAGGCTACATGATAATATTCAGCAGTTTGCATGCAGACGCAGGTATGAGAATCCAACTATCTTCTCTTAAGCTAGACATCACAAAGATTTTCAAAATGTAAAACGATGCCACTCTTGTCACTATTTTTTTCAAAACAGCTATTCTTTATTTTAAAAAGTTAATGTTAACATGTAATGGTTTATTTTTTATTTTTAATTTCTAACGTGGTAAATATCTACAGATATAACTCTCATAAACAAAAGCTCTTTGAGGTCCTCAATAATTTTTAAGAGTGTAAAGAGTTTCTGAGATACAAAAGTTTGAGAACCACTAGTCTAAATGTCAGCTGTCATTTGCAGGACCAGAAGCTGAGGTGAAGAACTGCCTCTTGAGTTTAGCAATAAAAAGATAGATTTTGTGGAGAAGAGGGAGTGGGATGGAGCGAGGATGTGTAGATACCTCTTTCCTCAAGTTTGGCTGTGATTCAATAATGAGTGGATCAGGATGACAAGGAGAATCTAACACTGGATTTTAAATTAACATTACAAAAAGAGAGACAAACAGATGGTAGGTATGTGCCTCCTAATAGAAGAACTTAATCCTACACGTATATTTACCCTAAAACTGAACCGGCTTTTGGATCTACCAGTTTGTAGAACATAAAGGGATAGAAGAGCATATTAAAGGACACCAAGAGGTGCAATCAACCAAATCAGACAGGGAAATCCCACAGAGAGACTGAGAGAGGGGCTAACTGTGGCAGAATTAAAGACTTAGAGAGGTTATCAACCAAATACAGTGCATGAATCTTCTTTGGATTCTGATCTGGACAAGGCAACAGTAAAGACATTTATGAAACAACTGGGGACCTCTGAATTCTGACCATATAGAATATTAAATAATTATTGCAATTTTTGTGAGGTGTGATGGAGACCCCTTATCTTTTAGAGACACATATAGAAACATCTGGATGCCTAAGATTTGCTTTAAAATAATGGGGAAGAAGGGGAAGAGAAAGGCCAGAAAATGTGAACACGATTGGCCATATGTTGACAATTACTGAGGCTGGGTGATAGGAACTTGGGAGATCCTTATACTACTCTGATTTTAAACTTCCTTAATACGTTAAAAAAAAAAAAAAAAAGATAAGTTTAACTGTGAAGGAGTGAAAATAGAGAGGGAAAGGGACATTTTTTTTCCTTTAAGATGGGAGCTCCTTGACCCGGCTTGAGAGCTGACCAGGAGCCCGGGAGAGTGACTGGTTGAGACGCAAGAAAGCGGGAGAGAGAGCAGGCAAGCTAGCAGACTCACGGCGCAGAGAGGTCATCTCGGTTCTTCTTCTGAGGCCAGAAAGTCAGCTCTGGCGCCCCCGCCACGACGTCGGATTAAACTGGCTGAATCAACCGGCCGCCTGCGCCTGCGCAGCACCGCCCTCCGCATGGTAGCCAAATCCTGACTCCCAATTTCCCGCGCCTCAGGGAGGGAGGCAAGACCACCACTTCCAGACTTGAGCCAGGTGAGACTGAGGGTGTCGCATAGTTTTCTGGAAAACTCAGTTCCCGTGTTAAGCTGGAGCTACTGCCCAATGCAAGACAATGCGCCGCGCTGCTGCCCCCACGTGGCGGCTGAGCAGTTATTCCCCGCGTCTGGGACCAATGAAGTCGCAGAGGCTTGGGAGCCTAGGGTCCTCCAGGTAAACTATGGAAATCCCTATCGGAGAGGGTGACCCCAGACTTGGGCCAGGAAAGGTGAGATGGGAGAAAAAACGGTCAAGAAATTGGGGGTAGAGCCCATTGTGAGGATTAAATGAAAGCCAGCA
The DNA here is from genome assembly GCF_902729225.1 of Pteropus medius. Lineage (NCBI taxonomy): Eukaryota > Metazoa > Chordata > Mammalia > Chiroptera > Pteropodidae > Pteropus > Pteropus medius. Next base: position 464,378 of record NW_024352839.1, read on the forward strand.
TTGTAACTGTTGACGTATTTACCTATGTGCCTGGCTCTGGATTTAAGCGCTTTACATTTATTAATCCATTTAGTGCTCACAACAATCGTATGGGGTAAGTACTATTATTGGCCTTATAGGAATGAAGCTGAAACCCAGAGAGAAGGAATATTTTTTTGTTCGGTCCCCAGCCGGTGAGTGAGAGAGCCAGGATCTGACCAAGGCTGTCCAGTTTCAGAGTCTGTGCTCTTCTTCACTAAAATTACACCACCTCTTAACCTACTGAATTATCCCGAGTTTGTAATTGGTTCATGAATCAACTCAAGTACGCCATTGGCGTGTTTGAGTTAGTGATCTAGCCCAGCTCCAGAAAAGGTTGTATATACAGCCTGTTTGTGTTTAGCACAAAGATCAAGTTTCTGATCAGCATGAATCACAGGAGGGATTCAGACCTACAAAGCCTTGTCCCCTTTTGTTCATGTGACTCCTATTCAAATGTTTCCCATACCCATCCCTTCCCTAGTACCAGCACCACCTAGCGGGTACAGAGGTTTTGTCCTCCCTCCCCCACTTCCAGCAACCATATTCATAAATAGCACAGCCAAAAATATGAAAGAGGCAACATTTGGTAATTATGTTTGCCTTCAACTCCTAAGCAAGAACTGTGTCCAGTTCATGAGTGTGTTCCCAGCATCAGGCCTGACATATGATAGGGGCTCAAAAGATGTGCAGAGTTAGACATCACTGTCTTCCGTTGGCACTAACCTGAGGATTAGGGGGAGGGTCATGGATGATGCAGGTTAGACAACGGCAGTTGCTCTGGGGCAGGAGGATTTAATGGGTCTGGTGGAAAGAAGTCCCACAGCCTCTTCCTGCTGCTTCTCCTGAGGTTATGGATCTGGTGACAGGTAGAGGGGTGGTCAATGCTGGGGCCACCAAAATCCATGGTCCTTTTTCACAGCAGTGGTTGGAAGGGAGCTGCTCAGCACAGGAGTATGTTCCAAAGCCCACTTTGCAACTAGGGTGGCTGCGTGACCGACAAGTTCTCACCAATATAATATGAGCAGATACAACATGAGCAGAAGTGGAATGTGTAGAACAGGTTATTAAAGAATATGGTGAACCCTCCCCACACTGTCTCCTCCTATTTGCTAGCTGGAAGCAGATAATTTTGAGCACATGGAAACGATGGAGCCACAAGATGGAGTCTGGATGTGTGAATCACCATATGGAGGTTGCTGACAATCAGCCAAAACCCCTGCATTGGACTGTGGGGGAAGGAGTATTTGTTATAGTAGCTGGTATTACCGTAACACACTGACTACTGTCCCTTTCCTTTCTGGGCTCCCTGATACCATTAAAGCTCAAGTACCAGGTCATTCTGTAAAGTGAGTCTCTAGCCCCAAACTGTGGTTAACTTTCACATAGCAGGTGAAATTACCAGCATGATCCCTTCCATTGTCAACAGTCTGTTTCCCCATGTTCTTATGGGAACAGCTTTTTCCATGTTGACAGCTAGAAGGCATTAAAGCACACCCCAGAAGTTTGTGTTTAGATCTCCTACGGCAATTTGGCAGATTCTCATCGACAGTGACTCTGTGACCCTTACTTGGAGCTCAAAGGTATGATTTTGGTGATCATCTTCCTGCACTATCCTTTGGCTTCCTAAAATACAGGTGCACTGAGGCCATACCCTAAAGTGAGTCTTAACTGTTATCAATGCTGATCCATTAGATGAGCTAATTCTTCTGGGTGCTGAATTCTGGTTGGTAGGTGCTGTGGGAAGTTTGGTACATCCCCTCTAATGCTCCTCATTTTGACAGCTCCCTGACACGGAAGGGGCTTCAGTCTTGAGGTCCTCTTCTAAAGTAACCAGTTTTGTTTTGTTTTTGTAGATTGTCAACTCATTGATTTGTGTGTGTGTAGGTTTATGTCAATTACTGGTTGGTGTCTGATGTGAATCTGAGTGTATCCTGTGTGTATGTGTGGCTCCCCACTCTGAAAGAATCTGTGTGGATCAACTGTGTTTCTACATGTGACCTCTCGTGTATGTTTGTGTCTCCAGTGTTTAACTACTTCTAAAGACTTTAGATTTCTTTCTTCTTCCAAATAGTTGACCCTTAAACAACATGGGGGTTAGGGGTGCCAACCTCCTACGCAGTCGAAAATCCACATATAACTTTTGACTCCTTAAAACTCTACTAATAGCCTATAGTTGACCAAAAGACTTACCAATAACATAAACATTCAGTTAACACATAGATTTTGTATATTATATATTGCATTCTTATAACAAGCTAGAGAGAAGAAAATGTTACAAAAATCATAAGGAAGAGAAAATACATTTACACTATTTATTGAAAAAAATCCACATATAAGTTGACCCACACAGGTCAAACCCCTGTTGTTCAAGGGTCAACTGTATTAAATGAAAAGATAAGGTCCCCCACCCACAGAGACTGTGGTAGAACTACCTGCTGACCCCCAATATCTCTTCTCTCTAGTTTCTCCAGTACAAGAACTTCTGATATTTCTCTAGGAACATGGCTGCCCAGAATGAAAACTACATCTGCCAGACTCCCTTGCAATTACAAGTGGCCATGAGACAAAATTCTGGCTAATGAAACAGGAACAAGTTTTGAGTTGTATGTATGTAGTCCTTAAAGACAAAGGATAACCCCTCCTCTTGTGCCTGGAGCACGAAGTGGGAATCACAAGGCGATGGGAGCGCAACAAGATATATGGAGATGAAGACTGGCCTCTGACATGGAGGGGTCACCTCATTAGCTCTTGGTGATTACATGAGACTGTACATGGAAATAAACTTCCATCTGTGAAACCCACTATTATTTTGGGCCTATTTGTCATAGCAGCAGAATATTGTATTAACTAATAAAGGACAAAGAAGAGTCTCGTGGGCCTCCAACTACCAGCTAACGGATAAAGCCTCACCCTGCCCAACTTCTACTTTGCCCAGCCCCTTATTTCACCCTCACCTACCCAGCAGCCCTCAGCCCCTCCTATAATCACTGAGTCCTCCAAATGCTTCCCAGGTCTGGCAAATTTAATACACGAGTCTCAAAAGTCAATGGCAAGAACAAAGTGAATAAAATAAAAATGAGTTCAGGGAAAGGGGGCTACGGGCACACACAGGGAGGGGCAATAAACGGGCAAGTTAGCTGGAGCAGAAGGATGTCCTTTCTTGGGCGTCACATCTCATCCAACCCGTAGTCCTCCTCAGGGAAGTCCCCCACTGTCACAACTGATGGCTTGACGAAGGCACCATACTTGGCCTGGCATTCGAAGTAGCGTTTCCCATTCACACTGCAGGGCATCATGGGGAAGGCAGTGGTTAGAGGGCCCCAAAGTGGTTCCCTCCCCAGATGCCAGGATGGACAGGCTCACCCAGCAGTACATGCATACACTTACACATATATGCACACACATGCAAGCACAAACACAGTTACAGATACACACACAAAAACATCCGTGGGAATACTTATTACCTGCCATCGTTTTTCCCTAGTGGCTCATCATAGCGGACACCAATCCAGTAGCCAGGCTTGAAATCTGTGAGTCCTGCGCAGGGGAAAAATCCCAATGAAACTTCTGGACGAGGCTCAACCCAGATCTGTGCCTACCAACTGAGTGCAAAGCCTGTCCTGGCAAAAACCACTCCTTACTACCACCCAGAACCACTGCTATCTCCTGCCCAGACTAATATGACAGCCCCTTCACTGCTCCTACCCCTGACTCCCTATTCACTCAACACCCCCAGCTAAAGGGATCTTTGTAAAAATCAAAGGGAAATAGCACCAATGCCTTGACCCAAATTCCTCAAAGGCTGCCCATCCCACTCAGCATAAAATCCACATTGCTTATGGTCAAATGATTTCTGACAAGGGTACCAAGACAATTAGATGAGAAAAGAATAATCTTTTCAACAAAGGATGCTGGGACAACTATCCACATGCAAGAAAATGAAGCTGGACTCCTACCTCACACTATACACACAAATTAACAAAAAATGGGTCATCAAAGACCTAAATGTATAATGTAAAACTATAAAACTTAGAAGAAAATCAGACGGAAATCTTTGCAACCTTGTATTAGGTGTTGGTTTCTTAGCTGTAATATTAAGAGAACAAGGAGCAAAAGAAAAGATAAATTGAACTTCATAAAAATTAAAAACTTTAGTGCTTCAAAGGACACAGTCAAGAAAGTAAAATGACGACCAATCCACAGAATGAGAGAAAACATTTGCAAGTCATATATTTGATAAGAGAACTGTATCTAGACTATATTAAGAACTCTTATACCTTGTTACGGGCTGAATTGTGTCCCCCAAAATTCACACGTTGAAGCCCTAACCCTCAGTACTTCAGAATATGACTACATTTGGAGGTGTGGCCTTTAAAAAGATGATTAAGTTAAAACATAGCCATTAAGGTGGGATCTAATCCATCTGACGGGTGTCCCTATGAGAAGAAATTTGGACAAAGAGGCACGAGGATGGGCCTGCACAGAGGAAAGACCATGCGAGGACACAGCAAGGAGGGGGCTTTCTACAAGCCAGGGAGAGAGGCCTTGATTTCGGACTTCCAGCCTCCAAAACTGTGAAAAAGAACTTTCTGTTGTTTAAGCCATCCAGTGACATTCTGTTATGGCAGCCCTTGCAAACTAATACACAAGATGCTGACTTCCTTTCTCAACAACAAAAAGACAAACAACCCAATTAAAAAATGGGCAAAGGATCTGAATAGACATTTCACTAAAGAAGATATGCAAATGGCCATCAAGTACATGAAAAGATGCCCGACATCACTGGCCATCAAATACATGCAAATCAAAACCATAATGCTGTGCCACTTCACACCCATTAGAATAACTCATCAAAAAGACAAATAATAGCAAGTGTTGGAGAGGATGTGGAGAAATTAGAACCCTCATACATTCTGGTGGGAATGTAAAATGGTGAAGCTGCTGTGGGGAACAGTGTGGGTGTTCCCCAGAAGGTTAAACACAGAGTTACCACGTGACCCAGCAATTGCACTCCTAAGTATTGCAAAAGGAAAATACATATCCACACAAAAACATTCAAGAATGTTCATAGCGACACCATTCATAATAGCCAAGAATGGAGAAGACCCAAATGGGCATCAACTGATGAATGAATAAATAAAACGTGGTCTACCCATACAATGCAATATTATTTGACAATAAAAAGAAATGAAGTACTGACACATGCTACGACATAGATGAATCTTGAAAACATTATGCTAAGGGAAAGGAGCCAGTCACAAAAGACCACATATTGTAGGATTTCGTTTACATGAAACATCCAGAAGTGACACATCTACACAGACAGAACACAGGTTAGTGGCTGCCTAGGACTGGGGGAGCTAGGGTTTTGGAAATGTGGAATGGCCACTAATGGATATGGGGTTTCTTTTGGGGATGATGAAAATGTTCTAAAATTGACTGTGGTGTTGGTTACACAATTCTGTGAATATACTAAAAATCAATGAATGAATAATGTACACTTTAAGTGGGTGAGTTTTATGATATATAAATTATATCTCAATAAAGCTGTTTTTAAAAAAACACCTATATTCCTCTCTACTATCTTCCAAGCCACACATGGTCCAGCCTTGCCCATGCCCCCAACCTCACTTCTCCTCTCACTCACTCCCCTCAGCCATGCTGACTTCCTTTCTCTGCCTCACACAGGCCAAGCTTGTTCCTGCTTACAGCCTTTGCTCTCTCTACTCCCTCTGGCTAGAACACTCATCTCCTGTTTACCTGGCTCACTTCTCCGTTTCCTTCAGCTAGTCCTACCCACCAGGAAGCCCTCCTGGATTATTCTCGAGGACAGGTCTAGTACTTCCTCTCAGCTCATACAGCTTCCTAAACTTCCTTCATCCCTGTCCTGATCACTTCGGCCTGTGCTTTCCCCATCATGGCCCTAATAATTCTGCCTGTTTCCTCCATCTTGGCTCTGACCACTGTGCTCCATGCTTTTGCCTTACAACTGATCACCACTTCCTCTATCACAACGTAGATCATTCTGCCTCTGCCTTCCAATTATCTGCCATGAACACTCTAAGCTGTCACTGTCAGCTTCTGTGTCTGTCACTCCTACTAAACTGGGATCTCCTTGAGGGCTGAGTCCCCAGCATTGCCCACCTCAGGGCAGAGCATAAGGCCTCAGTAGGCCACATACCTACATACATGACGGTGCCCCGGCGAGGGGACTGCCCAGGTGCCTGCACCTCACAGCGGCTGCCCACGGAGATGGCATCAGCCTGGGCCTTCTCCTCTGTGAGACGCTGGGTGGTCTCAGCCTCTCGCTGTGCCCGCTCCTCTTCATTGTATCGGCCTAGCTTGCTGCGCTTCAGGAAGGAGCGAACTGAGTCTGTGGGTGGAGTGGGGGGTGGGGGTCAGATATGGTCTCCCAGATGGAGCCTCTGGCCTAATGAGATACCCTTCCAGCCACATCCATAGAGAAACTCTTCTGTTCTAGGTGTCAAAGTGCTATCACCTAAGCACCCCAAGTCTCCCGCCATGACCCTAGCCTTTCCTTGGAATTCCTGGGGCCTCCCCACAATCCAGAAGCTAAAGAGAAGATGCATGCTTTCAGCCTTTCACATCACTCCATCATCTCACATTCCTTCGGTATCATGTTCACCACCATTTGGCCCCTGAATCCCTCATCTTCTCCACATGCCTGCACTGATCACCGCACTGCTCTGTCCACTCTACATATTCTGCCATGCTCTGTCCCCAACCCTGTCTACACCACGATGCCCCCATATGACCATCACCATTAGCCCCACACATGACCCCTCACACTCCAGACCTCCCTCTCATGTTCCCTCCACTCTCCCGAGCACCCGTCTGCCCGCCTACATCCCCTCATACCTCCCAGCCCCCATTCGCACCCCATTCCTCTTCCACTCCAAATGCTTTCTTACGTTATACTCTATATCTGTCCCCACACCAGCCTCACTTTTTACCACCTCCCGCGTCCCCTGCCTATCAGCCCCTGCCCCTTACCCACCCATTTCCTCTCCAATGCCCACACCCACCCTATCACCAATATCCTCGGCCCCCTGCCTCTGCCACTTACACATACTCCCTCTGGTCCCCCCACACACCCTTCATCACCATGTATCCCATACCTTGCCTCTGGTCATAGGCTTCTTGTGAGATCTTGTATTTCTCCACCTTGGACACATCCTCATACTCCCCAAGGCGGGCGCCGCTATGGTCAATGACCTGTAGTGAGGGGAGGGAGGTCGGTGGGACTCAGGGTGCTGGTGGTACAGCTGCACACTGGAGCATCCCACAGACTTAAGTCTCTCCTGTCCAGAAAAAAACTACATTCTACCCTCACCTTTACCTCAGCCTACTCTCATCTCCTGAGCCCAATAGAAAGGATGAGAGCAGGTGTCTACGCTGGCCATCTCCCTTTCCTCACCTCCAAACCCTGGAGGCTGGATCTGCCCAGATGATCCCCACATGCTGGCATCAACATCTCTGATGGCCTCCAAGTCATGGAATCAAAGGGCGGAGCTTGGGTCTTGCTCATGAGCCCTCTGGGCAGCACATCTGTCCTCTCTGGGCCTCTGGGATCCTCCTAAGCTGGACCCAACCTCCAGACCCTGGAGCATTTCTTCCTGTACCACCCTCCATATTCATTCATTTATGGCTTGCTGAGCTCTTCCAAGGCTCCCAGCTGGGCCCTGTGCTGGATGCTAGGAACGTGGTGCAAAAATAGATAAGAAGTGCTCATTCTGTTGGGAGACTGACCATAAACAAATGCATAGGCACATGTATTAAATACCAGAAGACAATAAGGTTCAATGTAGGAAAATACCAAAAAGAGGCTTAAGGAGCCTTGGAAGTTAGTCAGGAAAGGCTTCCGAAAGGAGAGGATGCCTGAGCCAAGGCCTGAAGGATGAGAAGGAACAATAGGCACAAAGTCTTGAATGCAGAATTGTCCTTAGCCCTTCTGAGGAACAGCAGGGAGGCCAGCGTGGCTGGAGTGGAGTGAGCCACGGGGAGAGTGGGAGACACAACAGATCACTGTAGACTTTGTTTTTACCTGGAAAAAGGTGCAGCCGGGGAGGCTCTAAGCCAGAAGGGCCCTGACCTGATTCGGGGATTCAAAGGCTCCCTCCGGCTATGTGTGGGGAGCAGACTGTGTGTGAGGCAGTGGGAGCAGGAGACCAGGGAGGAGGTAGCTATGATGTCCAGGAGGGAGATGGAGGCTGGGCCAGGATGGGGCAGTGGAGGGGGAGAAGAGTTTAGATTCTGGGTAGATTTTGTAGGTGGAGCCCACAGGGTGGAGCCCAGACAGACTAGATATGGGTATGAGAGAAAAAGAAGGGTCAGGAAACACTCTGAGGTGTTTGGCATGAGCCACTGGGCTAACACAGCAAAAGAGAAATGGCTCTTATCTCTAATCAGGTATCACTAAGAATTTCTACTTTTGATTCTAGGGACTTTTTTAAGTTTGAGGTTATTTTAAACAATAACTATAGGTGATATTTATTAAAAAATTTAGAAAAAAAAAAGTTCCCCAGAGACTCCACCTCTAGGAAACCTTCCTTGAATGGCCTCAGAAGTCAGAGGTCTGTCTATACCTGAATCCATATGTGAAAACCTCCTGTTTAAGGCTGTCACCACCCACACCTGGCTCGCCAGCATCCCTAGACTGACGCTGCCCAGATCAGCCCAGTGTCAGTGCTGTGGGCCCAGCAGTCCTGACCCACTCCTACCCTACCACATTATCTTGACTATGATACCAGTCTCCTCCCTGGTCTCCCTACTCCTTCTATCCTCCACGGTCTGCTCCTCACACATAGAGGGAGCCTGTGAACTCCTGAGTCAGACCAGGCCCCTCCTGACTCAGAATCCTTCCTTGATTCCCACTTCCCTCTGTCATTGGAGTAACCACTCTTCAGTCCCTTGCACCTTCAGTGCTCCCTCCCACCTCAGAGTGTTTACACATGCTGTACCCTCCACCTGGAGCACTCTTTTCCCTTCTTCAGTTAATTCTTATTCTTCAAGTCTCTGCTCAGGCAGCATCTCGAACAGGAAGTCCTCTCGGACCTCACTGATGGGTTGTGTCCCTCAGTATAGGATCTCCCAGCTCCTTGATCTCCTCCTGCATGGCCTTCACCTCATCGGTCCTTCACATTTGTTCTCATGAAGGTTTAGCTAACATCTATCTCACACACTGGACAGAGTTAAACAGAGACCTTCTCGCATTTGGTTCACAGTTATACCCCTGGCGTAACACAGATGCTCAATGAACCATTACTGAATAAATGAAAGAGATAAAAAAGAACCAGTTCTCTGGGCACACTGATTTCTTGAGTCATGCAGACTGAAATAAAAATTCTAGCTATAGTTCATGCTCAGGAAAGTAAATTCTAACCTAAGCTAAGTTTTCTCTTCTGCAAAATAGGGTTAATTACACCATCTTCCAAGTCTTATTTTATGGGTTTAACTCATCATCCAACAAAGATTCACTAAGCCTCTTCTTTGTGTCAGGTGCTGGGGGAAACGCACAGTATGTCAGAAGATGATAGAGCTAAGGACAAAAATCAAGTAAAGTGTAAAAAGGAGGTTTAAATTTTAAATTTTACACTGAAGTCAATGAAGTCCTCATATTCAGAAGTAGACATTTAAGTAAAGACTGGAAGGAAGAAGTGAGTCACGTGGGCATAGAAAAGAGAACGGTTCAAGCACATGCAAAGGCTCTAAGGTGCAGCTCACCTGGGATGCTGAGATGTCTGAGGAGTATGGTGGGGAGTGGGGTTAGGGGGGTGAGGACAGGGAAGATAATGGGAGCTAATATACGCAGAGTCCTCTGTGTTCTGGCTTTTCCCAACACGTCTCATTGCTCACCTTAACCCACCTTACACTCTAAGTCCTGTACATTCTGCTTCCTCCAGCTGGCATGCCCCTCCCACCTCTTTGCCTAAGTTGCCCTTTCTTCATCTTTCAGGTCTCAGCTCAGGCATTCCTTCCTTCAGAAGGCCCCTCTGATACTCCTAGATAAAGCCAGGCAGCTCTTCTTGATGTCTCCAGTCCCCTGGGCTTTCCCCAGCACAGACCACTCTGGCTGTCATTGTCTGGTGATGGGTCTGTCTCGCTCCATGCTGAATTAGGGGCTCCATGAGGGCCTATCTTGGTTATCACACAGGGCAAAGTATGGCAAGCATTTGTTGAATAAATGAATGGAAGGGAGGTAGGGAGGCCTCACGTGGATGCGGCAGCCATCATCTACGGGGTATGAGCCCAGCAGTGCATCCTCCTGATCCAGCTTGCTGTAGAACTTGTCGTCAGCTCCATACAGCTCCAGTTCCATGCAAGAAGCAGGGCTGCCCACCACAAGCTCTAGTTTACACTAAGAAGAGTAGGGAGGGAATGGGGAGACATTGGAGACAGAAAGTTGTCAGTGGCCCCGCCCCTACTCTTAGGCTCCTCTCCTTGTATCACCCCATCCTTGCACCTCCAAGAGACCCACCATTTAGGACCCCCACCTGGTTTTCCTTGGCCTCGATCCTTTTGCTCTGACCACCGCCCTCTGGAACTTCTGATTTTCCCTGGAACCTCTCCACCCGTCCCGCTAAGGTCCCGTCTCCAATCTCTGCAACCTCGGTTCATTTCTGGCCCCTCCCAGCGATCGGGAAGCCCCTCCATTTCTCTTTTGCCCCGCCCCTCAGGACCCCGCCCCCACGGCCACACCTTGAACTCAGCTATCGTGAGGCTGCGACTGTACCGCTTCTCGGAACGAAAGCTGTTGAGAGAGCTACTGATGAAAACGGTCACTGTGGGCGCCGATAACCCTGTCACCTCCATCTCGCCGCGCCCTGCCGGGTCCCGCAGCCCGGTCTGCCGCCTCACACCCGCTCCGCAGCCGCTGCGGCCGCTTCTGGGAAATCAGTCCCTCCCCCTGCTCCCGACCTGGCCAATCCGCGCTCTCGCGCTAGGATGGCCCACCAATCGCCGCTGTCTCCTCACCACCTGGACGCTCTCCCGCATTCTTGAGGTAGGTCCAGCCAATCCTGAGAGGCCTGCCGTGGTGCACAGTTCTTCCAATAGCGGCCCGGGAAACGGCCCTGGCGGGCGAAGGCTGAAGCCGAGAGGAAGGACTGGCAGGAGTTACCCTAGCCGCGGAGGGTAAACTCGCGCATGTGCACTGGCTTTCGGCCAGCAAAAAGCAATGGCGTGTTCATTTATGCTCCATGCTTTGTGGGTTACGTGACGTGCCGTGTTTTTGGCTCTCGTACCGTACTATTCTATAAACTTGGGAAGTGAGGCCCACGGGTTGGAAGCAGTTACTGTAGGATATGAAAAGACTGAAGCAAATAATCAGATTTCAGCGCTGACAGCCGAGCACAAAGCCGCCAGCGCCCAGTACGTGTGCGCAGCTCCGCCCCCTCTTTAGGCGAAGCAACTAGACCTGACCCTTCCTGCGACCTGTCGCGAGGCGGAGCAAGCGCGAAAGGTTTGGAGGGCTGTGAGGCGCTATGGAACCGGATGGGACCTACGAGCCGGGCTTCGTGGGTATTCGATTCTGCCAGGAATGGTGAGGCTGGGCGACAGGTGTGGAAGGGGAGCAAGTAATGGCTCCAGGGCTGACCTCTGACCTCCCCTGCCCCACAGTAACAACATGCTTTACCCCAAGGAGGACAAGGAGAACCGCATTCTGCTCTATGCGGTAAGCGCGAGCCCGCGGGTGTCCGGGTTTTCCCCACGGGTCCCCCGATTCCCATCGTGGCCCGCCGTACTCCACGTGAGCCCTACTCCCTGTTTTGCCCCGACTAGTCTTGGTCTCGCCTTCTGGCTACCCCCGGAGTGATTCTCGATACACCCCATTATCCTAACCTCGAGACTCCATCCCTTAGTCATCTCCTCTGGGGAGAACTCTGCCCTCCCTTCCAGTCCCATCAGGGATCTCTCTGTGACCCCCTTCCCGCCACACTGGCCCTCCCGTAGTGCCGGAATTGTGATTACCAGCAGGAAGCCGACAACAGCTGCATCTACGTCAACAAAATCACTCACGAAGTGGAGTGAGTATCAGAGCTGGAGCTTGGGGACGGGGGTTGTTGGTTTGCGAGCCCCTGCCAGAGCATAATTAATTATTCACCCTGTCCTCCCTCAGCGAACTAACCCAGATAATCGCTGACGTGTCCCAGGACCCCACGTTGCCGCGAACTGAGGACCACCCGTGCCAAAAGTGAGCGCTTAGCTGGTATTCGGGAGGGAGAGTGGCTCGTCCTCGACGCCGCTGAGTGGGGAGGTGTGGCAGGCTCTGAGAGGCTGACTGTCCCCTCAGGTGCGGCCACAAGGAGGCGGTGTTCTTCCAGTCGCACAGTGCCCGGGCAGAGGTGAGTGGCATTAGGAAGGCTTTCTGCATAGCCTGGGCTTTAGTCCTTTCCAGGAACGGGGATAGCAATACTGAGGGGAGCCTGCCCTGCCTGGCGTCGTGAGCTAGACCCTTACCAATGGAGAAGGCCTCCTTGTCTCTTTTTTTGGGGTGAAGCTCTTCTGGATGGAGGCTCCATGTTGTGCTTCCCTGGATCCAGACCCTTCCTAACCCTGCATCCTTTCTGCCAGGATGCCATGCGCTTGTACTACGTGTGCACAGCACCACACTGTGGCCACCGCTGGACCGAGTGAACCATCCTCCCCCACATGTAATAAATGTTCTGTGCGTGTTTGACCAGTGTTTATTTGCCTCTCATGGGTTGAACGAGGGGTACACAGTCTCAAGCGGCACGGTGCAGAGCACGATGCTGTGCGTAGATGTCGGGCCTCGAGCTGGTGAAACCGCAGTCCTCGCACACATGCAGCTTCTCACGGCGCTCACGATAAGCGTAGCTGGTCAGCTGCCCATGCACCTTGGCAAGATGTGCTTCAAGCGAACAGCGCTGCGTAAATGCTTTACCGCAAGCTCCGCAGCGGAATGGGCGGATCCCTGCACGGATGGGCGGAGGGGGAAAAGACAGGGCAATGGCCTCCAAACCAAAGCCAACCCACCTTGCCCTCTGAGCATTTCCCCATTCCTACTCCAAGTTTCTGCAGACCTCTCGGCTACCTCCCACCATCTGCCCCTGCCCAGCACAAACATGGGCTAGACACCTCTGTCCTCGTCTTCCTCACCGGGATGTTCCTTCCCCTGGGGCGGGGAGAGGGAGACTCTCCCTTGCACCCTTCAATCGGGACCTAAATCCTGTAACCAGTACCTGTCCTCACTCTGCACCCCTCAGCAGGCCCCTACCACTGCTCACCGGTGTGAGTCCTCATGTGGCGTTTGAGGTCGAAGGCATCGTGAAATCCCTTGCCACAACAGCGGCACATGTGGCGGCGTGCTGGGGTGTGGCACTTGAGGTGCCTTGTCAGCATGCGCTGTAATGGGAAGGCCTTGGGGCAGAGTGGGCAGCCAAGTGTCCCAGGGCCCCTGGGAGTGGTGACCAAAGTGCGCTGTGTGGGCTGTGGGAGGGACATGGGAGTTAGACACACACACATAATAGAGCAAATGAAGTACCTAAAACTTGCAACCGAGGAGGTCTGGGAAGGCCAGAGACTATATGTGTGTGTAAGTACCACCTCCCAAAATCTTCCCTGACCATCCCTGATTGCCCTTACCTTGCTTTAATTTCTCCATAGTACATACCATCTTCCAACATAATGTATATTTTTCTAATGTTATTATCTATACGTGCAGCCCCCACCAGATTATAAACCTCGGGAAATAATTTTTTGTCTTACTCCTGCTAAATAACCCTTTACCTAGAACAGTTCCTGGCTCTCAATAAATACTGAAATAATCTTGAACATTCCCATTCGGCTAGTGCTGTCCTTCCAGTGCATGCACAGCTGAATATCCTTTCTGATAGGGATGCCCCATCTTGCTCCTGTCACCTTGGTCTGATCCTCTGACATAAAGCAAATTACCATCTACTTGTTGACTTGAATCCTCTTCTGCCCCCATGAGAGGGAGATCCCTGGGGGCAGGGGCTGTGGCTGCCCACCCTGGGGAAATGGTGCTTGGGATGAGGTCTAACAGCTGACTACTAAGAAAGGAAACACGGTGGAAAGGTCCTGAGGCTGAAGGGACATGTGCAATGGGCTCAAGGAATATAGAACAGTCGGGTTCTGTTGCTGAGAGTGGGCAAGGGGGGGAACTGAGCAGGGTCCTATGGGTCAGCTGCAGACTCACCACTGCCAAAGAGTCCCCGAGGCCAGAAGACTGGTGTGCCGGTGGCCCTCCCAGGTTGCTGCAGTTAGGAGAGAAGCCAGATGCTGATGCTTTGTGTCTCCCTTGTCCCTCACCTCCAGGCCCAGTGAGGGGCCCGTCTGGGACATAGGCGTCTCCCCGGAGCTGGTCAGGCAGGTGACCCCAGTTGGGTGGTTGCGGACGCCTACTCCTGACCAGGAAGGCACGGGGCATCACCTCCGGGAATGGTGAGATGATACCACACACACACCCAGGCTGCCTCCTCCACCTGTTGTCAGACCTCAGCCCCAGGATGACTATCCCAGGTGGGAAGGGAGGGGGCAGCTGTGAAGGAGACTTATTCTTTCCATGCAAATTTCATGACAGGCCCCAGGAACAGACTTAGCTGACTCCAGTTACCTCTGTCTTGGGGTCTACCATTACCCCTTCTAAGCCAGGTTCCCGAGGGCTCTTTCCAGCTTCCAGGGGCAGACAGGTGCTGGGATCCATAAACAAGGGCAAGACGACCCTAGGCAGCTCTTGGGTATAAGGAGAGGAAACATCCCATGGGGGCTGAGTTTTTTCCCATAGTACCAGTGAGGCCAAGGACCTGAAAGTCTGTTTGCCAGGCAAATCAGTCACCACCGGACATTCAACAGCCCGCTTGGTTATTCAAATCACAGCAGCTGTCTGAGAAAGCAAGGGAGAGGGTGACTGATTGCTTGCTCCAGAGGATGGGGGGACAGCGGAGTCAAATACGTGAGGACAAAGTGAAGACCCAGGCTGTGCATCTTCAAGCAGGAAGCTCCACCTCTCTAATTCTCAGATGCCCAGAGCTGATATTCAGCCAGAAGCACACTGTCCAGGTGTAGCAGGCATTAAAATACTGGTTTGTTAGTAGTCCAGCTCCTAATGACTGTCTGGCACAACTATCTCTGACTTTTCTACATTCCAGAAACATAGCTGGGGGCTCCCAGGACCCTACCTCAGCTCTGGCTAGGGTGTGTTCTAGATTGGCCATTGACCTCTTAAACAGGGGTTAAGGATTTTGAACATTTCTCATGCAGTTACTTTCTCTCATTTATTCATCCAACAGTTTTCTTGAGCTCCAACTATAGGCCAGGCCTACCTTAGCACAGAAAACGAACACATACCTTAGTCCATGGGGGAGATACACCAGTGACCACCAAGAATGACCCAGGCATGACGAGGGGAGAAGCACAGGTAGTGTGATCCAATCTATGATGGGGGAAAACCCTGGGGGGGTCTTTGGGGGCAGAAGGAAGCTCCTGGTCTAGCCTAAGGGTTCAGGGATGACTTTCTGGGTGTGAGCCCTGAAGCGAAGAAGTTTAGGGTGAAAAGGGAGGATGTTCCATGCAGAGAGAACAGTCTATGCAAACGCTTGGTGGTGAAAGAAGCAATATGTATTCATATATTCACATTCCCTGAGCGTCAACCCTACTAATTAATTTGAGGAAGCAAGGGAGGCAGCTCTTAGAGTCTGCTAGCCCAGAGCTTTGCCACTTTATCTCTTCAGGACCTGGGGCAAGTCACTTCTCCCTGGGCCTTGGTTTCTTCATCTGGAAAGTGAGACCAATGAGTCTCCCTATTTCTGGTGTGTGTTGAAGATCTATGTAGATCATGTGGGGAGGGTGTTGAGCATGGGGTCTGGTATGCAGCAGACATATAAACAGGGGTTGTTAGGAAGTCTTGAGGGGTGGGGTAGCTAGGCAAGCATCTGTGTTACAGTTGACCTAATGTAGGGAGGAGGCAAGAGAATTAAAAACTGAATCAAGCTATATTTGGAGACTGCAATATACTGATCTGTCCATAGCATATGGCCAAACCACAAGGAAACCTGAAGAACAAAGGAAGATTTCTGATGGGATTGCTAACAAACCATTTCTCCATACTGTGAAGGGAAAACAGGAAAACAGAATCTTTAAGTCACACTCTACACATAATAAAATTATTCATTCCTTCTGGCTAAAACCATGGGGAACCTATGGATCGAAGGCTGGGAATTGCCAGCAGGCCATTCATTCTACATATTCTTACCTTTTCATGCTACATAGCTTTTCCTTTTACACTGTGTGTCCATACCATCAAAGGAAAATGAATAAACAAAGTCTTTAAACTTTAATTCACAGAAACTAAGAAAGATACATAAACTGAATTCCATGTGTTCGGTAGCCCTCTCAGTGTCATTTCTCTGTCTCTCTCATTGTCTCTGCCTCTCTCTGTGTCCCTCTGGGTCTCTATCAGGCTCTTTCACTCTGTCTGAGAGGAGATCATGCTGTCTATGGAGCATTACCCCTTCTCTAATAAACTTTCCTTTTGACTCTCACTTTGGCGTGCGTTTGAATTCTTTCCTATGCTCAGTCAAGAACCCTTTTCACTCTCGGTGAAAGGCTTGAGCTTCCTCCCACTCAGGAAATTTGCCCTGTTCTGCATCAGACCCATCTGTAAAATGGGGTTTGCAGTGTTTGCCATCTCACAATTGTTGGATTCCATGCAGCAATGGCTGGTATGCCTGGCACAGGTCCGACAGCCCAATATCTAGGAGCCATCCCAATGTGGAGTACAGGGGGCAGGTTGCATTAAAGACTGAACTGATGAAAGGAGAGCCATTCTCTTTCTGCTCAGGTGCCCAGTTCTCCATGCCCAACACTTGTCTCTTGGGGTAATTGATACCTGTGTTGTTGCTGAAAACATTAGGGAAGCAATCTAGGGCTGGGTATCTTTTATTTGTCCCCAGGCCCACTTTCCGCCCTGCTCTGTGTCCTGGAGGGCTGACCGGGGTGGGCAGTATCATCTGGGTTCCCATGCCCTCTGGCTTCCAGTAGGGTTTAGACAATGGGGAGCCCTGTAGATGTGAGAGGGGATTCCCCAAACTCCCTCCCTGTGGGGTTGCCAGAGACACAGCTCCTCTCAGGGCAGCCCTCTCTCCAGGATTTGCTCTTCCGGGTTCCACTTTGCTCCCTTGTGCCTCATGGCATAGCATGGGAGTGTGTGACAGAGCTCGCCTCTGGCACCAGTCTGGGGTGCTGTGGTTTTACTCTTCCTTGCCCATACCTTTGCAAATGAATCCTTTGCTAAACTCTGAAATATCCCACATGAGCATGCTGTCCTCTTCCTGCTGGGACCCTGTCGGTCCACAAACTGCCCACAAGCACATTTATCAGCAGTGTTTTCTTAACCAGCTGGTTTGTCCAAGGAGAGTCTGGTCCTTCCATTCGGAAGTGGAGAGTGGCAGACACACTGGGTCCTCTTGAACTATCAGCCTACCCTCCTTTTGTGCTGAGAACCCAATTTTATTTAAGCAGTATGTCCAGGAGAGGTGGTTGGTCCAAGCAAATCAAAGCAATCTCCATTCCCATTGCCTGTGACTACTCTGAAGGGGAAGGTGTCTAGGAAGGCTTTGTACTTCTTTCCCCACTATCCTGACAGTTGCCCTGCTTCGTGCCTTTACTACTGGTTGGATAGGCTTGTACTGCTGAGCGCTATGGCAGCCATGTCACAATTATGAGGGCCTAAGCTGGAGGGTAAAACTCAGACTCATAGAGCATGACAGAACAGAAACAATCAAGAGTAACAAATGTCCCTACAGTGTGGGCCCTCGTAAGCCAAGTATTTGCTATTTGGAGTTGAAGCCTTAACTATAAAATAGGGTGGGAGGAGGGGTAAATTCTGAGGCACAGAGTCTCAAGATGACCCCCTGGGTGTCCAGAGGCCTGGATGTTAAATCTTGCTTCAGAGATCTTGGGCAACTGTGGCCAAGCTAAGAAGGGACAGGGAGAGTGGGTCTCCTGTCTTTCAGGGGTGGCCTGTGGGGCTGGGTGGGGAGCCTCTTGACAGAGGTACAGCCCACTGATGAGTCCTGAGCTACCTGAGCTCACCGAGACAGGCAGAGGGGGCCTTAAAAATTAAACAAGACTGGGCACCTCCTCAAACACAAGATCAGGGATTTTATTTAGGGGGAAAAATTGTGTTGTGAATATTTCTCGGATTTAAATGTCATAAAGCAACATGGCCCTGCCTGGTGGGACCACTTTCTTCCTCCTACCACCTTTCCTGCAGCTTGCTCCATTCCAGCCATCTTGGCTGTTTGCTATTCATGCACGTTTGATCTCCCCCTGCCCACCCCGCCTCCATGGGGCCTTTGCACTAGCTGTTCTGTATGCCTGGATACTTTCCTGAGATGTCCACATAGCTTGTGTCCTCTATCAAGCTTCAGCTCAAATGTCACCTCAGAAAGGCATTCCCTGACTGAAGCCAGCACAGTGAACTCCCTCAGCTTACCTTTAGTTATCATTTTAATTTCTATGTTTTGCTCTCTCGAAGGTGAATGCCATAAGGGCAGACACTTTTCTTGTCCTGTTCTTCACTCCACCTGCAATGTGTAGCACCATGAGAGGAACCTGGGTACCAGCAAGATTTTAACTGCATTATTGGTTTTGATGTGTGTCAGTGTTTATGGAGGCAGCAGAGGGCCCTGTCCTCATGCTACCAGGCAAGCCCAGGTTTGAGTCTCAGCTCTTTGGGACCCAGGGCAAGACAATGGAATCTCTCCGACCCTGTTTCTGGTGGGCCGTGACCACCAGACAGAGCAGGGAGGAACTGACAGGCAAGCAGGGGTTCAGGCCACAGCAGTCTACAGGTACGACATGCCTGCTGCCTGGGGAAGCTGGTACCAGTGATGGGACACATGGACACAGTTCTCTTGCTGGGGAAGAAATTACTGGTCTCAGCCGGGTGGCCTGGGCATGCTGCCCAGATTGTGCAGTTGATGAGCCCGTTTGCCCCTCCTCAATTTCCCCTGCTGCAGATGGGGACAAAAGCCTAGACCTCATATGATCTAGCATGAGTCTGGCCAAGGAACCAGTGGTGTGGCAATGTGTGTATTGGTGGCCAGGATCTGGCACATGGTGACAGCAGCAGCTCCAGTGGGTTCTTGGGCATCAGTAGGAGGCAGGGAAGAAGGGCTGGCTCCTTCCTGGAGTACTGCTTGGTCCCACTGGGTGAGGACCACACATGATCCCTCAGCAGCTCAGTGGGCTGGGGATAAGCGACACGGGAGCCAGGTGCTGGGTCATCATTATTGCAGTTCCCAAACTTCTTGGGAATGTGACAGAGTCTGAGAACACCAAGAACGGGCCCTGGCATCGGGACTTCTGAGAGTTCCCTGGGTTGGCCCACCACAGCATTTTTCTCCACCCTCCCTCCACGTGGCCGAAGCGGGGCTTTGTGGATGTGCCAGGATTAGCACTAGGAACCATTCTTCTAAGTTGTCAGTTTATTTGCTTAAAATATCTACTTTATCAGAAAACAGCAGAGCTGCTGGCCCTCAGTATCCTCGTGCCTTCCTCCGCACAGCCTGCACCAGCAGCTCTGAGTAGTGTTCCAGCAGGGCACGCAAATCGGGGCTGGCCAGGGGGCACAGTGTAGGTGGGGAGGGGGGACCTGGGCTGGGCAGGGCCTGGGTTGGGGCCACATTGGTCCCAACCAGCCAGTCGTTGGCTTCTAACTGGCTGTGGATCCAAAGGAAGGTGGAGGCCAACTCAGTCTGTGCCTGCCGCTGCTCGGTGCTCATCTGGTCCCTGGAGACCATCTGCAAGAGGTTCCAACCTTGTTAGGGACCCCAGGCCAGGCATTCCCAGGGCACCCCTTCAGCCTTCCCCCTGACGCCGGGTCTGGGCTCACCAGGTGGTAAAGGTCCAGGGCTTCTTGGAAGGCAGTCTGCAGCCTGTACACGATGGTCCTCACACTGCTCAGCTCAAGGGAAGCTGAGGACAGGACCCTGGCCGGCACCCTAGACTCCCTCCAGTGTCCAGGGTTGTCCCGGACCAGACTGAGTGCATCTGGGGGCAGAGGGGAGGGAACGAGAAAGATGCTTTCTAGAGAGCAGGGTGGCTGGGCTGATCCTAACTGTTGTCCTTCTGCCTAGAACACCTCCTGCAGTCCCCAAGAGCACTTCTCACATTCCTGTTCCGTCCCTCCTGTAGGCATCTGTTCAAATGCCACCTTCTCTCGGAAGCATTTTCTCATTAATCTGTTTCAAATTATAACCACTGCCCCCACTTCTAATTCCCTAAACTCTTTCTCTCCTTAGTACATATCACTTCATGATATACTTAACATTTTCCTCATAGATTTAGTTTGGACATCTCCAATTAAGGTGTCAATTCTCTGGTCTTATTTACTATCATGACCCATGTCCCCAGGGCCTAGAACAAAGCCCAACACATGCAAAGTGCTCACTAAATATTTCAGTAAATGAATGGCACAGCCCCTGTGACCAGGTCAAGTGCCCACCTTTGGAGCTGAACCAGTTGTTATACAGGATGAGTTTAGGGGACATCCGTTTTTCTGAGGGTGGTACTCACCTGGAGCGAGCTCCAGGAGGGTAGTGATGTTGCCAGGAACCCCAGGCCTGGCCTCTGGAAGTGGGGGGCTGCTGGGATGGGTGTTGAGGGGCTCAGGGACCAGGAGCCTTGGGAGACAGGTGGAGCTGTGGAGCCTCAGAGAACTCACATCCACGGGACTGGGAGCCGGGAAGTTAGCTGTTGTGACCATAACATTAGGCTGGGTGGCCACAGGTTCCTGGGACCAGACACAAGTACTGGATGGCTCCAGTGGGGGTGGGGGCAGCAAAAGCCTGTCATAGACACTTGACAGGGTCAGTCTGAGGCTGGTCCGGGCCTCGTGGTTGCCCCGGGAGGGCAGGGCAGGCTCATGGCCCTCACTGTCAGGTGCTGCCGTAGTGGTGATGGCCTGGAGCTCCTGGCCCAGAGACGCCAGGTCCCCTATGGATGATGGCCTGTGGACGGGCCTGGTTAGCTCGGCCAGGACGGGATCTTCGTTGTTCTCAAGGGAGATGCTGCGTGACACCTTGGCACGGGAGCTTGCAGTGGGCTCCATGTAGGAGCAGGTGGAGGGCGAGAGGACACTCGGAGACAGAACTGGTGTGGGTAGAGCTGGGGGTGTCGAAGGCTTCCTGTCTGTGGGCAGAACTGAAGAGGAGGGGACATAGGACACCAGGCCTGTGAGGCAGGGAGCTGTAATGGAAGCAGCCGACTCACTCTCACACCCCAGCTGCAGTCGATGGACAGAGCCTCCACCCAAGGGTAGCTTGCAGGGTCTCAGTGGACCCTGCCCATCCCCACCCATGATTCAGCTGGGCACTTAGGGCCATTTTCAGAGAAGCTCAGGGCTGTTCATCTGGGGATGGGGACACTCACTCAGTGGGCACCAGGCCTCCGGGGTGTCAAGGGACTCCTGAGCCTTCCCCCCAGAGAGGACCTGCAAGCACAGCCCTGAGGTGAGGACAATGCCTCCCAGCTCCCAGCCCTCTGTCCCCAGGAGGCGGGCCCAGTACTCACATTGGTCCTGCCTGGGGAGGTGCAGCCAGTACCTGCTCTCAGGGGATCCACTCTGGGCTGGCTCCCCCCGAGGTCTGTGAGTCTGACCTCTGGGGACTTCACAAGGTGCAGGGGCAGGCGAGGAGGGAAGGTGTGGGTGAGCCTGTGTGGAAGAAACCAGGTGCTTGTATCTGCCCCTGGGGGTGCCTGAGGGGACAAAGCCTTGCCCTGGGGAATAAAGAAAGCCAGAAGATTTGCTAGTTCACCAGCTCCTACCTGGATGTCTTCTGGAGGCGTGAGAGGAACTGGGCTGAAATGCTCAGCCGTGGATTAAAGAAGTCCTCATCCTCAGAGGCCTTCACATCTCTTAGGGATCTGTGGAAGAGCTCTAGGAGAAGATGTCAAAGGAGCCCTCAGACTCCCTCCAGCCAACTGGCCTGGGCCCAGGCAGACGCACAGACCAGCAAGCAGATCCTCAAAAACCCCACCAACAGACAACGCAGAGCAACTGGAACAGGGAGAGGAAACTGTGCAGCTCAGTCTTTAAGATACAATGTATGCCCTCCCACCACCCCCGCCAGCCCTGCTGGGGAAAGCCCTACCCCGAGAGACACCCAGAGACACCCACGCTGTGCCGAGCACTGGATAGCACACCCAGGCAGGGCTGAGAGGGGCTGGGCCCTACCCTCAGGGTGGGCATCAGTAAGTGTCTCAAAGTGATGGCGGAGGAACTTCTCTTGCTCAGGGGTCTGGGGCAGGGAGCCATTAGATATGCCTGGCACCTCAGGCCTGGTCAACTCCTCTGCGGTTCCTGGGCGTTCTGGGGAGAGGCAAAGAGGACAGACAGGAGAGAACCTTCAACACCATGAGTCATGGCAGATACCCTGACAAAGACTCCAGACACTTAACAATGGAGAAAGCTAGATCGCCTAGCACACACCCTGTTGCTACCAGGCCAAGAAGGAAAGACTAAGGGCTCTGTCTTCCAGGTGAGGAAATTGAGGCTCAGTGCCAAGAGTAGGGCTGATGTAGGGCAGTGGTTATGTATCACGGCCGCCCCTAGCCAGGCTCATGCACTGCCCTTTTCCTCGTTTGGCCCGTTTACCTGGTGTGGGGGTCAATGTCATGTCAAACTGAGCATTTAGTTCCAGCTGTGGAGGGGAGGAATGGATAGTGGTGAAGCTGCACTCCAGGTCGACCTCTGACTCCTCTGAATCTGAAACAACAAAGCAGGGGCTCAGGAGCCCAAAGCCAGGCCCTTTCTGGGTGAGTCAGGAAAGAGGCTCAGTTTCTCTGGGCTTGTTTCCCCATCTGGTGAATGGGTATGATAATATCTGCTCCCTATTTTTATGGACCAGCAAGATTACAACTGGAGAAAGTGAGGGAGCTGGGCTTCCACCAGTGGGCAGTTGGACTCTAGAATCTTTGGGTAAGAGCAGGGACCACGTCTGTCTTCTGTGACACTCTGAGTTTCAGGAAGACTGGGTCAAGGTCACCATCAGTGCCCAGAAAGGGGCCTGGCCAGATGAATAGACTGGCCAGAATCCCTGCCTGGCCCTCACTCACCCTCAGGTGGGCTCTGATCCTTCGAGCCGATGGAGGAGACTCTGAGGTAGGAGTCACCTCGCTGGTCTCCAGGCTCCCCCTCCCCCTCCTTCTCGAAGTACTTGCTGCGGTGCCAACGGGCAGGGCGAGGGAAGAACATACTCGTTAGTAAACAACTGGCCCCCACCCGGAACCCAAGGCATTCACATCCTGCTCCTCCTGGGAGCACTACCTGGCTTCTTCTGCTTCCTCCAAAGGCTCCCTTCCCCCAGGACACCCTGTACCTCCACCCAGAACCCAGGAAACAGGCTGGGCTCCTGCACCATCTGGGCCGCACCCCTTCCGCCCCACTGGGAGAGCAGTTCTTCCAGAGTATGCCTATCAGCTGAGGCTTCCTCTCTCTCACTAATGCTCCCCTTGGTGCAAAGAACACCCACCTGTCTGTCCCTGGGGCTGTCACCTCTGCCTCCAAGGAGAAGAGGATGAGCCCACTGGCCTCAGAGGACTCCCTCTGTAGGGGCAGCAGGAAGGAGGGATCCCTGTGGCCATCTTCCTGGGGACTCTCTGACTGTAGAGTGAAGAGGCAATAAGCCATTTGAGGTAGCTGTGACAACCAGGACCCTTGCAAGCTGCTAAATGTTACAGTAAAAAAGTCGGGAATAATGACAGCCTCCACTGTTGTACACTCACAGTACACTAGGGCCTGGGCCAAGCATTTTGTTCACTGTGAGCTAATCCCATGCCCCCACTGCATCATCATCATCCCCTTTACAGGTAAGGAATAGGTATGCGTCCAACCCTCTGAGAGACCATTCACATGAAGTTTAAGACCAGGCAAACCAATCCATGCTGAGAGGTCAGAATGCTGGTTACCTTGGGTGAGAGTACTGACTGGGAGGAACATGGGGGTCTTCCTGGAGGTAGAAAATGCTCTATATTTTGATCTGGGTGGTGGATATACATAAGTATATACAGAGGAAACAATTCATTAAGCTATATACCTAAGATTTGAGCACATAACTGCATGTATATTATGCCATAATAAAAAAGAAAACATAATAGGCTAAAAAATTTTATTTGGAAAATAATAGAATAAGAGCTAAATTTGCTTTAGCACCTCAAAAGGGGCCCAGGCCCTGTTGTTAGCACTGGATTCCTGTAAAAGTCCTCTGAGGGCTATTTTTTAATGACTATGTTTTGGAAATCTTTTTTCTTGATCATCTTTTTAAAAAATGTCCATATTTCTGAAAACTAAAGCCCAGAGGGAAGCTGGGAAGAAGTAGGGCTAGACTTCATTTGCTCAAATGTCCCCCACTCAGGCATAGGCCTGCTCTTGGGCCCAAGCTCTTAACCCCCAAAGTGACCCACCTCCCAGATTCCTGGTCTGCCCTGGGAAGTCTCATTGTGTACCAGGCCCGGGGCTCACCCTCCTACTCTCTACCATCTCAGGTAATCCTCTTGCACCCTTGTAGTGAGACAGTCAATCCTACTTTCAAAACGAGAGTGGTGAGGTCCTAAGTCCTGAGCGGGCAGTCGTGGTACAGGGGCCACAGGACAGGTTGGGGCAGGCAAGCCTTACCTCACTCAGCAGGCCTGCCAGGCTTTGCGGCTCCACTGTATCTATAACAGAGTCCTCCAGGCTGTCAGCCTTCATGGGGGTAAAGTAGCAATGCAGGCTGCGGGCATCCAGGATGGTCTTGAGGGGCTCCTGGTTGGCCCGCTCTGCCCAGCGGCCATGGGGCTGGTAGCTGTGTTTGGCATAGAAGGCTGAGCCATCTGCCACATCGTCGTCTCCTAGCTAAGGGTGATGGGATGGTTGGGACAGTCAGTCAAGTGATCACCAATTCCAGTGAGGGCCAGGGAAACTGCAAGTTACTTAACCTCTCTGGGCCTCCGTTTCCCTATCTGAAATGAGGATATGAATTAAATGAGAATTAAATGAGATAATACATATAAACGGGAACAGAGCCCACACAGAGTAAGTGTACAGTGATTATTGTTGAATACAATTCCGACTGTAATATATACTGATGAAGGGAAGCTTGGGGGCCTGAGGGAGCATGGCCAGGTACCCTGACCTGGCCTGCAAGGAAGGGGATGGTAGGGAGGATTTCCTTGTCTCTGTCTCACTCAGTGCAATGGGGGAAAAATAAGTGGAGAAGGACAAGGAGTGTCGAGGGAACGCACCACAGCCCACAAGGCCTCACACCATCTGCCCCCATTGCCTCTGAGCCCTTTTCCCCTCATTTTGCCCCTCATCTACCCTTAACCCAGGCCCTCGAACCCCCGCCTACACTTGCCCAAACATGCTAAGCATAATCCAGCCTCATGGCCTTTGCCCTTGCAGACTGTTCTCTATGCCTGCAACATTCTTCCCCAGGATCTGCATTTCTCACTTACTTCAATTCCGCTCAAATATAATCTTCCCAGTAAGGCCTTTCCTGTTTACCCTAAAATTGTCACTTCCTCCCCTAATACTCCTTATTTTCCTTTTCAATTTTTGTCCTCCATCACACTTATCAATTCCCAAAATACTATACTTCGCCTATTTCATGTGGATACTGTCCATCTCCCACACAAGAATATGAGTCCGTGAAGGCAGAGATTCTGTCTGTCTTGCTTGCTGCTGTGTATAATGGTCAGAATAATGCCTAGCACAGGGTACATGCTCAATAAATATGTGTTGCATGAATGAAAGGCTAGCTGAGCTGAGACTGGAAGGGTGATGGGGTTCTCTAGGGAAAGGAGAGACGAGGAGGGGAAAAGGGCTCCTAGAAGAAACAAGAGCATGGAGGAGGACACCCCTACTTTGCCAGCCCCCAGGTACCCTGGTTTCCAGGCACACTCACCAGCCGCTTTGCCCACAGTGGCAGCTTGCCATTGGTCAGCAGGCATCGAGGATCTGGAGAGAGACACAGAATCCATGAAAGGGAATAAACAATGCAACAGACAAAAGGACAATGTGTATAAACAGGCAGTTCTCTGAACAGACAATATAGGAACCTACGGACATATCAAAAGAAGCCCAACCTCACTGTCAGGGAAATGCACATTTACACAATGGGATATAATGTTTTACCCATAAGATCTGACCAAAATTAAAATGCTTCATACAATCAAATGTTGGCAAACGTATGGGGGACGGAAGAGCTTAACCCTGTCTGCGAGGTGGGGCAGTAACTGGATCTGGAGAGTCCTTGAGGTTCTCTTTGAAAACAAAAAGTATACTAACTCCAGGGCTCAGCAGTGCCAGTCCTCGGCCTCTGTCCCAGAGAAACACTCTCACATGTGTCTGAGGAGGAGGCCCAGGAGCAGTCAGCAGAGCCAGCTTCCCAACAGTGTAAAGTTAGAAGAAACCTAAATGCCCACCCAGAGGGAATATCTTAAAACATCCAACTATGCTGCTGGTTAAAAGAGGGAGATCTCTGCTTTGTACTCATCAACATACAGGGGGATAAGATGCTTTTGAGATACTTGCAGTATAATACAATTATGGACATAAATATGATGTGTTTCCTATGGATATACCTATGAAAAGGCTTATAAGCTGGGGAAACTAATCCCTGGGCCATGGACTGGTACCAGTCTGCAGCAGGAGGTGAGCGGCAGGTAAGTGAGTGAAGCTTCATTTGTATTTGCAGCCGCTCCCCAGCGCTAGCATCACAGCCTCAGCTCCACTTCAGATCAGCAGGCATTAGATTGTCATAGGAGCACCGGTCCCTGGTACCAAAAACGTTGGGGACTGCTGCCTATAAGGATTCGCACCAAATTGATAAAAGTGGCTACTCTGGAGAGGACACTGGATCAGGAGTGTTGCCTGCCAACCAGCTATCCAGTTGGCCCTTGCCTGTGGGGAAAAGCACTAAAAGCAACAAGCGCTAGTCACTGTTCTAGCCTCTCTCACACTGGAGCAATCATGGCCAGTGGGACCTGAGAGAATCCTGCTGGGAGCTTCTGGGAAAAAAATTACTTTCTCAAAGAGATTCTAGGATGGAATGTCCTATTCAACCATGCCTCTGATGCCTGGAACTTGGGCAGCCATCTTGCATCCACAAGGGCCTATGCAAGGTGATTTGTAGAGAAGCAGAAATTTATAGAGGGCCTGGCCTTTAATAAAGCCAGTAAGCTATTACTCTCCCTTTTGCCTAAACAACAGAATCTATTCTGTCTTCTGGATAACACACTGTTTTTTCCCCTGGGATACTCTCTTTACACCCCTCCCAGGAAAAGGAGCCTGCCTGACAGCAAACTAATATGATGAAAATTAAAGTCAAGAGATAGAGAAAAATACATTTTTTTTTTTTTCAAACATCACCTGACTACTTGGATCCAGACAATATGCCTGAAGCCGATCCTCTCAAATTTTCAGGTACGTGAACACATAAATCCTCTTTCCAGTTTAAGGCAACAGAGTCTGGTTGCTATTACACTGAGAGAGTCCTGACAGACGTGATTACTGAACTTCAACGTGTGCCAGGCACAGAAAACAAAAGTAGTGGGGGAAACCCAGCAATGATTGCTATGCTGACAGAGGTCAAAAGAGAGGGCCCCTTTCCCAACCTGGATCTAAGCTCTCTTTGGATGGTGTCTTCAGCGACTCTTCAGGTTCACACTCTTCCTCCAACTCATCTTCTGTCTGCTCTCCAGGGCTTAGGGAACAAATCTCACTGGGCATGGATGCATATGTCTCCTGTCTGAAGCCAGGAATGAATACGGCGAAGAGAGAAATAGGTAAATGGGGTGCTGGGGGGACCTGCTTAGGGCTCTGTGCTAGGTTCCATAGGAACATATTACTGGCTTTTGGTCGACATGGTGCTGGGAGGTCTCACCTGCCACACTCATTCTGCTAGAAATATATTACCACAATAAGTGAAATATAAGAATGGCTGGGCTCAAAAAATAAGACAAACTCTCCAAGGGCCACAGCAATGGGACAGAAAGCAAAGCAGATAGTGGGTCTTGAGTACCGAGCTGCTGGGTTCTGTTCTGGGAAGTGGGGGGTGGCAATGAGAGTTTATCTCCTTTGGAGTATAGGAGTCTAAAACACGCTTGATACGAGGTGGGCATTAGAGCCGGGACCCTGCTTCAGCCCCAGGGTGGAGGGTAAGCCTCAAAACCAGGAGACAAAGGGAACTGCTCTCTCCCTTGGTGTCTAGATCTGCAATAGTTCCAATACCACTGCAAAACACGTGGCCCATGTCAAGGCCTGGTCCCCACTGGGAAGCAATGGTAAAGCCTCAAGACAGAGACAAAGATAGCTCCCAGGGTCAGGAGAGAAGAAAAACCCCCAAATCTCCCAAATTGAGACCCCCAAACCAAAAACTAGAACATGAATGTACTCCAAATAAAGGTGATCTTGTGTCATATAGACTTGAAAGAGTAAAAAGTCTCTTACTTCTTACTCAACCACACTGGACTCTTCCCTGACCACCTCTACCACAACCATTGGTTTGATCAGGGGCCTTCTCTGGCCCCCACAGCCGCCTAGGGCTTCCTCCATCACAGTGCTTACAGACTCTCCAAACACTTTGCTTTTCCACTTCAAAATCTTTCTCATGAGTATTATCATAACTTTGTATTAAAAGCCCATCGCCCCCCTAGGCTGGGAGTGCACAAAAGGCAGGGTTCAGGGCTGTCCTGGCCATGGCTACATCCCCAGCATCACTTCTCTTGGGGCCTAGGGTAGGAAAATATTCCTCTGGGGAAGGAGAGATGGGGGATGGACAGGTGGCTGCCAGGACCTGGGGTGGCTGCTCCACTTCCCATCTTTGGTATTCTGCTGCTGCTGCTCCCGATGGTTGATTTCCAGCAAGTGCTGCTTCATGCAGTTGGTGATTTCCGGGCCCAGGTGCCAGATGAACACACAGCTGCAGAGGCCAAAGAGAGATGTGGAAGGGGGAGGAACAGTGACTATGGAAGTCGTCTAACTATGAAGCCACCTGGGTCACCACAGCCAAGACACCATTCCCTGGACCTTCCCAGAAAACACACCCCATCAGCTTAGTGCAGGGGCTCCACTATGTCAGGTCTACACCCCGGGTGGGGCTCTGGGAAACCCCAGGTAACCAAGGCCTGTTCTGAGGGTCTCAAGACTCAAAAATTAAAGGGAATGACAAAAAGGACTTCCTTGAGCACCAACCACATGGTAAGGATTTTATTTTATATTTCTATATCTATATATCTATATATTCTTAGGCACTAACCACATGTTTAAGATTATATGTACACACACATATATATACATATATACATACATACACACATGTATAAGGAAATATGTATAGTCATCTCACTTGATTCTCACCATACAATTTTCAAGGTAGATGACATCATCTCTCTTACAAAGGAGCAAAGTAAAGGTGAGAGAGAAAAACGATCTGCTCAAGGTCACAAATAAATAAGTGGCAGGTCTGGGATTTGAACCCAGGGCTGGGTGTGACACCAAGGTGCATGCTGTCCAAGGACGGATAAGGCCAAACACTCAGAAGAGCTCTGCACAGGCAGGCTGTGAGCCTGGCATTCCTGGTGGCTGAGCTCCTGCTCTCCCTACAGTATAGTTCCCACCCACTCCCAGAGGGAGGCCAGCCAGAGGCAGCTTCCAGGCCTTTCCCACCTGTCTCCAGATACTGTGATCAAGTGACGACAATCATAGGTGAACTTCATGCCAGTGACGATTTCTAGGAGCAGAACAGAGAAGCTGTGCTGACCTTCTGAGTCAGAAGGCTGTGGGAGAGCAGGTGGGGAGATGTCCTAAGCAGGGAGGCACACCCACCAGAATGGCCAAACATCTTGGCGATGCACTCGCCAGAGTAAAAGTCAATCACCGAGATGCTTTTGTCAGAGCAGCTTGTGGCCAGGAAGGTGCCCGAGGGGTCCACGTGGACCTGCCAAGAAGAAGGCGCAAGTGATACTTGGACTGCCTGCTTCTTCCTTATCATGAGGCCTGGGACAAATGTCACAGCCTCAACTGACTGAAGATCACCCTTGTGCTGATGCCTGGCACGTGGACTCGTCCCAGACAGCCCTCACAACATGCCCTGGTAGGGTAGGAACTCCTGATCCCATTTCACAGGTAAAGAAATTAACAACCACAACAAAGTAATGATGGCAGCTGGGCCCTGTGCTAATAAGCACTATACGTATATAACTATTTCCTCCACAGAACAACCCTATGACAGAGGCTCTTTCTATTTGCATTTTACAGATAAGACCAGTTTGAGAGGAGATGATGCTTATCCAAGGTCATGGTCAGCCAGAGGCAGAGCTGTGAGGTAGTCTGAACCTGGAGCCTGGACTCCTAACTAATCCAGAGGCCCTGAGACAACATAGGCAGGGGACAAGCCTGGCGAGGGAGTCCTGGCCTCTCTGATTCTTCCCACCATACTCTGATGCCTCAAAACAAAAACCACTTAAAATGGCCCAACTTGGGAAAGGGCTAAGTAAATAAAGGTGAAGCATTCTGGTTCACCCCCAGCTCCCTGGCATCCTTAGTCAGCCAGTCCAGAGTGGGTGCAGGCCAGCATGTGATCCTCTGATCAGGTGCCAAGAAGGACACAGGTCTCAGGTGGCCCATCGGGACAGCAGACACATGGGAGCCTTGTGCCTATACACATGTGGGGTATATGTACAGTTTTCACCCTGGGGGCCCCAGCTCCTCACCTTCAGCAGGGACCCTTCGTCACCCTGGGAGCCCTTGTAGCATTTCTTCTGCTTCCCATTCACGGTGTTGTAGACTCTGGGGGCATGGGGGAAGAACAGGGCCAACATGGACCTGCCCACCCACTCCCTTCTCTCTCCTGGAAACCCTGTCACCTCTTATCCTGTGTCCGATGCCTGGACTAAAACCCCATCTCAGGCTGAGGTCATAGACATTATGCATTGGCGTGCCCATTGAGTTAATGTCCATCTCCCTCACCACAGAGCAAGCTGAGTGCCTGGCACCCAATTTGAGTGAGCAGATGAAGGAGAAGAACATCTTAGCACATGCTCTGCTTTCTGCACATTCCTTCCCTCCTCTGGCTCACTCCATGTTCTTCCCCGTCTCAGTTTAGATGTTCCTTCCATCAAGCCCTGCGTGATTCCCAGGTGGGGCTGGGTGTCTCTCCAGGACCCCAAATTCCCAGGGCTCCCCTCATCCCAGCTCTGACCACTCCACGCCATCACTATTTGGTGAAGTGTCAGTCTCTCCTCCACTGGACTGTGAGGCAGGGCACAGCACTGCTCTGCTCACTGCTGTGACTCCTGCACTGTCCATCCCAGACAGGTGCTTGGAGAATGTAGATGAATGAATAAGTTTATGAGCCACTTCAGCACCTCTCAGTCACGCCACATAGGTTTCTGGAGAGCTTGGAACCCTCTGCTGATCTGGAGGCTAGGCCTGGGTAAGCCCAGCTCCTAAGAAATACTCACTGTTTCTCCACCCCACTCAGCTTCTCAGGGACCATATGAGCAGGGGGGAAGGAAAGCAGACAGCTCACAAGAAAACAGACTCAATTAGGTCCATACAGATGCCACTCAGAAAGCAGTCCAGGCCAGGCCGACTAAGGGCCCAGGACAGCTCCTCACCTCACATTGCGGTCCTGACAGGCCACAGCCACGTACTTCTGGGTGATGTCAATGTCCATGTCATACAAGGTGGTCTTCTCTGCCACATGGTGGGTACGAACAAAGTGGAGCCCATCTGAGGCCTGGCAGGGCAGGCAGGGCTTCAGAGGACAACCCTGACAAGCCCCCACCCCAACCCCAAAGGAGACCATTCCACTCTACCCGCTGGGCACTGCGGAAATAGATGCTCTTGTCGGCCCCACAGCTGATCATCTGGATGTCTCTGTTGCCTGGAAGAGGAGGAGGCGGTGTGTCAGGCAAGGATGGGCCACCACTGGGCCTGAGTGGGACCAGGGATCTGAGCCAGGGAACTCCACTGCAAGGGAACTCTGCTGGGGGTCAAGGAGGGCTTTCCAGAGGTGAGATGGGTGCTGGATACAGGTAGGACTCTGTAAGGTGTGAGCTGTGTGTGTGAGGGGGTGCAGATGGAGCAGTTATAGGGAGGCCTTTGCAGAGCAAGGGCAGATAGGGAAACAAATGACAGGACAAAGAAAAGATACCATATCTAAAACAGGCAGACCACTAGGAGGCTCGTGCTATCAAAAACAACCAGAACATTCACACATACCTCAGGCCGGACCCTGTGCTACACTGTACTACCCTGAATGCTCACTAGCCATTCCATTGCACAAGTGTGACCCAGGGGCTCAGAGTCACGTAGTCCATGTCCCAGGGCACGCAGAGAGTCAGGACAGGGCCAGGACTGAAGCCAGGCATTCTTTGCTTAAACAATGTGCTCTGAACTCGGCTTCCTCTCCAAACCTCAGCTTCCTGTCTGTGCAATGGGTCTATAACAGCCAAGAAGCTGTGTGAAGCTCCTGGAACAGTGGCTGCCACATGGTAAGCACTATAAATGTCTTTGCTTTTACCCTCCTTTCTTTACAGAATAACAACAGCACAAATACATCACAGAGCTGTGATGAGGATTAAAAGACAGAGTAAACACTTGGAGCCTTGGTGCAACAGATGCTGCTCCTTCGTAACAGACATTTGAGAGAGCTCAGGCCTGACATACAAGTTAAGATGTTACTCAAGCAAGAGTCACTGGCTCACAGAAGGGAGTGAGCCCTATATGCGGGAGGGACCCAGAGCAGGTCTGCAAGTTACCAGTAATACTCTGCTTCCTAACCTTGGGTGGTGGATCCAAACAACAATGTTAGGACCATGAATAATCAGAACAGTTGCTGGCTATAAACAATGGGTGTGTGTGTTCACATCTGTCGACTATGAACCCCGATGTGGATTACATTGTATTATATGTGCCACTTAATGACAGGAATTCGTTCTGAGAAATGCGTTATTAGGCAATTTTGTCGTTGTGAGAACCTCGCAGAGTTTACTTAAATAAACCTAGATGGTACAGCCTACTACACACCTAGGCTCTGTGGCTTGGCCTATTGTTCCCAAGCTACAAGCCTGTACAGCAAGTTACTGCACAAAACAACAGGAGATTAAATCAAGCACTAGAGAAAATGATGCATGAGGCCACTGCCGGCCTAACGCAGCATACTGTCTCACAGCAATTTTTTTAAATAAGTACAAAGTGTACTCTAAAATAAATTAAAAGTATAGTGCAAATATATAAACCAGTAACAGTCATTTATTAGTATTATCAAGTATTATGTACTGTACATTAATTGTATGTGCTATACTTTTATCTGACTGGCAGCGCAGTAGGTTTGTTTACAGCAGGGTCACCACAAACATGTGAGTACTATGACATATGTTGCACTATGACATTATATAGGGTATGATGTTACTAGGTGATAGGAATTTTTCACCTCCATTATAATCTTATGGGACCTCCTTCGTATATATGGCCTGTCATTGACTGAACCGTCATTATGTGGTGCATGTCTGTAAACCGTATTGTAGTCACTTGTTTGGACATATGTTTCACAGTAAAGAGTTAAAAGACTGAATTCTTCTTTAGCAGGGTAGCTTCAAATGGGTTCAAACTGGCTGGTGCCCAGTTTATACTCACTATCAGTGTTTTGAGCATAACCTCCAGGGGGACCAGCCCGGCAGAGCAGGGCACTCAGGAGCTGGGTCTAGGAGCTGTGTCTCCTCACACCGGCTGAGGCTCTAATGAAGGCCCACACCCCTCAGAAGGTGGCCTTACGGACAGACTCCCTGGGCCAGTCATCACCTCTCTTGGATCTAGACCATTCATTAAAGGTGAGGTCATTGCTGGCCAAACTGCTAGATTTAGTGATTTATTCTAGTCCATAGAATGAACAGGTTTTTAACATCT
This sequence comes from Pteropus medius, assembly GCF_902729225.1. Classification (NCBI taxonomy): domain Eukaryota; kingdom Metazoa; phylum Chordata; class Mammalia; order Chiroptera; family Pteropodidae; genus Pteropus; species Pteropus medius. The sequence goes on from NW_024352839.1 coordinate 498,360, forward strand.
GAGACGTTTTAGCTGATGAACTCTTGTTAGGACTTCGTCAAGACACATCAACCACCGTTAACTTGTTTTCGCCTGGCTCCCTATCACCTTAGCTAAAGAGAAGCAGGGCATGAAGTAGGGAGGATCCCAGGACATTAATATGTTCTGTCACAAGATTATATGTAAAAAACACTTCATAGTCAAGAACTTTGATAGAGGGCATGAATGTATTCTCCCCATGAACATATTATTCTTCAATATAGTTTTGAATACATTCCTGGCTCTGATCAGTTATACCCCACAGGGCCTGCCTCTTCACCCCTTGGAATCTAATCTCTTAGGGCCAGGGATCTCCATACTGAATCTTTTCAGTCTTTGAGGAATCCCTTTGATTTCTTGGTTGAGTGAGGGCTTTGAAAAGGGCAGCCTTAGGCAAGATCCTAGGCCTATGCCTACCAGCTGTGACTGTGGCTGTAAAATGGGGCGAGGAAGGGGCAAGCTGCTGAGATGGTGCAAGGATGATCCCCAGCACAGAATCAGCCTCCAGCAATCGTCACTTCTCTTTCTGCCAAGGTCGCCAGTGCCCATCCTGCTCTCTCACAAGATTGATATCCTGATTTCTTTTAGGGAACCAGCACTCACCTAATGCCAGTCTTCCTGGATTAGGAGTAAAGGTAGGTGAGGTCTTGGCACATAAGTCAGACCTGGTTCAAGGAAACACCCCAAAGCCCTGGAACTGATAACTGTTCTGGAAAGGGCAGGTGCCTCAAGCCAGCAAAACAAAAGTCAGCTTCTAATTTCTGCCAAAATGGATAAGAAGAGGGGAAACCTCTTTCCAGTGGCCCAGTGACAACTGAGATCCTACCCTCCAGAGAAAGGCACAGCTAACAGAGGGAAAGAGAACTAATAATTTAATGAAAAAATTCAACCTTGGGATCCAGCTGTGCCTAAATCCAGAGCTTGCTTTTCCCTTTATTTTGTTTAAGGTAAAGGGAGTCTTTGCTGTTACTTGCAGCCAAAGGAGCGCATCTAATGAGGTGCTGGGAGCAGGAAGGGGCTCACCCGCAAACTTGATGGCCGTGATGGAGGAGGAGTGGTCATCCAAGGTCTGCTCCAGGTTGTAGTTCTTCTCCACGTTCAGCACATGGATCAGTCGGTCTCGACTGGCTGAGGCCAGCAAGGTCAGCCCTGTGAGTGGAGAGGGTGGCCTGGGTTCCCAGGAGGCTGCTTAATGCCTTGGCCTCCCAGAGAGAAGCATGACCGGGCTTTCTAGGCCTTGAAGAAGGGGATTTTGGTTCTATAACTGCTGCTAACTTGCCCCAAACCTAGGAGGCCATGCCTTCAGTTTTGTGTAGTCTTTCTCCAGGGCCCCCAAATCCTGGCATTTTGTATCCCATGCTACCAGTTCAAGGAGGATGAATCTTCACCAACATATGGACACTCCTCCACTAATGCCCACAGCAGACATTGTAGTAGAGCCCAACACTCCTTCCTACCAAGTCCAACTCCTTGGCATGCCATGTGAAGCCCTGCCAACTTCTCAGCCTCCTGGAAACAGTATCCCCTCACTCTCTAAGCTCTGGCTTCATAGGTCTTGTCCAGGCCCTACTGACTACCTACCTGCTGCCACACTTCTTTCTGCCACTAGGCCTTCCCTGCTGGCCCCCTCAGACAGGGCCTACTCTGGTCACCTGGTATGTCTGAGGCCTAACATATGACCTGAGGTGGAGGGGAGCTCAAGAAAGGTGTACTGAGTAAAAAGAGATTTAAAGAAAATTTGGTGGGACACAGGGTTCAGGGGCAGGAAGAAGAAAAAAAAGCATGGGAAAGATTATTACCATAGGAGGACATAACTCTGCCTATGTTATGTTCCTGCTGAGTGTATCATCAGAATCAAATTATGAGGAAAACAAACAGACAAACCCAAACAGAAGGAAGATCAAATAAAATGACTGGTCTATGCTCTGCAGAAAGCTGAAGTCATAAAGACAAATTAAGTCTATAGAAATGTTCCAGAATAAAAATGGCAAAAGAGCCAAGACCACTAAAGCGTGACTCTGGATTGGAAAAACAAAGGTGCTATAAAAGACAGTATTGGGATAACTGGCAAAATGGGAATAAGGAACATAAGACAGATGACAATATAGCATCAAAGTGAAATTCCCGCATTTGATAAGCATTGTGGGCACATAAATGGATGTCCTCGTTCCTGGGAAATGCTCACAGAAGCATTTAAGGGTGAATGGGCATCATGCCTGTAAATTATTCTCAAATAGTTCAGCAAAAGAAGAAATAATGTATACGCTATTATTTTATTATATGTGTGTATATGTACCCACTCAAACACAGAGAGAGAAATGGAGAGGGGGAAGCAGATAGTCACTATACAGTCAAAGAGTCAGACAGGATTTAAAAGAAAAAAATAGGAGTCTGGGTGAACAGCACACAGGTATTCATTATAACATTCTTGCAATTTTTCCGTAGGTATTAAACTTTTCAAAATAAGATGTTTAACTGTCTATCGCCTCCAGCAGAGGGTGAACTCATTCATATATTTGCTCATTCGACATTCATCTCTGTGACCCAAGTACTGCTCAGGGCCATGGGCATCAGGGTAAGCTAGCTGAGTCCTGCTTGACGATGTCTTGCTTTCTAGAGTCCTATTCACCCTGGCCCCAAGGCCAAATACAGGGGCCCCTACTAAACACAGGACTTTCAGCTGATATTTACAGACACCAATTTCCCCTTTCTGTGGCTATGCCAGGAGGTCACTGCCTTCCTGCTGCCACCCAGGGGCATGCTCACCTGTCTCAGGCTTGGAGTACTCCAGGCATAGCACCTCAGCATCGTGGGCCTCCATCTTGACCACCTCATCCATGAAGTGCAGCTCATGGATCCTGGGAGACATACACTGCCTGCTGTGCCCTGCTCGGAGGGCCCTCCTACCCTTGCTCCTACTCCAGGCACTCTGCCATTGCCAGGTGGGCGATATGGGGAACCCCCTGCCTTGGCCAAATAGTCTAGAGATGCCCAACCGCTCTTATCTGGACACCTGCCATCTTAAAGGAAGCAGTGCCAAGCCTGGGAGGACCTCAGTGAGCACACAGCCCCTTGTGGTTCCATGGGTCAGATCTAGGACAATTCTCTGAAGAACAAGGATAAGGGCAGAGCTGTATCAGAAGTGATCCCTGACGGTGGGGCAGGGGCCAGGAGTCAGAGGTCATATTCAAGGATAGGACCTATGGGTGAGAACATTTGGTTCCAATCTCTCACTCTTAAAAGAGTCTCAAGTCTAGATTTTCCTCGTTCTCTCCAAATGAAATCAAACAATTGACAGGTCATTCAGGGTTGAAATAAGAGACAATTGTTCCAGTTCCTCTACTGTCTACCTGTGTGATCTTAGCCTAGCCACTTCGCTTCTCTTGCCTCACTCACCCCATCTGAAAATGGAGCTGATAATAGCACTTACATTGGAGGATCAGCGAGAGGACTAAATTGGTTGGTATACATGGTATCAGGCCAGCAGCCAGCTGCGGGGGGAAAAGTGCTATGCCCACATAGCTCTTGTTACTGTTTCCACCATTCATGGCAGAATGCTGTCGATGTGAGCAGCCCACTGACATATTTGGCTTGCCTCATACAATGATTGATATTTAAAAAGTTGCCAGCATTTAAAAATCATAGAATTTCAAAGAAAAGAACCCCTGAACTTTCTGTTCTGCTTGGACACTGGGAACACACATACATCTTGAAGCCTGTACTCCTGGTGCTGTATGGTAGCTGCCATTTTATGGGGGACATGCTATTCAGTTCCTCCCGGTCCCTTTCATCCCTCAATGGCCCCAGCGCCCAGGTGGTTACAGGTATCATTTATCAGTTTAAACTTGGTCCCTGTGACAGGGGCTCATATTTTGTCAGCATCTATTGAGCCAGGAACATCTTGAAAAACCTCTGCAGTGTGAACCGAGCCCTCAAATGGCCCATCTTCATAGCCCCTCTCCCAGTGTCTCCAGGACCCCCACAAGCTCCAGCTGGCATCTTCTCTGATGGTTCAGCAGTGGTACCAAATGGCTGGTAAAGTGTCATAGAAATTTGCCTGTTTACTCTGTGGGCAAAGTTCACATGTCCCAACTGCTGAGGTCCCAGTAGCTATCATCACCTCAGCCTTTCTGGAAGATATTTCCTCACTTAAGTTTCCAGGGGTGGCTAGTTACAGGATTGCTACTCATAGCCCTTATTCCCAATGGGTATCTAGTGGTAGAGCTCTTCCCTACCATCCTGAGTACCCAAGCCCAAGCTGGGAGGTGTACGCCAGACAACCACCAGAGCCCACTTACCTCAGATTTCCACTTCGGTCGCCTGAAGCCAAGTGCTGGCCATCAGGACTGACCTGCATGACTCGTACCCCAGCTTTCACATCCATAGGTGTCCCATTCTCACTCCCCCGGTCTGGGAGGTGTGACATGTCCTGCAGGTGCTGGATATCATTCTCTACATACACTACCTTCAGTAGGGTCTGCAGGAAGGAGAGGCTAAGGTCAATGCTGTGAGAAGCTCTGAAACACTTCTGCAGTTTTGTCCAATAGCTAGTCTCCCATTCTTCGTTAGTAACAGAACTCCGATTTTGACCTGGGAGGTTCACTATTCAGAATAATGACTACGTTTCCCAGTCTCCCTTGCAGCTAGATGAGGCTCTGTGAATAAATTCTGGTCAATGAAATGTATAGCAAGCAAGAACCCTTCTGCTTCCTTTCCTGCCTGGAATTTTGATGTGATGACTGAAGCTCCAGAAGCCATTTTGGATGATTAAAACAAGGGCCACTCCTTCAAAATGGCAGGGTGGAGAGCTAGAAGGCTGTTGGATCTCTGAGGGCTTCCTGCAGCTGCCATAACAGCCCAGACTGTTTACCTCCAGACTATTTTTATGAGTCAGAAAACCAAACTTTTACCTCTTATTTTGGGTTTTTTGATTGTATGCAGCCAAATGTAACATATATATCACAAGTGCACAAGAGAAGATGGTAGTTTTGGTTTGTGGGGTGAAGGGAATAGTAAAGGAGCACATACATACATATCCTGCATTAAGGGCCTTTTCTGTTCCAGCCACACTGACTTTTCAGATTTTTCAACTCACCAAGCTCAATCCCACTTCAGGGTCTTTGCACAGGCTATTCCTCTGGCATGGGACACTCTCTCCTTCCCTCTTTACTCCTCCCAATCCTCCATATCTCAGCTTAGTTGTCTCTTCCACCAGGAAGCTGCTCCTGATGCTACAGATAAGATCAGATGACTTTTATACATATCCTACTAGCACTTTGTAATTTTCTTTCATGGTGCTTACCACACTTGTGATTATATCATAATGTGCAGTTATGGTTCATTGTCTGCCTTTCCCTACTAGACTGTGGGTGCCACGAGTGCAGGAGAAGGGTCTGTCTTAGTCACTGATGTGTTCCCAGCATATAGCATAGCACCTAAGCACAGATTTTAATAAGTATCTGCAGAATAAATAATGCATTCAGGTCTCAGCTCCTCAGAGAAGCTCTCTTACTGATCTAACAATACAAACCATTTCTTCAGCAAAGTGTTTTCTCCCACGCCTCCCATTATGGCTGTCTCTAGGGTCCTGCCAACACCCCACCCATGGCCTCACTTTATTGCAGCTAGCTAGACAGGGGAAGGCGCTGCCTGATTTGGTCCATCAGGTGCTCTCAGGAAGCTCTAACTCAGGCTTGGGGAGCAATTTCTCTTCTGTTGAATATGTCAGGTTGCCTGGAGTAGCTGGGTCAACACATCCGGACAATAGTTGCTAACTGGCAGAAAGAAAGAAAGCGAAGAAGAAAGAGAGAGAGAAACAAGAGAGCAGGAGACAGAGTGACCCGCCTTCGTAACCCTAGTGATGCCTAACAGCAAGGTTCTATAAGATTCACTCCTGCCCCAATATCCTAGCTTAAAGCAGGTCTTTGTTCCACCTCAAAGATGGTTCACAACGAAGCCACTCACATTACTGAAGATGTTTTTCTGCCAGGGAGAGTCAGGGCTGCTATCCATGTTCCAGAAGCGGATTGTGTTGTCTGAAGAACAAGTCAGAAAAGATCCTGATGGCAGACAAGCTCTCTGATCTTCAAACTCAGGATATACCTACAGTTCTCAGAGAACAAGGCAAAGAGCAATTCATTACTACTTTAACAACAGCACTATAATATACTGTTGCATTTTGGTGGGAAAAAGTAAGTTGCAGATAAACAGGCATAGTTTAATGCCTTCTATGTTAAAAATAAACAAGAGAAAAAGGACAAAAATGCTACCATATATATAGTCCATGCCCCATTTTCAGCCCAGGCCATAAAATATCTCCACAAATAAATTTCCAAGGAAAGCGGGCAGCTCACTAAGCACAAAAGGAAACAAGGTACCATGAGCAAGAAGCAGCAGAAATAACAGAGTCTACCATCAAATATTGGAATTATCAGACAAAATATAAAATAACTATGCTTATATGTTTAAAGAAATAGAAAAACTTTGACAAGATTAAAAGTATGAGTAGCCAACTGGAAACTAACTATGAAGAACGACGAAGCATAGCTGAACAAGAACAAAATAGAACTGTTCATAGAAATGAAAAATAAAACATATTAAAAACCAAAGATTAGACTCAGTTGAAAAGAAATGAAGTGACTTGAAAGACAGAATTAGACATTACTAAGAATGCAGGTCAGAGAGACAAAGAGACAACATATAAAGAGATTTCAAGTATAAAAGACTGGGTGCTGAGAAGATGATGGCCAAAGCAGTGCAAATTTTTAAATCCAAGTCTCCATATAACAAAGAGCAGCCAGATGGAAGAACCAAACCCCATGGGTAACATTTACTACAAAACTAGGTGACAAGCTTTTCTCATAACTTCCAAAATACAAGCAGGTAGGGACAAACTACTTTTAGTTATAAGACCTACATGTTATCAACATGTATACAAGAAAATCAATGAGGCCCCTGACAGATCCAAGGACAGAATAACCCCAAAGCAGCTAGGTAATTACAGGAAAGCACAATGGGCCAACTGAACAGCAGCTGAAACTGGGAGGGTTTTATCCACTGCAATAGTGGTAGAGTGCAAGAGCTTGCCAGTAAGTTCTGGAGGGACTGGAGCAGTAGAAGCCTTGTGAACTCTGAAAACTGACCTTCCAGGGCTCTCTTCCAGGACAAAGACCGACACTATGGGAAAACTGTTCGAAGTGGAAACAAAATTGATCAGAATAGGGACAAGAGAGACAAAGTAAAAAGGAGGTTCAGATAAAAGCAGGGAAATAACACATAAATAGGGACATAAGGAAATATCAGAAAGCAAGCTGCTGTATTTTTTAAACCATATGAAAATCAGAAGATGGAGTTCTTTCTTGGCAAATTAGAAAACCTGTCCCGAACCACCCCAATATCAAAAAATTCAGAAAAACTATTATCACATGAAAGTGAACAACAAAAGAAGTACCAAGACTACGTCCAAAACAAAGTTACTCTTTAAAATAAAAGAAAAAGGAAATGGCACATCAGAATCACATTTCCATAAAACAGATCAAAACTATAACTTACGGTTTCAAAATAAGCTAAAAGACATTAAAAAAATTACTCAATATGAAAAATCACAATGAGAAAAAATCAGAGATAAGATGACAAAATTCAGAGTTAGAAATAAATGAAGAAATCATTTCAGAAATAAAGGACAAATTAAAAGGAACCCAAAAGTTAATAAACACAAAAAATAAGGCATTAAGAAACATGTGAAAAAAGAAAATTATTAAAAATGAAAAAGGAATTATGAAAGAGCTAAAAGGACTTGAGAAAAAGTGACAATACTGAAGCTAGGCAAGGAAGATTCAACATTCAGATAATAGAAATCCCTGAAGAAAACTAAATCAAGGAAACAGAAAAAAATACTAAAATCCATAATTCAAAAATATGTCTACCTATAAAAACCAACACTAAGACATACTCTAGAGTAAAATTTCTAGGCTTAAAAGAAAAAAAGAAAAATCCTTTGGGCTTCAAGGCAAAAACAGCAAATGTTAAAAGGGAAAGAAAGACATTAGGTATTTCAATAATTGTAAGAAAATGGAGTAACATATTCAAAGTAGTAAAGAAAGAAAATGTGAGCCAGGCATTTTCTATCCAGCAAAAGCTACTTTCAAGTATAAAGGGCACAGACAAACTGTTATCAGCATGTGAAAACTCAAGAAATGTCCCCACAAACTGTTCCTGAGAAATGTAAAGAATGAGCTTCAGACAACAAAAATAACTAGAGAGACACTGCCATAGAATTAAATATATAGTTACTTGTAGAATGAAGAATAAATGAGGGTCAACTGACCTCACTAAAAATGGCAGAGCAGGGAACTCCAAAAAGCCATCCTTCTATTAAAGCAAACTTAAGCTGGCAAAAACTGTCATAATCACCTTTTTCAGAACTCTGGAATTTAACTTACAACAACCAGGGGAGTACTTAATAAAGCAAGAAGCTGCTAAATTTTGATATTTAAGGAAATTGCTGTCAAATCACTAGCTGACCACTAAGATAATAGGATATATCGTTCAGTGACCACACGTGAAAAAGAATACAATATTTACAAAAATAGTTCAGAGAAGTCACTGAACAAATAATTAAAACCCATAACAACAAACCCTGGGGATGGGAAGAATTTGATTTCCAGAGTTACCACATTATAATAGTCAAAATGCCCAGTTTTCAACAAAAAAATTATAAGACAAGAATGCAAGAAAGAAAGTATAGTCCATTTGTCAGAAAAAAAGTAACAGAAACTTTTTTTGAAGAAGTTCGGACTGGACTTATTATACACAGACTTTAAATCAACTGTCTTAAATATATTGAAAGAGATCAAGGAAATTCTGGACAAAGAATTAAAAGAAACCAGGAGAATGATGATGTATCACCAAACAGGGAACATCAAAAAAGAAACGACATTATAAAAAGGAACCAAATAGAAATCTAGAGCTAAAAAATATAATAACTAAAATAAAAAATTCACTGGGCTTCAACAGCAACTTTGACAGGTAAAATAAAGAATCAGTGAACCTGAAGATAGGTCAGCTGAAATTACCTAGTCTAAGGATCAGAAAGATAAAAGTATAAATAAAAATGAATAGAGCGTAGGGACCACCATAGAGAATACAAACATATATGGAATCTCATAAAGGAAAAATGGAAAAGAGCAGAAAATATGTTAAGAAATAATGGCTGAAGATTTTTCAAATTTGATAAAAGATATATTTAAGAAGCTCAAAAAACTCCAAGTAGGATAAACAAGCTAAAAGAGATTCATGTCAAGACGCACCATAAATGATTGAAAGCCAAAGCCAAAGAGAAATTCTTGAAAGCAATGAGACAAGCGACTTGTCCTGTACTAAGGATACCCATAAAATTAACAGTTGATTTCTCATCAGAAATCATGGAAACTAAAAGGCAGTGGGACGACACATTTAAAGTTCTATAAAGAAAAAATTGTCAACCAAGAATTCTATATCCAGCAAAATTATCCTTCAAAAAAGGAAGGAGAAATTAAGACTTCACAGATAACAAAAGGGATTTTGTTGCTAATAAAAACCTGACTTTAAAAAATGCTAAAGGGTGTCCTTCAGGGTTAAGTGAAAGGATATGAGATAGTAACTCAAAGCCGTATTAAGAGATAATGAACACTGGGAAAGGTAACTATATAGGTAAATATAAAAGCCAGTATTATTGAATTTTTGTTTTATAACTCTGCTTTCTTTTTCTATATGATTTAAAAGACGAAGGCATATTAAAATAATTACAAATTAATGTTAATAGGTATACAATGCATAAAGATATAATTGTAGTAATAATGTAAAGGTGGGGACAAAGCTGTATAAGAGCAGAGTATTTGTGTACTATTGAAGCTAAGTTGGTATTACTTCAAAGTAGTTTGTTATAAATTTAAGATGTTGCTTTTAATCCTCCGGTAGCAAAATAAACTTAAAATATACAGAAGAGGAAATGAGAATGAAATAAAAATGAAACACTACAAAAAAATCAACTAAACACAAAAGAAGGTAGTGACAGAAGAATTAAGGAACATAAAAGATATAAGATATATAGAAAGCAAATAGCAAAATGGCAAGAGTAAGTCCTACTTTATGAATAATTAATTTAAATATAAATGATTAACTCTCCAATCAAAAGGGAATAATAATTGGCAAAACACATTTAAAAAAAAAAGATCCAACTATATGTTGTCCATAGAGATTCACTTTATATCCAAAGACAAATATAAGTTGAAAGTGGAAGGTATGGAAAAATATATTCCATACAAACAGTAACTAACTAAAAGGGAGCTTTGTATCTCTATAGTAATGTCAGACAAAATAGACTTTAAGTCAAAAATTGTTGCAAGTGACAAAGAAGAGCATTATATTTTGATAAAATGGTCAATAATCAAGAAGATATAACAAATACAAACATACACACACCTAACAACAGAAGCTCAAAATACATGAAGCAAAAATTGACAGACTTGAAGGAGGAAATATACAGGTCTATAGTAATAGTGTGAGACTTCAATATTACATTTTCGATACAAGGTAGATCTTGAGAGAATATTAATAAAGAAATAGAGGACTTGAAAAACACTATAAACTTACTAGACCTAACAGATTATATAGACAATACTCTACCTAATCACAGCAAATCATACATTCTTCTCAAGTAAACAGAGAACATCCTTCAAAAGAGACCACATATTTGGGCACAAAAAAAGTCTCGATACATTTTAAAAGACTGTAATCATATAATCTTCTCCAACCACAATGGAATGAAACTACAAATGAATAATAAAAGGAAATTTGGAGAATTAACAAATATGTGGATATTAAACACACTCTTTATACAACCAATGAGTCAAACAAGAAATCAAAAGAGAAATTAAAAAATATTTGAGACAAAAGAAAATGAAAACACAATATACCAAAATCTATGGAATACAGCAAAGGCAATGTTCAGAGGGAAATTTACAACTATAAATGCCTACATTAAAAGATTTCGAATCAATAATTTAACTTCTTACCTTAAGAAACTAAAGACAAGCAAACTAAACTGAAAGCTAGCAGAAGAAAGGAAATAATAAAGATTACAATGGAGATAAACAGCCTTTTAATTTTTGCAGAAATAGAAAAGCTGATCCTAAAATTCATATGAAATTGTAAGGGACCCCATACAGCCAAACCAATATTACTAAAAAAGAACAAAGTTGTAGGAGACAAACTTCTCAATTTCAAAACTTACTACAAAGCTACAGTAATCAAAACAATGTAGTTCTAGCATAATGACAGCCATACGTAAGCAGAATAGAATAGAATTGAGAGTCCAAAATTAAACCCATACATCTATGGTCAACTAATTTCTGACAAGTGTGCTAAGATGGTTCAATGGGGAAAGATTTGTCTGTTCAACAAATGATGCTGGGACTATACATCCACATGCAAAATAATGATATCGGACCCTTACTTCACACCACATACAAAATTAACTCAAAAGAGATCAAGACCTAAACAAAAGAGCTAAAACAATAAAATTCTTAGAAGAAAATATAGGGGTAAATCTTCATGACTATGGATTTGGCAATTATTTTTAGATATGACACCAAAGGTACAAGTAATAAAAGAAAATTAGATAAACTGAACTTTATCGAAATTAAAAACCTTTGTGCATCAAAGGACACCATCAAGAAAATGAAAAGATAACAAAGAATGGGAGAAAATATTTGCAAACCATATATCTGATAAGGATCTAGTATACAGAATAAAGAACTCTAATCACTCAACAACAAAAAGACAACCCAAGTAAAAATTGGGCAAAAGACTTGAACAGACTTTTCTCCAAAGATATAACAAATGACCAACAAGCACATAGAGATGCTCAACATCATCATTAGAAAACTGTAAGTCAAAACCACAATATGGTACCACTTCACAAACACTAAGATGTCTACAACTTTAAAAATATCAAACATAAAAATAACTAGTATTAGAAAGGATGTGGAGAAATTGAAACCCTTGTACAGTGCTGGTGGGAATGTAAAATGGTCCAGCTGCTGTGGAAAAGTCTGGTGGTTCCTCAAAAAGTTAAACATAGAATTACTGTATGACCCAACAATTCTGTTCTTGAGTATATATCCAAAAGAATTGAAAACAGATGTTCAAACAAAATTTGTACATGAATGTTCATTCACATCAGCACTATTCACAATAGCCAAAAGGTGGAAACAACTCAAATATCCATCAACTGATGAATGGGTAACAAAATGTGGCATCCGTACAATGCAGTATTATTTAAACATATAAAGGAATGAAGTACTAAAGCGTGTTACAACATAGATGAATCTTGAAAACATTATGCTAGGTGAAAGAAGCCAGACACAAAGTTTATATATCCTATGATTCCAGTTATATGAAATATTCAGAATAGGCAAACCTATGGTAACAGAAAGCAGATAAGTTGTTACTAAGGGCTGAGTGAATGGGAATGGGGAGTGATTGCTTAATGAGTATAAAGTTTCCTTCTGGGGTAATGAAAATATTTCAGAACTAGATAGCAGTGACAATTGTACAACATTGTGAATGTACTAAATGCCACTAAATTTAGGTTATTAAATGATTTAAATGGTAAATTTTATGTTTTGTGTATTTTGCCACTACACACACTTATATCTCCCCCAAAATGAATGGGGTCAAAAGGGAGAGAGTATAGCATATAATGGCTACATAATCAGATCATATAGATACAATTTTTTAAATTGCGGAGAATGGAGAGAACCTCTGCAAAAAATTGTTTCAACTGTCTTCAAAATCGAATAATTGTCATCCTTAGATTTTTGTATATATATTGTGGGAACGAGTAACTGGTTAAGTGGGAACAAGTAAATGGTTAACTGAGCATATTCTAATTCTATCATCCCCTCTGTGTTTGAAAACTAGAATTCTAGAAGGATCAATCCAATAACTATGAGTATCCCCGGCACTCAGACTAAATACTAACTTAATCATTTCTCAGCATTTTGGCTAAGATCAAGTGAAACACTAATTTGAATAGAAAAAAAACAAACAAAAAAACTCACACATACACACAAAAACAAAACCCAAAGGCTTCTTCAAGAAATGGTGGTTCCAGGACTGGGATAGGAAATGTACAGAATGAGGCTGGAATACCTTGTCATCTCGATAGCAAGGTAGCTATTAAAGACTATTAGGGTTATGTCCAAAGGACGTAGGAGCTAAATTGAAGAGGCTCCCACTGGCCAAAGATGGGACAATTTGAGCTCTAATTATGTTAATAATTGCAATGGATTAAAAAACATCCAATATATTTAAATATGAGTTTATAATAAGAATTTATAGAATTAGAATATCACCATATTGCAACCCCCAGTGAATAAATGGGTCTAGGCATTGAGTGTCAACAGCTGCTAACAATAGTCGATAAACTGTACATTTCTTTTGTGTGGTTTCCTAGATCTGTTTTATTTTTAAAAATGAAGGATAGAAAGGTAGGACATAAGAGTTACAGAAGAAGAAAGAGAATGGGATAGTGGCAATTTTTAAATCTGTACTGGCTGAGAATTTTCCAGAACTGATAAAAAGATCCTAAAAAGATCCATCTACAGATATTTTTGTTGAGGATATGTAAATATGATACATAAATAATATTTATATTATGTAATTAAATAAAATAAAAATAATATTTATATATAAGCATAAATAAATACGAGGCATATACAAAGAAAATGAACTGAAAAAACACATAATAAACTGATAACAAGGGTGAGGATGAGAGAAAGCAGAATTGGGGGGAGGTCATCAAACAGACTTTATCTGTAATATTTCACCCTTTTTTCAAGGAGAATATATTTATATATAAAATTTTAAAGTTATTTAAAAAACATTCTTGTTAAGAAAAGTGCTGTCAACAGAAGCATCACATCCACAAAGGCAGATGAATGCAAACAGACAAAAGGCTAAATACAAGTTCTCTAGGACAAACATTCCTAGCAGCAGTAAGAAATTTTCAGGGGAAAAAAGTAAAATACAATTCTTTCTCCACCAGTTGTCTTATCCGCAAGTACTCAGAACAGCTTTAGAGAATGAAAAAAATCCCCATGGATTCATATGCAGAAAATGAAACTTCTTCGACACTTAAAAAAGCGCTAAACGACACAAATGCCCTCCACAGCAGGCTCTCTGAAATACACATATTCCTACTGCAAGACCTTTGCTCTTGCTGTCCTCCCCAGTGGTCATGTACGTCTTACCCCCTCACTTCCTGAAGGTCTCTGTTCAAATGCCACGTCCTCAGAGAGGCCCCCTCTGACAACTCTCCTCTCTAAAATAGCAAGCGCCCTTGATCCCCTTTACCCCTTCTCTGCTTTTTTCAGAGAGGTACTGCTGCTTGGTGTGTTAAATATTGATCACATTTATGGGTTTACTTTCCCACCCAAATGTGAGCTCCATGAGGGCAGGACTTTTGTCAGTTTCCTTGCCAGTTGTATCCATAGCACCTAGAACAGCACCTGGCACATAGCTGGAGTCCATGAGTATCTTTTGAACGAATGGCTGAATGGGTTCCCCAAACTCTGCAGGAACTTTCCTCAGATGGGGGCTGAGCAAGGGCAGGGGAGGGAGAGGGGCTCACCTCTACGTTCCAGACGTAGGAGCTGTGGAAGAGCTCTGACCACATCTTGCCTACTTTGTTGATGTCTTTGACATCCCAGATATAGACGCTGTGGTCCCTATACACACAGGACAGCCACTGGTGGATGGGGTCGAAGGTCAGTGCCACTGTATCGGGGTAGACTGCTTCTGTCTTCCTGCAGAAGAGGAAGCTAACAAGGCAACACAGGTCACACCAATCACCATTAATGTCACTCGCAGCCACCTGTGGTGACACTCAAGCTGTCTCTTGCCTGGCAGTACCATGATGGTCCACCTCTCCTACTCTAAGTCCACTTTTCCTGGCTCCCTCTTCCTTTGCTTTGTTTCTGATACAGAGGTTAAAAAGTGGAAGCTTTTGCTTGGCCCCTGAGAGCATTTGAATTTTCAACTCCTGTTAACATTTTTCTCCCCTCATTTCACCAACTCAAGCTTCATCCTCCCTCTCTGAGCATGGAAGGATAGTGAGCACATACCTCAGGCTTTCTCTCTCAGGGCCCCACTGACACATGATCAAAAGTCTCTATATAAGGGTGTAAGGGAGCCATCTCCTGGCCTGGAGCCCTTCTACAAAGGCTACAGTTTACTGATCACCTACTCTGCGCTGAGCCAAGAGCTTTAGCTGTACTGAATCCCCACAATCTCCATGAGAGGAAGGCAGTATATTTTACAGAAGAAGAAACTGAAGCACAAGTTGATAGTTACCTGCCTGAGGCCACACGGCCCATAGCAGAAGCTAGCAGAGCTAGGCAGCCCAGCCACTACAACACACCACTGTCTGTGGGTTGCTGACCCACCCTCTTTCCTCTGAGATACCCAATAGCACTCTCCAGGCTCTTAGAAAAGGCACCCAGGAAGTAGTGCCCAGGCATCCAGCATCCCCTAATTAGGTAGCTATCCTCCCCAACCAAACTGACTCACAACAAAGGGAAAATACATCACAACTCAGCCCTCTCACCCACTCTTGACACGGCAACCAGAGGGATCTAATGCTCAAAGCCAATGCCTAAAATCCCTGGTGGTCTATGGCCATGCCACTCTGAACATGCCCAATCTCGTCTGATCTTGGAAGCTAAGCAAGGTTGAGCCTGGTTAGTACTTGGATGGGAGATCAGGTGCTGTAGGCATAAAAAAATAATAATAAAATAAAATAAAATCAAATCCCTAGTGGTTGCCCATGGACCTCAGAACAGACTATAAGCTCCCCCCACCGGCCTCTATCAATTCCCAGACCTGTCTTCTACCATTTTCCCCTGGCACAGTGGGCTCCGGCCACACAGCCCCTAGCTGTTCCTGCAACATGCCAAGCCTGGTGTGCTATCTCCTTAAGCCCTTCCACTTGCTGTCAGGACCCACCTCTCCACACAGCTGGCTCCTTCTCACCAGAGAGGCTTCCCCTGGCCACTCAATCAATGCAGTCCCAACCCCTAGACACTCTCCTTCTGGAGTCTCTGGTCTATTTCACTAAACCATTTATGACTATCTAAAATGATCTTATTTGTGTACTTGCTTATCATTGAGCTCCCTCACTAGACTGAAGACTAGTGGTGGCAGAGATTTTGCTGCCTCATAGCTGTATCCTTCCTGTCTAGGGCTGGCCAGTATGTAGGTAGATCTGGAAGCATGGATAGGTACCAGCAGGCAGACTCTGGGGGGGTCCCTCCCCCTCCCTCTGCCACGTAGTACCTGGGCTCCAAGCCCTGGGCCACATCCACCCCAAGGTAATGTGGCCTGGGCAGGTTGGCAAGGTAATGTAGGTTGTGGGCCTGGAAGATGCGAACTATCCCATCTGTGCAGCCGCAGAAGATGAGCTCCTGGCTGACACAGAGGCAAGAAGACAGGGAGACCTGTGGAGGCAAAGGTGACCCAAGTGGTCTTTGTGCTTCCTATGGGTCAGTTCAGGGACATGGGGACTGACTGGAAAGCCTTGGGCCTTCCGAGAAGCCTATAGTTTCTTGGGCCTAAGAAGCCCATCTTAGCAAATTTTAAGATTTTTAGAATCAGGATAGACAGGTACAAATCTGGATAGAGCTATCACAGCTACCTACAGAGGAACTCAGCTATGGGTGAAAAATATCTGTTCAGCAGACTGTGACTTCAGATGGGTCACTTTCAGTAACAGGGTTGAATTTTAGGCTTAAATTGTATTCCCTGTTACTTAAAAACAACTTCACAGAGGTTATACTCAAAGCAACATAGAAAAAAACTACTATATACAAGAAGGCCTGTCTATCCCACCAGGACATTCATATAGAAGGGGCAGGAAGTGCCAGAACTCTGGACACAAATTAAGAGTTTTTTCAAATCCACAGGGACTTAATTTATGAGTCACTGAAGACAACTGGTCAGGGGCTACACATCTATCAGTCAAAAGCTTCTGACTTGATTAAAAGCTGCATGAGTTCTAGCAAGAGGATTCAAAGGAGAAAAAAAAAAAAGATGTTTAACCAACTAGGAAAGACAGATAAAACTTGGAATTCTTCCATACACCTGACACCATACCATTAGCCCTAAAGGTGAGTCACAGTGCAGGAATAGAAAAAGTAGGGGAAACTGAGATGCTCAGCCAAACAGGCATCCAAATCTGGAAATGGGAAGACATTATGGACTCAAACTCTCAGATCCTGAAGAAAGTGGTTCTGCAATTGATTCATATATCATCCTTTAGTTTAAAATGCAGTTTTTGTTACAGGCTTTTTTGACTGAAAATTATTGAGTCAATGATACCTTAAATTTAAAAAAAAAAAAAAATGCAGTACTCCTACTAGCTAAGAGTGCTCAATAAAGAAGAGAAATGTGAACTGAATCAAACAGTGATGGGAAAGCAATTGTAACCTTGACCCCCATTACAGGGTACCAGGCACTGTTCCAAATGCCTTACCTATATTACCTCATGTGGCTCTCTTTGTTGACTCTGTGAAGTATTTTCATTTTACAGATGAGGAAACTGAGGCTCAGAGAGGAAAAGTCACTCACCAGAGTCACACAAGCAGAACTTTAAGTCAAACTCAGAGCTAGTATGGTCAACTACCAGGCAGGGACACTGCTGAGTTTCCCTGGAGACCATGTCAAGGAAAGAACGTTTCCCTCATCGATAGCACAGAGGGAAGATGGGGTACCTTCAGGTTGATCCACTTCTCCAGCACCCTCTTCTCGTTGAACTGGCAGAGGAGGCCCGAGTAGGACACACAGAAGGTATTGCCTGCAATCTGGCCCCGGCCACAAGCCACGCCACAGAAGATATTGTTGTGCAGCTCACCCAGGATACCTGAGCGCCCTATGAGGGGCACCGTGCCTGTCACCTGGAGGCACAGCAGGGCACAGTGAGACAATGTCTACATGGCCTAGACCCCAACAAGGTCATGATGGGCCTCTCATGACCAGAGGATACAAAAAAATGAAATAGAAGGACTCTAAGAAATTCTTCCAAGAGGAGGAGAAGGGAAGAAAAAAACAGAACACACACTTCCAGGCAGACTGGCTGGAAGATGGCAATCCAGGGATGAGGTCTGGCCCCAGGGTGCGGGGAGGAGGTGAGCACAGGGGGATTTCCCAGCAGGGCCTGCCAGCTAGCACCTGGAGAGCAGGCCAGAAGTAGAAGCCAGACTCCTGAGAGGCTAAACAGCTCCTGAGATCACTGCCCCCAAATCTCAGAGAAACAGGTGTCCATACTGCCCATGATGGTTACTCCCCGGGCCTAGCTGAGGGGGCGGGGACAAAAAACTCACCTTTGTTTCAGTAGAGACTTCCAAGAACCAGAACCTCACGTGCCGGTTTCCAACTGTGACAAAATAGCTGCTGTCCTCTGAGAAAGAGAGGGCGATGACTCTGCATGATACCTTGTTGGAGGCCACCACAACATCTTTCTGGAAAAATCAGTGCAGAGAAGTTCATACTAGCACTCACCCCACTGGACTATTGCCCTTAGCCTTTGCCTTCAGCCCTGTGTCCTCCTGCTCTCCCCAGTTCCAAGTCTGTTTTCCTTGGGCCCTCCAGTGAGCTGCTTTATGGGAAAACCTAGGTGTGGCACTCTTATCATTCCCACTACAGAGGAGACTGAGGCTTGGAAAGGTTCCCATGTGACTAAGTTGGAGAGTAAGCTCTCCAAGGGTCCAAGCTCTACAGCTCACACGTGATTGAGGACAGGCAGAGCTGGGAGGTGAGGATGCCACTACCATGGCTGCCATAGATAATGCTCCCACTCTGAGCCCTGCTGAGCTCTTCACAGGATAACTCATGGAATTCCCTCAATATCTCTATAAGGAAGGTGCTTCTCCCCATACTCTGCCATGTTCAGAGGGAGGATGTCATGTGCTCAAGGTCACGTAGTGGGTTATGAACAGAGCCAGGACTTGGTACCCACTTCTGCTGACTCCATGTCCTCCCCTAGCTGTTCCAGTCTTCTATATCAACTCACTGAATTCTTGCAACTCAACCAGGTAGATACTATTACATCCATTTTACAGATGAGGAAAAAGACCCACAGAGAAGTTAAGTCACTTGATCAAGGTCATAGCTGGTCAGTATAAAAATAATCATATATCTCACTAGTTGAGAACTTGTCATATGCCCTACGATAAGTGCCTAGAACAGGGATCAGTATGGAGTAGGTGCTCAATAAACATTTGCTGGATGAATGAGCGCTTTACCAATTCATCTCATTTAGTTCCCCTGATGCCTGAGACTCAGGGCACTCCAGCAGCTGGCTGCCTGCCCACATACCCAACAGTTGGCTCACCTTCCAGTCCCAGACATTGAGTACCATGTCGTGCTGGTAGCCCATGGAAACGATGTGCTTCATATTGGGGGAAAAGGCCACACAGGCCACGCCGTACTTGTGGCCCAACATCTCCGCCACCTGACTTTTCTCATCCACGTCCCAGATGCGTACAGCAGGCCTGTGTCCATTCTGGGGAAGGTGGGGCCATTACTGCTGCTGAGTTCTGCACGAGGCAGGGCTAGAGGGGCTGGTAGGGCTGAAGTTGGCGTTATCCCTGGGTGTGCCCGAAAGCCACCTCCCCCATCTGCCATGAGGCTTTTCTGGCCCAGGAAGGAGCTATTCCAGGGACTCCCCAGGCCTGATGGGGACAGAAGGAACGGCCTCAATACCCCTCCCTCTCCTCACACTCAATTATGATCATGACTCACCTCCCCCGTCACTATGTACTTCCCATCAGGGGAGAAGGCCAGTGCGCTCAGAGACTTCCTGGGGGCAAGGAAAAGGGATGACCACTGGTTCCAGAGGGTGGGCAGCCAGACCCCAGCCTGGCTGTGCTCACAGCACTCTGCTCACTCCTCGCTCCAAAGCCTGGAAAAGGCCAGGAGAGGTGAGTGCCAGCAGCTCCCACAGAGCCAGTGCTGCCTGTGTGCCCAGCATAGCACGCAGTGTTCATGCATTCCCTGCTACCAGAAGGGGGCAGCGGCACAGGTTCTGTAAAACGAAGGCCCCTTCCTCTTAAAACCCTAAACCCAGATGGGTGGACACTGAATGGGGATCCATCCTTTCCTCTCCTGCTACACAGTGGGCTCCCTAAGACCCACCAGCCCTGTAACCTTGACAAATTCAGATGCGGGAAACGGTACAGATCTGGCCTAACAACGGAGGTGGTGCTGAAGGGAGGATGCTGGCAGACATCACAGAGACAACTGCAGCATGTGCTCCACTGCTAACAGCTCAAGGTGTTCTGGAAAACCCATAAACAATCAACGTGTTTCTCTATGACACTCCCAGCTAGCCTGCATGAGGACTGAATGACCAGACTAGTTTGTATGTTATTTGGCAGGGAGTTTCACTGTTCCTAGACCATGCTGTTTTTGTCTCTCTCCTCTTTCTTTCAATCCTGTTTTTACCCCTGTTCCGTAATAGTCTAGTAACTGTCTCTCTCACGTGAGTTAATGGTGTGCAGATAACTAAGTAAATGCCTCTGAGCAAATCGTTGACAATCTCATAGAACCTTTATCATCATCAACTCAACCCTCTGGTGGCTTCCCATCGCTCCTACAGAAGCGGACAGGGCAAGCTGCCTACCTGATGTTCACTCACCCCTCCTCCCTCACTGAAGGAACCCCGATTTTAATTGGGATGGCAATGTCCCTGCCTAGAGTACATTCCTCACCTCTCTTGTAACTACATAGGTACAGCTACATGACTTAGTCTAGCCAGTGAAAGGTGCTGTGTGTGATTTCTAGAAAAGCTTCTCAAAGAGAACCCTTTGCCCGCCACTCGTTCCCCTTCTGAAAAACATGTCAGCCAGAACTCCACCTGGGGTCATGCAGCGACTTCAAGAACAGAAGGCTCACAATAAGCATGGTGGAACAGAAAGATAGGAGTGGGGGTCCCTGATGCTTGCAGAGACACCGGCCCCCTGGGTACCCACCTCCAGACTTCCTACATGCAGAAGAGCATGGCCTTGTGTTTAAATCACATTTACTATGGGGTTTCTGTTGTCTGTAGCTACTTCCAACTGACTGTCACATGCCCTGACCTTGTGCCCAGCCCTCTGCCAAATGCTGTATGGGCATCGCTACACTGATTCCTCACACTCGCTCCATGAAGTCAGGATTCTCATTAGCTGGTTTTGGGGATGAGGAGACATAAACACAGGGAAATTCCCTGCCCAAGGTTACCTAACCAGACAGTGCAGAGCCTTGGCCTTGAGGTCAGAGGTTCCCAATCCTGCATGTCAGAATTCCCTGGGGAGTTTTTACAAACTGCCAAAGCCACGCTAAGACTAGTGAGTAAAAGTCTGGTGAAGAACAGGATAATATCTGCAGAGTTTCAGAGAAAGTTCCCTTCAGAGAAAGTTCCCTCACTAATCACAAAGGGGAAAAGAGAGGCTTCACAGCGGGGAAGCTTGACAGACGCTACCTCAATCAAGGGTTCAAAGTGAACACCACCAGTCATGGGAGAGATCAACATCATGAACTTCCTGATAGAATGTACTGAGAAGAACACAGCATTCCTTCTGAGGTGTTCCTGACAAAGACGCAGACCTTGAATCTATCTATGAGGAAACGTCAGACAAACCCAAATGTTGACACATTCTACAAAATGCCTGGCCTGTAATCCTCAAAAGTGTCAAGGTCACAAAAGTCAAGAATAGATGGAGGAATGGTTTCAGACTGAAGGAGAGTGGAGACAATAATACGCAACGCATGATTCTGGACAGAATCCTTTCCTATAAAAGACATTCTTAGGACAAATGGTGAAACTTGAATGAGAAGTAAATAATAGTGATGTACCAATTTTAATTTCCTGATATTGCTGAATGTATTGCAGTTCTGAAGGACCATGTAATTTTTTTTTTTTTTCAGGAAATACACGCCAAAGTGTTTAGAAAAACAGGGGCATCTTATCTGCAGCTTACTCTCAAATGGTTCAGAAAAAAATGATTATGTATGTAGACAGAGAATGATAAAGCAAAAGTGGTAAGATGTTAACATTTGGAGAATATGGGTGAAAAGTATACATGTACTCTTTGTACTATTCTTCTAAGTCTGAAATTATTTAAATATAAAAAGTTTAAAAAGTTGCCAACGATCAGGTCGTACTCCAGGCCAATGACTAGGCCTTCTCTGGGAATGAGGCCCAGGGATCAGGTGACTCTGAGAATGCAGCCAGGGTAAAAACCTTGACTCTGGCCACACCACTCCTAAAACAGCTCTATTGGTGGTTGAGAGAGGACCCTTTCCATGCCATCTGAGTCAGATCAAGGTTACCTACTCCACTGTCTACAGTAATCAGGAAGGCAGCAGGGAGGACGCGAGCTCAGACAAAGGTCATGAAGCTCCAATCCATAGCTGCCACATGGGAATGTGGGCCCCGGGGGCCAGAATCTCTAATTTTCCAAAAATGAAAGAGACATATGGATTTTTATGAAAAAAAAACTTTAAATATCGTCGACTAAGTCCAATCTTTAAAATGCACTGTGTAAACAAATCTGTGGCCCTTTGCAATTGTTGCCTTACGAACACATTAACAATAGGAGGGTAGCTATTATATTTCAGTGGAAGTCAAGGTTCAAAAAGAAGTGTCTCACCTGATATCACATAGTGAATAACCTCTTGATTCAGGACTGGAACCCAGTTCTGCCCTCACTACCAGTGACAGAACTCACGGTCAGGAGCCAATGACCCAAGAAGCCCCTTCCAAGAGGAAATTTGTATCTGCTATACCAATAGAGACCTGCCATATCTTAAGGACTGTAAGGGAATGAGAAAACCCACATCTTATCTATCCACCTAGAGAACCAGGCCACAGGAGTTATGCCAGACATGCAGTCCCTCACAAAGATCACAACCCAATTGGGACCAAAGTCGCGGGATGACACAGTGATCAATCAGTCCCAACTTGGGTCTACTCAAGGCCAAAGGCCTTCTCAGTAAAGGGGCAGCTGGAGGGATCTTTCTGAATCATATTCACTCATGAAATAATAAGTGCCATCAATGTGCTAGATACTGCTCTAAGTGAAAGAGACATAGCAATTGACTAAAAGAAAATCCCTCAGAGATCTCACACTGTGGAAGGGAGACAGACAGTGAATATCATAGTGAGGAAATTAAATATTGTATGAGAAAGGAGTATATTTGGTAGAGAAAAGTAAAACAAAGAAGAGAGATAGAGCTTCCTGGAAGGCTGGGGTGTGGAAAGCATATCCTTGGCCTATAAATCCCCTAGTGGCTTCTCTTTGCAATCAGAATCCAACTCTGTCCCTAAGGCCCATCTGATGAGGCTTCTGTCTCTTCTAGACTCATCTCCCCCTTAGCCACTCCTCCATTCCAGGCACATGAGTCCCTTGCTGCTCCTCAAGCAACCTGAGATTTTTAACCACTGCCAGGCCTTTGCCCTTGATGTTCCCTCTGTCTGAAGCACTCTCTCCTCACTTTCACGAGTCACCCCCTCACTTTTTTCAAGTCTCAACATCAGGGAGGCCTCCCCAGAGCCCTCTGATATGGCTCTTCCTCGACTCTCTGCCTGCAAATCTGCCCTAACACATCCCCCATCATTTCCTTCATAGCAATGGTCACAGTGGGCTTACCAACCAATTAATTCAGTCTGTCTCCTTCACTGAGCTGTCAGCTCTATAAAGAGCAGGGATTCTCATCTCTTTTGTTCACTGCTATGTCCCCAGCACCAGGGACAGTACCTAACACAGAGCAGACACTTCGTAAATGTTGCTGAGCTGATGGGTGAGTGAATGAGTGAGTCACCCACCCAGGAGCACTTCCATGCAGTGTGGGGAAGGGGAGATGTCCCAGGACCCTGGTCCCAGCCCTACCCCTTACCCAGGCCCCAGCCTACCTGGCAGTGTTAAAAATGTGCTGTTGCTTGTTTTCCTTGGGATCCAAGATCACGACCACACAGCTGGGGAGAGAGAAGAAAATGTGCCCAAACTAAGGGGAGGACTGAGGTTCAGGGATGATTCTGTTCCCAACAGAAGATAGCCTGCACATAGACAAGGTTCCCTCAGGGCAGAAGATTCTCTCTCTGGTCACCTCTTCCTCCAGGTGTTTATGCTGAGGATTCTAGGGCACTTCACATTATTATTAATACATTCTTAAATAGAAACCAACACCTCCTCTGCAACTACCCTGCCATGCTTGGGCTAATAAAGATTTTATGTGTACAACCTCTTTAAATCCTCACAACTGCCAAGTAAGGTCAGGAATCTTAGTCCCATTTTATAGATGAGGAAACTGAAGCCCAGAGAGGGAAAGTCCTTTGCCCAGGTCTACCCAGTATGGATATGAATCCAAAACTGTCAAATTTAAGAGCCTGCCCTTATACTCTAACCTGTACTGCTTTCTTCCCCAAGACTCACTAACAGATACTGTTCACCAGGAATGATCATGGGTATGCCCCACCCTGCCATGGTAGGGTGAGGGGGGTCCCTTTGGTGCCTAGAATAGTGTCAGGCTAGATCGGTATTTGTGGAATAAACAGTTGCAGAATGTCCTTCAGTCTTCTCAACTACTCAAGTGGAGGGTATCACTATTTTTGTTTTACAGACAGAAGCAGAGGCACAGAGAGGGGCACACAGTAGAGCAAGGATATAAATCCAGGTAGTCTAATACTACAGCTTGGGTGTTAACTACCCATCTTTCCCATAATCGCTGCCACCTCCCAACCTGTAGTCACAATGAGGCTTTCACAACGCTCACTACATGTACTGTTCTAGACAGATGGGCCCATGGAATCCTTTCTACAGCCCTCTGAGGTAGGCGGTATTATTTGCATTCTACAGATGGAAAAGCTGAGGCCCACCCACTCACTCACCCTGCTAGGTAGGCCACATGGCCTGTGTTGGGGTCACAGGTTAAGCCGCTGCTGTTCTGGGCTGTGATGCCGAGCACCCTCTCCAGTGACACCTGCAGGGAAAAGGCTCAAGTCAAAAGCACCTGCCTCAGCATCCCCCATGTGGCATAGCCATCTCAGCTACCCATTCAGTTCCTATTATATTCAACACACTCACTGAGCTTCCATGGCCGTCTATCAGCAGCTAACACTTGTCTTCCTCAACATTCCTTTGACAAATACACAGTGCCAGGTAAAGGGCACAGAATGGTGAGGAAAACAGGAAAAAATCCCTGCCCTCCTAGAGCTCACATTCTGGTGGTGATGGGATGAAGGACATTCCAAGAAAATGAACAGAAAAAATATGCAAAATAGATATCAAGTGATGTTAGAAGCAATAAAGAAAAACAAAGCAGGGAAGGAAATTGAGAGCACAGGGGAAGGGGAGAAGGCCTCACTGAGAAGGTGACCTTTGAATAATTTCCAAGTATTTTATGTAGATTAAAGACTTGAAACCTCACAACGCAAGAAAGAAGGCACTATTATCAGCCCCATTTTACAGATGAGGACATTGAGGCCCAAGGTCCCACATCTGCAGAGTGGCAAGGTGCGGATACAAACCCAGGTAGTCTGGCTCCAAAGCCAGCACTTTGGGCCCTGAAGGAGAGACACAGCAGTGAGAAAAAGTGGACAATGTCCAGTCTCTCATCAAATGTATAGTCTAGAGGTTCAACAACTAAAGAAACAAGTGAATAATCACATTTAAAATTTAAAAACTCACTAAGCAAAGTGAGTTAAATAGCATTACCCATCATGGCTGAGCAAATTTAGAGTATGGACTCACAGAATTATGGTATTTTCATATTTTGAATAGACTAGTTTCTAATTATTATAAAGTAAAACATTCTCAAGCAAGTCTTTGGCTTCAGAAATAAAAAAGCAAAAAAAGGACAGTAGTAGCTAACATTTATTGAGCATTTACTAGGAGCCAGGCACTGTTCGAATACCTATAACTATTAACTTATTTAATATCTTCAATAATCCTGTGCTTTGGTCACTATTGTCATCATCACTTCCGTCTTGCCGATGATGAGGAAACAGAGGCCCAGAGGCCTTGCCCAAACAAGAAAGAGCAGTGCCAGGACTCTAACCCAGGCAATGCCACTCATGTTTTTTTTTTTATCTGTCAGCACTACTGAGCATTAGTATAATTGGTCATTTTAAGACTAGGTCTTTTGCAAGCCAGGTGGACTCTGCACCACCAAACAAGGAAAATAAATGATATCAATGACCTAAAATACACAATCATAACAGTAGTACCTAACACTAAGAGTATTTGCAATGTGCCAGGTGTTGTTCTGAGTGCTTAAGATAAGTGACCTCACTTAAGCCTCACACATACTCTATGAGAATATTTATACTATTTTCCTCATTTTACAGGTGGGGAAATTGAGACATAGAAAAATTCCAAAGAGGAAGATTTTAAGGTTTAAGCCCAGGCAGTCTAGGTCCAGAGGCTGCGCTCTAACCCATATTGCTTACTGCCTCTCTGAAATTGCTATTGTTATTCCTCTATTTCAGGCGACTCCAACCCCCAGGCCGCACAGCAAGAGGTGAGTGGCTGGAGGGAGAGTCAAGTTTCATCTGTATTTGCAGCTGCTCCCCAGTGCGGGCTAGCATCACTGCCTCAGCTCCACCTCAGATCATCAGGCATTAGATTCCCATAGGGGGCACCAGTCCCTGGTGCCAAAAAGGTTGGGGATCACTCCTCTATTTTATATATAGTTCAGAGCTCCCAAGGCACTTTCAGGAGAAACATAGAAGATAAGGGCTATGAAGTACAGAGATTAAGGTGGGTGTCTGCTTTAGGCTGGGGTTGAGAATTGAGGGACGAAGAGCCAGCCAGGTAGACTGCAGCGAACAGCCCAAACGGAAGACTCACCAAACACAATGGCTTGGAGGTGGGCAAGAGCTTGGCGCCTGAGGAAAACAGAGAGCAGGACAGCGTGACTGAATCTTTTTGAGGGGATGGATGAGGGAGGTACGGCCAGAGAGGTGGGCAGGGGCCGCCTGACCAAGGTCTTTCAGCCAGGAGTGGGTGATATAATCAGAGTGCCGCAGGAAACCACAAGCAGGAACAAGATCCACCAGCAGCTACCAGTTATCCACCTTTTATTTGGACTCTGTGCTAAGCAGTCACACAATTTTATTTCTTCTTGCATCTCCATGGTACGGTTATTGTTATCTCTATATTATAAAAATAGACTTTGAGGCTCAAGGAGTTGGAGAACAATTTTTTAAATTGCTGCTGTGCTAATGGAATTTCCTCTGCCTACTCTAAAATCGCCCCCGTTGTTTCTGTGTCTTAGGACTTAGGGAACCGTTCTGTACGCCCTCCTCCCAAGCAGTGCTGCTGAGATTTTACAAATATTACATCCCTCCAAAATTTAGGGTGGCAATATGGAATAAGAATCCCATCTTGGTAAGGGAGAAGGAAAGATAAGGCGGGAAGTGAGAGAAGGCGGGGTACAGCTTAGGAAAAGTTGGGACAAGTAGGACACAGGACGCTAAAGACCCAGTGGGGGAGAGGTCAACAACAGTGGGAGGGTCCAGAGTGACGTTTAAAGATTGAAGGAATAAACATGCAAGAAGGCGGGACTAGGAGATTAGAACTAAAAGGCCCTCCAAGGGCTGAGGGTGGAGCCAGAGGTTAAAAGGTGGGGCTAGGAATGACTGATGGCACCCGAAAGAGGACATGGGTAAAGGGCGGGGCTTAGGAACAGCGGGGAAGAGCCGCCTGAGGGAAAAAGCCGAGAGCTCATAGGCGGGGCCAAAGATCTACTGGCAGGACCAGGGGAGGGCAGGGCAAGAAGCTCCTCACCCGGTTCTGCACCGTATCCTCGGGCGCCGTGGGGAGTCGGGTCCGTCGCCGGAGGCAGAGCGCTGGAGCGGGGGGCGGGGAGGACTGGCCCCTCCGCGCTGGAACCCCCGCCATGACGGATGGCAGCTTCTCGACTGCATCGTTCCGCGCGTAGCCTCCGGGCCCCAAGGTAGCCATCGTCGAGCCGGAGCCGGGCGACCGTTACTCAACCACCGCCACGACCCACTTGAATAACGAACAGCCGCGGGAAAGCCGGCGCCACTGCCCATTGGATGTGGTAGCCGCCGGTCTGGCCAATCTCCGGGCTGCCCAGAGGCACTTTTGGCCAATGAGGGCTAAGAGGCGGAAAGGGGTGTCTGGCGGGGAGGAGCCACAGCTAGTCTACGGGTGGTCGATCGAGCATGGTTGCGTTTTCTATCCAGTCTGTGTTTTCATCATTCACTGAAAAATAGTGGTTTTAACTTTTACGTGGCTAAGACCAAAGCCGCCTCGTCTCGCTTTCTGCTGCCGCCCCAGTGGCGGTCGAAAGAGACTGACGAGTTGGCTCAGGCTCCGAAACGCTGTGACTCAACCTAACCCCAAAATCGTGTAGCTAGAAGCGGTATTCGCTTCTTCCCCGCTCACCGCGTGACCAGGGCGTAGCTGTGGTACCGCGGAAGGGCGGGTAATACGCAGGCGCTCTCTTCCCGCGGCACGTGAGATGAGGCACTGCTGGCCCTCTCGTGAGGCAGGCGGAGAGCGCGCAGGCCGGGCGAGGTTCGGCGGCTCCTAGCGACGTACGAAGTGCGGCTGAAGACCGGACAAAATTCAGCGTGGCTGGACAGCCATGCTCAAGCACTGCTGTGCTCCGAACTGTTCCAATACTGCCAGCCGGCTAGGTGCGGACAACCGCCCTGTGAGCTTCTACAAGTGAGCGCAAGCGCGGGGCGGGGCTTGCAGGGAGGCAGGGCCCTATGGGGGGCGGGGCCAGAGGATAAATACAACTGTCTGGCACCTGGTCCAGCTGGCAGGTCTGTGTACAAGCAGGTTTAGCAGGTTAAAGAGACGGTATCTCAGCATTTCACCAGCAAGCACGGCACATACAAAGGTGCAGATGTGTGAAACAGCAGAGCTAGCCAATTAACTACAGTTAGTGAACAGGGCGGGCAGAAGAAGGGGAGTGCTGTGTAGGGAAAAATAAGGTTGAGCCAGTATCTGTAAGAGCCTTCAGCTGTCAACGCGCCATTCCCACGAATTTGAGGCATCTCAAACTCAAAACATCTGAAACCGGGCTCCTGATCTTGTCTGCCTCAAAACCTTGCACAACTTTTCCTGTCTCAGTTAATAGCTTATTCCATCCTTCCTGTTGTTCAGGCTAGAAATCTTAGAGTCATCTTTACCTCTTCTCTTTCCTCTCACTTGAGAAAGTAAAAATTAGCTTGAACTGTAAAAACAAAAACAAAAAAACTGCATCCCCATTTATTTGGCTGGAATAACAGACACGGAAAAAAGCCAGATAAAGAGTTAATAGGAAAAATATTTCTATATTTTTCTCAGGGACATGCTGCAGATGTAAAGTGACACAGCTCCCCTTCTTTTAGTGACCACTGCATTCTTACTAGGAAACTTTGTTCTCTAAAATCATAGATTATCACAAACTTTGCTCTTTGAAGTTATATCAGTAAGAATGAAACATCTCACTTATAACGCCTGGGGGAGTTAAGTCGCTTTGACACAGAGAAGCAGCCTCTATTTACAATCCAGGTGCAGAGCTTTGGGTAAGGCATTTCTGGACACAGTGTTCCACATCTATCTAAACTTTATTGCTTCCAAGGGGACAGGACCTTGGGCCCACTTCATAATCCAGACTTGATATTTATTCCCTTACACACAGTTCTACTTTGCTTTGACCCTACCCACTTTTATTTACATCTCATATAAATATCACCCTTCTCCTAAATAATATCTGTCTTTTCCTTTGTTTGGTGAGACACCCCACAGTACCTCTGGTATGCAGTCTCCCGCATTGCTGTGGTAAATAAACCTGACGTTGTCGGACTACAGGTTTGTTAGTCTAACGGGGCCAGGACACAAGAGTATATGCTGTTGGCTCTCCCTTCCCTTTAAAATCTAACTAGAATTGACCACTTCTAACTTCCTTCTCTGCCCCACCCTAGTCCTAGCCATCATCACCTGCCACCTGCACTATTTTAGTAGCCTCTTTGTTGGTCAACCTGCTTCCACAGTTTGTTCCCCACATGCAGTCACAGGGAACCAGTGAACACCTGAGTCAGATCAGGGCCCTCCTCTGCTCAGATCCCTCTCCTGGCTTCCATTTCACTCTATAAAAGACAAGAAGGTAAGGCTAAAGTAGGCAGTAAGCAGGCCTATAAAGCCCTACAGGAACTAGATCCCCAATACTGGCATGACCTCATCTCTCTCCTGCCCCTTACTCACTCTGCTGCAGTGTCATTGGCCTACTTGATGCTCCTCTAGCACACCAGGAACATCGTTGCCCAGGGCCTTTGCTCGTGCTGTTCCCCCTTTCCCCCTTTTATTTTTCCCTTTAACGTCGCTAACTGGCATACCACATATTGTCTCCCGCACTAGACTGTCTGTCAGCTCCATGAAGGTGAGGATTTTTGTCTGTCTTATTCTCTTTTGTGTCCCCCACGCCTAGAACAGTGCCTGGCACATAATGGGTGCTCAGTGCATATCTACTGGATGAATTCAATGAATGCATTTCAAATGGGCTCCCCAGGAAACCCAGCAGTCCAGGTTCCTTGAGCGACCCTGGTACAGGGTAGGAGGATTGCAGAGGAGTCTTTAAACCTAAATCAGTGTGTCTAGATTTGCTTTTTAAAATATATCACTCTGGCACCATTTGTTAATTCAGCAACTCTGAGCGTCTCCTGGAGTTAGCAAGCCCCTGCTGAATACAAATCTTGTTCCTGACAGATCTTGTTCCTGCCCTGAAAGAACTCACTGATAGGTGAGGGGTCAAAATTGAAGAACTGAATACACAATTTGGGCATCATCCATAATCCTTTTCTTTAGTACCATCGCCCCCAATCTAGTGCATTAACTCATCCTTTGACTCTACCCTCCAAACACATTCCTATCCTGCAACAATCACAACAAAACCCCTAACACCTTTACAATGCAGTTATAAATGCAAATGGGAAAATCTTAATTAAACTAGTAGGAAATAAGAAAAAGAAAACTCATGTTCCCGGTCTGACAACTTCTCACCTCTGCTGTCATAGCATAGTCCAGGTTGCCATCATCTCTTAATGAGACACTGTTATAGCTGTTTGCTGATCTCCCTGCTTTCACTCTTACCTCCCTTACAACAACATACTTACTTAGACATCACTCACTGTTTGCCAGGCTCTGTTCTAAGTGTTTACATATAATAATGAGAAGAACAATGACAACTGTACATAGTAGCCAGATGACTTTATAAAAATCAGTTTATGCCTGTGTTATGTAAGTCCCACCAGTGGCTGTCAGGCTGTTTCTCAAACAGGCTAATCCATTTCCGCCTCAAATCCCACCCCTGAGTCAGTCTTGCAGAAGCCACTTAACTGAGAATTGGGTGAGGAGCAGTTTCTCAAGGAGATTCAGGAGAGGGCATGGATGCCAGGTAGGAACAAGGTGAAACAAATTGAGGGAAGTGGCTCCCAGGGAATAACTTAAAAGCCTGCCCAACAGCCAAAGGAAACAGTTCTGTTTTAGGCCCCTTCAGGAACAAATGACAGTCATCTCTGATGGAGGAGGGGAATTGCATCTGGTTGGCAGTAACAAAGTCCTGAAATAATAGTAGCTTAAAGAAATTATGGGGTGTGTAGGAATCAGCATGGTTAAGTTATGTTGCAGTAACAAACTCACAAAATCTCAGTGGCTTACTATAACAAAGGTTTATTTCTTGTTCACCCTATGTCCTTTGCAGGTCATTTGTGACCTTACTTTATACTTTCTTAATTGGGGATTCAGGCTAAAGGAGATGCCTTTACATGGAATATTGCTGGTGTTGTGGGAGGGGGAGAAGAAAAAGTGGAGAGAATCATCAGTAGCTCCTGGCAAATTATACATTTAGAAGTGGCCCATTGTCACTTTTACTCCTTTGGTCAAAATAAGTATATGGCAAGCCTCGGATTAATGGAACGAAGATGTGTAATTTTCATGTGGGAAAGGGCAGCAAGTATTTTGATACAGTCTACCACAGGATTTATCTTTCCATCATATAAAACAAGTATGGAGGTTGACAGACCAGCACCGGCGTGGAGGCTCCCACAGTCATCAGGGATGAGGATCCTATCTTTCTGCTCTGTCATCCTTAGCCGGCCATTTCCATCTAAGATGGCTGTGTGTCACAGCCATCATACTCTACCATTCCTAGTAGGAAGAAAAGGGAAGGGAGGAAGAGCAAAAGGAATTCAACTCTAAAATGAGTCATCCCCTTTTACAAAGTCTTCCCAGAAATCCCACCCAATTTTGGGTTCTTTATCATTGGTCTGGGAAATGTAGTCATTTAGGGGGATCTTTAACCGCCTGAAGAAATTTTGAGTTATGTTATTAAGGAAGAAAAGAACTTCTAGCAGTTATAGGTAAGATGACCAACGAAACTAAAATATTCTATAAAAAAGGAGGACACTGGCTGACCACTTAAGACGGATATTTAGAGAGGGCTATTGCCAATTATAAATGTTGCCGTCTAGAGGAACAAAAGAGAATAACAAGACCAAATTAGAAAGAAATGGGTTTTTTTTGTTGTTGAGGTTGTTGTGTTTTTTGCTTTTTTAGTGATATTCATTTTCCTCCTTTGCCCCAGAGCTGCTCTGATTCCATTTGAGAACCCCTTTGCATTTAAAGTGCCATCCCAGATGTTTCACATAACTTGAAAGTATTCATTGGCCAAGACTTA
Source organism: Pteropus medius (assembly GCF_902729225.1). NCBI lineage: Eukaryota > Metazoa > Chordata > Mammalia > Chiroptera > Pteropodidae > Pteropus > Pteropus medius. The sequence continues at coordinate 531,150 of NW_024352839.1, forward strand.
GTTATGTGGTCTCACCTAGCGGCAAAGGAAAATGGGAAACAGTCTTTTAGCACGGCATATTATGGCCTCAATAAATTTGGAGTTTTGTTAGTAAGGAAAAGGAGGAGAGTGGATAAGGAGTAATCAGTTGGAAGTCTTGGCCCCAGAGGGGTTGAGAAGTGCTTCTGCAAGAGATTTCCTGTATGTGTACAGGCAAAATGGGGCTGGTGAGAGCATTTGGATTCCACACTGAGTCTAAAAGGACTGCAGCAGCCAGAGTTCCTGGCTGTGGGCCTTGGGGTTCTGGTCTACGGGTGCCATCGGGTGTCACAGCTCTTTTCTGAGTCAGCTCTTCCGTTCTCTTTCTCCAGCTGCTCCCTCCTTTCTCTGTCTGCCTTTTGCCTGAGAAATCTTGCTCCCATCTCTGTCCATCTCGTCCACCTCCTCTCCACTGGTGGCCTCTTTATTTTTATTTTTTTATGTGTCCTTCCCTGTGTTTCTCTATGCAAATACAAGCAAATCTGAATATATGTGCTTATTTCCTTCTTTATTATTGTACTAGTTTCCTATGGCTTCTGTAACAAACTTGGTGGCTTTAAACAACAGGGATTATTCTCTCACAGTCTATATCAGTTTTACTGAGCCAAAATCAAAGTGCTGGCAGGGCTGCATTCCCTGGGAGGCTCTAGGGAAGAGTCTGTTCATTGCTTCTTCCAGTTTCTGGTGTCCACAGGCATTCCTTGGCTCACTCCACTCTCTGCCTCCATGGTCACATCACTTTCTATTCTTTTGTCGTAATTTCTTCTGCCTCCTTCTTTAAGGGAATGCATTTAAGGCCAACCTGGATGATGAGCTAGGATAATTTCCCCATCTCAAGATCCTTAATCCTATTTTTTGTCACAAAACATAATATTCATAGGTTCTAGGGACATAGATATCTTTCGGAGACCATGATTCAGCCTACCACAATAACTAAAAGCTAGTATATTCTATTTGGAACCTTGTGTTTTTCACAGAGTATATGCCTAACAATAGCGTGTCAGTTCCCAGAGTGCTTCCACAGTCTATTTTAGAGCTGTTTAGTACTCTTTCGTGTACATGTGTCTGAGTTTATTTACCCTTTCTCCTATAGATGGTATTGTCCCCCCACTCTCTAATACTTCTACTCTTCCTTTTTAACAAAGAGAGCAGGCCTCATAGCCCTCAGCAAGTAAAGGTATCCCAGTGTTTTTATGGTTCACTTCTATTTATGGAATTGATACTGGTTTTCCATTTGCAATTTTGTGTAAAGTTTCTCTTTCAGATATCTTTAACACTTGAATTTGGTCAGTTTTAAGAAAAATATTAAGTCAAAGGTGGGATGTGGATGACTGACTGTAATAGTTATGCTGCATAGCAAACTATCCCAAAATTTAGCAGCTTAAAATAAATCTGTTTCTGGGAGCAGCCACAAGACAGACTGGCCAGAACTTAATCATGTGGCCACCTCTGACTGCAAATGAAGCTGGAGAACGAGGTTTTTATTGTGGATAGCCTTGAACCCAGGTCTAAATAGAAAATGTATTCCTTTATAGATTTTGGGGACAAGTGGCACCAAGGCGGTTAGGAGTGGTGGGGGCTCCCCTAGAGGCTGCTTTATCAGATAATCCCTACCCACTCCCACTGGGAAAGCTTTTATTTAGTTCGTTTTTTAAAAAAACTCTTTTCAGTTTTAATTTTTAATTGTGGTGAAATACACAGAAACAAAATCTACTGTCTTAACTATTTTTAACTGTACAGTTCTGTAGTATTAAGTATATTCATATTATTGTGCAGCCAATCTCCAGAACTTTTTTTATCTTGCAAAACAGAAACTCTATACTCACTGAACAACTCCCAGTTTCCCCTTCTCCCTGGTTCCTGGCAACCACCAATCTAGATTCTGTTTCCATGAATCCGAATACTCTAGATACTTCATATAAGTGAAATCCTATAGTATTTGTTTTTTTGTGTGTACGACTGGCTAATTTCACTTACTATAATGTCCAAAGTTTTATCCATGTTGTAGCCGAATAATACTTAATTGTATGTATATACCACATTTTGATAATTCATCCATATGTTAATGGACACTGGGTTTCGTCCACCTTTTGGCTATTGCAGATAATGCTGTTATGAACATGAGTCTGCAAATATCTCTTCAACACCCTGCTTTTATTTCTTTTGGGTCTGTATCCAGAAGTGGAATTGCTAGATCAAATGGTACTTCTGTTTTTTATTTTTTGAGGAACCGCTATACTGTTTTCATAGAGGCTGCTTCATTTTACATTTCCAAACAGTGCACAGGGTTCCACATCCTCGCCAACACTTGTTATTTTCTGTTTTGTTTTTTTTTTTATTTTATAGTAGCCATTCTAATGGTTACGAAGTGATATCTTGTGGTTTTGATTGGCATTTTCCTAATGATTAGTGACATTAAGCATCTTTTCATATGCTGATTGGCCATTTGTATATTTCCTTTGGAGAAATGTCTATTCACATTCTTTGCCCATTTTTAAAGGGGCTAATTGTTTTTGTTGTTGTCTAAAAACTTTAACAGGAGTTTTCAAACATACACAAAAAATAGAGTTGTATAAATGAATCCTCATGTATCCATCACTCAGTTTTACCAGTTGTCAACATTTTGCCAGTCTTTTTCATCCACCTTTCTCCCTCATACACCTTTAATGCAGTATTTTAAAGTAAATTCTAGACTTTAGGTCTTGTACCCATAAATATTTCAGAATGCTTTTCTAACAGGTGTCTATTTTTAAAGCATAAATAACAATTATCTCACCTAGCAAAGTTAATTTCTCATAATTATCTAACATCTAATTCAAGTTCAGTTTTCCACAACTATGTTAAAATGTCTTTTTACAGAGTAGTTTGTTGCAAAACGAGGTTCGCATCCTGCATTTGGGTTGCTATTTCTTAAATCTCTTTTAATCTATAACCACCCTACTCCATTCCACCACGAATGTAGAATCTCCCACATTCTAGAGTTGTCCGATTTTATAAACTGCTCCCTCAGTTTCATGTGGAGAAACAGACTGTGGCAGGGAGTGGCAGTGGGCAGGGAGAACAGGAAGGAGGCTGCTGCAAAAACCATCTCCAGAAAAGGATGGAGGCTGAATGGGATGAGCAGCAGAGGTGGGAGAGGCAGGTTGATGCTGGGTGTTTAAAAGGTGGAGCGGAAGAATGCAATATGGGTAGGAGGTAGAGAGAGTTTGAGTGGGATGCAGAGGTTTGGAGTCCAGGGAGCTCTGGGTGGGAGTGTTCTCAGGGAGTAGTGGGGTTGGACCTGATATGGCGACCCCCTCACCTGGCAGGTACCCACTGAAGGATGGACCCCAGCTGCAGGCCTGGCTGCGGCACATGGGCTGTGAGCACTGGGTGCCCAGTTGCCACCAGCACCTGTGCAGCGAGCACTTCACACCCTCCTGCTCCCAGTGGCGCTGCGGTATACGCTACTTGCTACTGGATGCAGTGCCCTCCATCTTTTCTGGGGCACCAACAATCAAGGTAAGCACTGGGAGGTCTCGCTGCTGGAGGCTGACCATGTCCCCCAACCCCGCCCCCCCCACCCCCCACGTTCCCCACCTAGGAAATTACCTGTGGAATCTGATCCCTAGCCCTCATCTCCTGAGGGAAGTCCCTCCTAGAGACTGACCCTTAGCCATCCCCTTCGGAGGGAAGTTCTCTCCTAAAGTCTAGCCTTACCTGAGGGAAGTCCTCCTTGGAGTCTGGCCTTCCCCCAAGTCTTCCCTCCTGAAGAAATCCCCTTGGAGTCTGCTCTCCACCCCATGCCTTGTCTTCCAGAAGCAATGGAGTCCTTGAAGCTACACAAAAAGCCTCTGCCTCCGCAGGAGGCCTCGTCCCTGTCTCTGGGCCCAGCTGTCAGGGCACCTGGCCCTATGCACCAGGTGATGCTGGGACCAGCATCCGGAGACCTGGAGGCCACGGCTGCCAAGTTCCTGTTCCCCTTGATTATTTCGCAGGCTCCTGCAGGGCCACGCCCTGGAGTCCCCGCCAAGCACCCCCAGGCTGGACTAGGCTCGGCCCTGGGAGTGCTCCAGTCCAGCAGCAGGCGCAGAGGCTGCAGCAGTGCCAGGAACGGCAGCAGGTGCAGCTTAGGGCTCTAGAAGAGCTGGCACAGCAGCTGTGCAGGGAGAGCCTGGTGGCGCAGGCCTGCGGGGGCCTGCTGCACAGGGTGAGTGCTGCCTGTCCGGCCCACACAGCATGTGTGTTTTCATTTAAGCTACAGCATAATATTTAAAAATCAGAACATTTGACCCATTTTCAAATTTCTGGCTTTTCTTGGGGAAAAAAAAAAATAAATCTGGCAATGCCAAGCAATTATTGGGTCAGATGAGTAGCTGTTTCATTTATTAATATTTAAGGAGCCCTTACTCTCTGCCAGACAGTTAATAACTTACTGAAAACTCACTATGATTTTGATACTTGTCCCCATTTTCCAGATGAAAAAACTGAGGCACAGAATGATATGGTAACTTGCCAAAAGTCAGGCAGCCAGTAACTACCCAGAGCCAGGATTCAAACCACATTCTGGCCCTAGAGGAGGTCCGCCTGTGCCCTTCTCTTGGAGAGTCCCTGGCTCCTATAGAGCTTGAATTTGCAACCCTTCTACTCGAGTCCCCCATACCCTATCTAATCCCTTTTGCCACTCTATTTTACTGTTGAGTATTTTGAGAGTGGGGAGGGGTTCATGTCTTTAAAATGCAAAGTTTGACCAGGCTTTTTCTCTGCTTAAAACCCCAAGGCCAAGCTTGAGGTCCCAGGGCTCTGGCCTTTCCTGGTTTCAGAAAGAGGCCCCACAGTACCTCTGAGCTAAGGTGTCTCAACCTGACAGCCAAGGAGTTGGACATGGCCCACAGATATTGTCTGTATGACTTCAACAATGCGTAAAATAATTTCTGGTCTTTCCTGAAGGCTCAGCAGATCTAGCAGCACTGGGTTCATATTCCCAGTTAGTAGAAGTCAGCTGGAGCCGCAATGTGGCTGCCCCTGGAGGCTTTATACTCGATACCATGGCCTGAATCATGCTGGGGTACTAGAGGGACATACAGTGGGGCAAGGACAAAGCTCAGGCTCAGGCCTGGGGCTCTTCATGAAGCCTGACAGGGCCCCTGGACTTAGCGCTTTTCTCTGCCTCCCCTTCCCAACTTGATCCCTGTGTCTTGATCTCCTCTTTCCTCCACATTCATCTTTGTCTTTCTATCCCCAATCTCTTCTCTCATTTATCTCTCCCTTTCCCCATGTCTCTTCATCTGAATCTTTCTGTGTCCCCCATATGTATGTCCTGTCTCTCTTACCCTACATTTCTCCTGTCCCCTGCATCTCTCTCCGTTTCCCTATACCTCTTTGCTCCCCCACAAATGCCACTCTGGCTCTCATATCTGTTTCCCTGTTTCTTCATCTCTCTCTACCCACATGTCTCTGTTTCCTGATACCTCCCTCCCACCTTGGCCTCCCTGTTCCTCATCATTCTCCCCTTCTTCCCTCCCCCCATGCCCCTGTCTTATCCATCTCTACCACTTATTTGCCTGGGACTACCCAGTTCTTTGGACCTGAGGAATCCGAAGTCTTCACCATCATCTGTGGAGAACCTGACATAGTTGTGGTCCTTGCCCAAGGTCCTGCACCTCCCATACTGGATGCCAAGCCTGAGCTCCTGGATACTCAGATCACCAGTGCATAAGGACCAGGACAGATAATGTCACCGGACAGATGACAGAAGACAGGAAGAGACTGATCACATAAGGGCTTGGCCCAATTCCACCACCCACCCTGTGGCATAGCAGTGCCTCCTTCAAGGGCCTGGTTCCCATCACCCCTTTCCAGGGACCCCACCCTAAGTTTCAAAAACTTAGGGCCAAGATGGGCCCAAGACTCCCATCAGTCCTGATTCCCCTGGGTACCAGGTGCCTGCCATCCTCGGCTCAAATCTTTGCAGTCAGTAAAACAGCCTCAGAGCAGAGCAAGGGTTGTTTGCAGACAGTTGTACCTGCTTCTGAAGAGCCCCTCAAACCCCTTGCCAAGGCTGGTGCTGAGCTCAGAATACATACAGCAAGTAAACACAGCAGACAAAATCCTGCCCTCATGGTGCTCATATTCTGCTTGAGTAGAAGACGTACTAGTAACCTAATAAACAAGATAATTTCAGATTCCGATAAGTGCTATAAAGACTGAATGAAATTGTAATGAAGCAGGGGTAGTGGTGGCGATGAAGAGGAATTTCTAAGGAGACAACGTTTGAGCAGAGACCTGGATGATGAGAAGGAGCTGGGCTGGAAGGCATGTGGGCTGGATGTTCCAGGGAGAAGAACAGCCCCTGCAAATGTCCAACATCTAGGGTGTCAGCTGGAGGAGGGCAGTATTGCTATGGTGAAAACTGAAGCAGGGAGGAAAGTGTGTGGGTGTGGTGGGGTGTGTGCAATTTTAGAGCAGAGGAGGTCTCACTGAAAAGGCACCAAGAAGTAAAAACCTAAAAGGGGAAATAGGAAACCTGGTGGCTGGGGGAGGAGCATTTCAGGCAGAGAAGGAAAAGGCTATGCAAAGGTCCTGGGGTGAGGAAGAGCAAGGATTCCAGTGTGGTTTGAGTAGAGTGAATGACGGGGGAGTGAGAGGTGATATTGGAGAGATACATGGGAAACTTCACATGGGGCTTGTGGTTGAGAACACTGGCTCGTACCTCGAGTAAGGTGCAGCAAGCAGATGCCTGTGAGTGAAGGACAGCCTTGATATGATGGGTGCTAAGACTCTCTGGCTGCATATAGGGGGAAGGGAGGAGCAGGGAGAACAAGAAAGAGGCTGCTGCCACAGTCCAGGTGGAAGAGGATGAAGGATGGACCAGGATGAGGGCCTGGGGTGGGTGGTGAGGGATAAAATTCTGGAAATATTTTGGAGATGGAGCTATTGACCCTGCCCAATAGAAGGATGAGCGGGGAGAGGGGGTTGAAGACAGTCACCCAACCCTATTCAGGCTGGGGTTATTGTGGGCAGTGCAGGCCACAGCCAGGCAAGTGTGAAAACCAAGCCAGGTTGATGGATCCAGGAATGCCTGGCCCCTGGGTTGGCTACAGGAGGCCTTTCTGGGGAAGATATAGTTCTGAGAGCGTTGGAGGGATCCATTGGCAGATCTGTCCTCTAGACACTGCTACTGCCATGTATCATGGTGATTAAAAGCCCAGATTATAGCCAGGCTGCCTGGTTTCAAATCTTCACTCCATCATGTGATTGCTGTGTGCCCTTGGGCAAATGGCTTAACTTCTCTGGGCCTGGTAATTGCTGTATGAGCAGTATGTGATGATAATGTCGAATGACGACTATAATGCTAGAAATCATCCCTCTGAGACATCTCTTATATAAGGCGAACATAGAAAAGGGGTCAGGTCTGAGATCTCAGAGAAAACACCCATCACCACCAACATCGAGATGCCTGCCCTAAGTGACCTGGTTTGCAGGCCTCTTACAGGAAAGGCTCCATCACATGCGTGGGGGTAGGGGTCAAAAAGAATTGTGCTGGCTTTCCCATCCCTCTCTTTTTGCCCTTGTTTATGCTTCATTTCTCGTCTTCTATGTCTGTCTCACTCACATTTTTCCTCGTGTCCACCTCTTCTCCCCATCCTCGGTGTCTAACCTCTTTCTCAGCCTTTTCATCAATGCGAGCAGCCTGCCAGTATCTCCTCCCCCGCTCCTTGTTAAGGGGAACACGCATGCGCCTTCAGCGCCCCTCCCTCTCCATCCCCATCCCCCTTCGGCGTCTGGGCCTCGTTCCCTTCTCTCTCTCTCTCTCCCTCTCCCTTTCTCTCTCTCCCTTCCTCTCACCCACCACTTCCCCCGATACTGACACCCTGTTATTCCAGTCCCCTCAGTCTCAGCTTTGGTCTTCAGCCCCATCTGCCCAAGGTAAGATGGATAGAGGGGAGGCCCGCAGAGAAGGGGAGGAGCGAAGCATCCTGCATCCCGAGATAAACAAACCTTGGGAGGGGGCGGCCTGGACTCAGGGGACTGACGTGAGAGAATAATGGGGGCTGGGCCTAGGGGAAGTGATAAGCTCTGGGCCCACGTATCAGGGTCCTCTGATAGGTAACGGGTGTGCTTATGATTGCCCCAAATCCAGAGCTGGGGACGAGGAGCCCTGGGAGCTCCTATGGGCTGGGATCCCAGAGCTTATGGGGTGCCTTCTTTAGCTCACCTCTGCCTCCAGGATTTGCCTGAGGGCCGCCCCCAACTCTGCACTTGCCCCCCGGGGCCCACTGAGGACCATGACTAAGACAGATCCAGCCCCAATGGCCCCACCGCTCCGGGGGGAGGAAGAGGAGGAGGAGGAGGAGGATGAGCCTGTTCCGGAGGCCCCCAGCCCCACCCAAGAGCGCCGGCAGAAGCCTGTTGTGCACCCCTCAGCACCTGCCCCCCTGCCCAAGGACTACGGTAACCAGTCTCCCCACCCTAGAATCTGGCCCGGAGCCTTGGATGGCCAGGGGATTGGGCTGAGCTCTGCTGGTGGTGATGGTGAGAGGTATTTGAAGGTGGTCACAAGGAGTCTTAGCTGCTGAGTCCTTGGATTCCACTCCCCTTTCATTCATTTATTCATTCATTCACCCACTGGAGAATGGAATTGGAATGATTCTAATCTTTGGCTCATGATGTATTATTCATTCATTTAGTCTTTCAACAAATATTTGTTGAAAGCCTGATTTGGACCTGGCTCTGTGCTAGGAGCTGGGAGCACAGGATGGAGTAAGACAGACCCAGCCTTTGCCCTGAACTCATAGGCCTCACTAATGACCATACAAATAAGTATAAAAATATAAATATATAATTATAAGACATGATAAGAATTGTGTTTGCCAGAATGGGATGCTGTAAGAGCTTCAGAAGACATGGTTTCTCTGAGGAGGTAACACTTGAGGGAGATCTAAGGATAAGTTGGGGGTTAACCAGGGAAGAGATGGGGGAAAGGGGCCCCAGGAGCGGTAACCACAGGAGTAAAGGCTCTGAGGTAGGAGGGTGCGGGACTGAGAGGGTGGCCTCTTGGAGAGACTGAAAATAATCATTCACCAATATTTATCCATTGCTACTTTTCTGTGACAAGCCTTTTTCTGGGTGATAAAGATTTTACGGTGAGCAGTCCAGCGTGATCCCTGCTCCCATGAGAGAAGAGACTGAATAATGAACAGATAAATAAATCAGATAAGTTACAATCAGAGCAAGTGCTATGAAAGAAATAAAAGATGAAAATATAATAGATAATAGATAACGGCCAGAGGACAGCAACTTGAAACAGAGAGGTCAGGGTGGGTCTTTCTGATGAGGTGGATTTAGGCTGAGACCCAGAGCATGAGGAGGAATCAACCATAGGAGAGCTAGAGAAAGAGAGTTCCAGGCAGAGAGCAGCAAGTGCAGAGGCCCTAGGGCAGGACTGAGCTTGGGACACAAAGAAGCTCTGTAGCTGCAACTAGGGAATGATCAGAGTTGAGGTGAGATGTTGGCAATGGCTAGATCTGGAAGGACCTTAAAGGCCACAGTGAGGACTTTGGATATATTCTACGTGTAATGGAGAGCATTTGAGGAGATGTTTAAAATAAAGGAGTGGCTGGTCTGATTTATGTTTAAAAGCTCCCTCTGGCTACAGAATAGAGAGGGTGGGGCTCAGTCAGAGGAGGCTCTTAGAAGACATTGACTGTGAGGTTCAGAAACTAGGCACCAGGTTCAGAGAGTAGGCGTTGCCAAGATAGGGCAAGAGGGCTGGTATCTTTGGACATGTCACCCACTAGAGGTGGATCAGAGAGGCAAGAAGTTGACCTCAGTCTGGGTGTCCAGGGCAGTGGGTCCACCCTGGGAAACTGGAAAACCTTCGAAAATGCAGCTGGATATGGCAGAGGCCTTTGGCCTGGTGGGAAGTCGAAGGGTCTGGGCTGCCCCACCCCCCTCCTCCAGGAATGCTGCTAGTAGAACAAGCAGGATTGGGTACAGAAGGTGAAGAAAGCTGGAAATTTGGTCCAGGGCAGAGAGAGTGCTAAGGTGGACTCTAAGAGGAACTCACGTATTTGTTTATTAACTTGCACATTAATTCAGCAGAGATTGACTGAACACCTACTGCATGCCAGGTTTTGTGCTGGGTCTTGGGGATAACAGAGGGACCAAGGCAGAATGGGAGCATAGTACTTTTATCCTAGTGAGGGAGACAAGTGAGAAAATAAGAAAAAGAAGAAAAAAAAAGAGGGAAGAAGAGAGGAAAAGAGGGAAGGAAAAAGGAAGGGAGGGAAGTATAAACAAGTTATGTTAAGTAGCGATATGTGCTGTGATTAAAGAAATAAAAAAGGGTAGCAGATGGAGAAGGGCAGAGGTACCGATTTAGATAGGGTGGTCGGGGAGGCCTCTCTGAAGAGGTGATGTTTGAGCAAAGACCTGCAAAGTCTTGAGAAGATGTGAGGGAAGATTGTCCCAGGCGAGAAAAACAGCAAGTGCAAGGCCCCTAAGACAGGAATTTGCCTGATGTGTTGGAGAGAAGGAGGCCAGTGTGGCTGGAGGGGAATGAGTGGGAAGGTAAGGGTAGAGAATAGACAAGGCCAGTTCGTATAGGACCTGTGGGTGGTGGGGAGGACTGTGGTCTATATTCGAAGTGGGATGGGAATCAGGGCAGGGTTCTGAGCCAAAGGGGCTATTTTGTGATGGGTTTTTAAAGAAGCACACAGGCTGATTCCTGGAGACATCTATGGGGGCACTTCCCTGGGCTCTGTAACATCTGGTCATTCATTTACTCATTCATTCAATGTGCACTGAGTTCCTGCCATGTGCCAGGCTCTGTGCTGGGTGCTGATGTTACTACAGAGAGCAGTGCTCCTCAGAGTCTAATGGGGGGAGATGGAAGTCCCTCTGGGCACCACCTTGGCTGGTCACAGGATGAATCCTAACCATGCATACGTTTTATGTGGATGATACAGCATTTGAAAAATTGGGGAGATTTTTTTATAAACCAGGATTTGTGGTTTTTAATTAATTTTTTTTTTTTTACTCTGGAGATTTGGCCAAAGTATGCCAATACTCGTCCAGGGCAACAGTGAGTTAGAGCAGTAGCAGCCTCCTTGGGAAGGCAGACTCGAGGGTGCTACACTCCTTACCACACAGTTGTTCCAAGGTGTGGTATGGGAATTGTCTGTGGGAATTGTCCAGTCTTCCAATTTTTCAAGACGTACTGGGCATCCAGATTTTTATGTGAAACCTTCTGACTTTGAAACCTCATGCTGACCACATGGAATACGCCTATGGCCTATGCGCCACCAGTTTGAGACCCTGCATTTGGAAGAGTTTTAAAAGACAAAAACCTGGAGGTCCCCTACGTTAGGATGGAAGGAGAGGGTCAGCTTGCCTGGGGTGACCTTGGCCCTCTCGCTTCCTCAGCCTTCACCTTCTTTGATCCCAATGACCCGGCGTGCCAGGAGATTCTGTTTGACCCACAGACCACTGTCCCTGAGCTGTTCGCCATTGTGCGCCAGTGGGTGCCCCAAGTCCAGCACAAAATTGATGTCATCGGCAATGAGGTAAAAAATACTGGGAAGCCAGGGAAGGAGAGGATGGGTTCCCTCGCATGTTTGGGTAAGCCCCCCTTTTCCTCTGGTACTCCCAGATTCTGCGTCGAGGCTGCCATGTGAATGATCGTGATGGGCTGACCGACATGACATTGCTCCATTATGCGTGCAAGGCTGGGGCCCACGGAGTCGGTAAGAGTCTGGACCCCCAAACCATGTGCCCCAAAACCTAGGCCCCCAGACTCAACACCCTCAAAATCACCCAGAACCTTGGTCCCCAGTTCCCCATCCTGAACCTGCAGACTGATATCCCAAAGTGCAGTCCTGAGTCCCAGGGCTCTGGAGGAGGGCATGCAAGCTGACCTGGGCTGTCACACAGGGGACCCCGCAGCGGCAGTGCGCCTGTCACAGCAGCTGCTGGCGCTGGGCGCTGATGTGACCCTGCGCAGCCGCTGGACCAACATGAACGCGCTGCACTACGCAGCCTATTTTGATGTGCCCGACCTTGTGCGTGTGCTGCTGAAGGGCACACGGCCTCGAGGTGAGGGGGGAGTCTTGGCTAGGGAGGTGGGGCAGGACCCAGTGAGGGAGGAAGCCTGGAAGTAGAAGGAGGGTGCCCAGGGTTTTGGAGGAGGGGACGTGAAGTGAAGGAGGGATGCCAAGTGATAGGGCCAAACACGCCTGGCCGGGCTGGGAGAGGGGACCAGACTGAGGAGATCCTGGGAATCTGGAGGTAGGAGGTGTGGGAGATGGGGCTCAGTGGTCTATGACCTGTTCAGGAGGGGAGTGGCTGAGAAGGGAGGGCGAGGGTTCTGCGGGAGCACTGGGGCTTGCGGGTTACGAGATGGACTTCTGCAAGCTGGAAGGTAGAGGGGTGTCCCGGGTGCTAAGGGTGCTCACCTGGATCTCTCCTCTTGCCTACCTCCCAGTGGTGAACTCTACATGCAGTGACTTCAACCACGGCTCAGCCCTGCACATTGCTGCCTCCAACCTGTGCCTGGGTGCAGCCAAATGTTTGCTGGAGCACGGTGCCAACCCAGCGCTTCGGGTATTGCCACGCCAGCACAGCACTGTCATCTTCCTTCTCCTTCCTACCGCCCCCCCCCATTCCTTTCTAGGCCAACAGGCCTCTGCAGAGGATGAGGGGGGTCCTGATTGCTTGCATCTCTAGCAGCTCTTAAAATATGAAAATCATCCGTACATTTCAACAAATGTAATAATGGCCGACATTTACTTAGTATTCATGATACGACAGGTGAACTGCATCATAAACACTAGTGTACAATAGGGAAACTGAGGCAAAGAGTGTGCATGATTTGTGCAGGGTTATCCAGGGTTATCCAGGGTTATCTTCTTTCAGTCCTGACTGATTGTGTGGCTGTATATAGATGGCATTTCGAGATCATGAAGAAAGTCAGATTGATGAGAGGGCTGTGCCTCGCATAAGCCCACAATATGATCTCTGACCCCAACCCATCCATTTCCAAATCCTGTTGCCAACACCAATTACTCTGCAGCATCCCAGGCACAGATATCTTGGGGTGACACCTGTGCCCCTGAGGCCCTGCCTCTCTTCCTTCCCTATTGGCTCAGTTGCACCCCTGGCCCATTATTTTTAATGTTCGTGTCTCACATGTTCCCATTCCTGGCCTGGGGTCTCTGGGCATGACCTTCCTGAAGGCATGACCGATAGCACTTAAGTGTAACCTTCATTCCCGGTTGGCCCCAACGGTAGTCCTACCCCCATTACTTGACATCCCCAGCGTTAGATCTCAGGAGTGGACTTCCCTGGGGACGTGGTTTGTACTTTAATGTCCCAACGCTTTTTATTCCCATGTTGGCCCAAAGTGTGACCTAGTCCCACCTCTGCTTCACCTAGACCTGGGGGCTTGGGGCATGGGCTCGGTTGGGGTACAGCCGGTGCTGCTGAGTCCTCACCCTCTCTCTTCCCATTGATCTCCAGAACCGAAAGGGACAGGTGCCAGCGGAGGTGGTCCCAGATCCCATGGACATGTCCTTGGACAAGGCGGAGGCGGCGCTGGTGGCCAAGGAGCTACGAACGCTGCTGGAGGAAGCTGTGCCACTCTCCTGTGCCCTCCCCAAGGTCACGCTACCCAACTATGACAACGTCCCGGGCAATCTCATGCTCAGCGCACTGGGCCTGCGCCTGGGAGATCGTGTGCTGCTGGATGGCCAGAAGGTCAGGGTGTTCTTCAGACTTTGTACTGGACAGGGCAGCTCTATAACAGTCCTATAAGGTGGGCGTGATTTCTGTTCCTATTTTGCAGATGAGGACATTGAGGCACAGTGAAGTTAAGTTGTATAGCTAGTTAATGGTGATGTTTGAGCTGAGATTTGAGCCTGGGGCTCCCTGTGCCAGTGATCTATCATGGCCTCCCAAGGCGCCCCCAAGCCATGTCCTCTCTTATTTCCTCAGACAGGCACACTGCGGTTCTGTGGGACCACGGAGTTCGCCAGTGGCCAATGGGTTGGCGTGGAGCTGGATGAACCTGAGGGCAAGAATGATGGCAGTGTTGGGGGTGTCCGGTATTTCATCTGCCCTCCCAAGCAGGGTCAGTCCTACTTGGGGCCCAAAAGGAGTGCTGGTGGGGTCCACTTAGTAGTTCTGATGTTGCTGTCTGGGTAATGGGGGCTGGGGGATGATGGTAGGGCAGAGGGCATAGGGCAGAGACTTGGACAACTCACAGCCCAGGCTTTGTCCCCCCAGGTCTCTTTGCATCTGTGTCCAAGATCTCTAAGGCAGTAGATGCACCTCCTTCATCTGTCACCTCCACACCTCGGACTCCCCGGATGGATTTTTCCCGTGTCACTGGCAAGGGCCGCAGGGAACACAAAGGTCAGAGGGGGAGCCTAGGGGCGAGGAGAGCCAGTCTTGGGGATATTCTGTAGGTAGGCCAGCTTCTGTGACTCCTCAGGCCCAAACTCCCTAATTTTAGAGGATGATCTCTGAGCTCCTGACTTCTGTGATTCAATTTCTCCTTTGACTTAGTACTGGCCCCATCTAGTTCTTGGGAGGACCTGTGGGTTCCCTGCCTTCTATGACTTAGTTTACCTTCAGGCCCAAAAGCTTTCCCCCAGTTTTAGGGAAGAATATTTGGGGTTCCTGGCTTTAGTGACTTGAGTTAGCCTCAGACTCAACTCCCGCCTGCATTTTAAAAGGACAAGTTCTGGGTTCCTGACTTCTGTGACTCAGTTTTTCCTTTGGCCCAAATATCCTCAGCTTTTGAGAAAGGATTTTTGGGTTCTCCTGGTTCTTGACTCAGTTTGTCCTCAGGCCTAAAGCCTCCCCCTGCAAGTTCTCTAGCAGCTGGGATTGTTTCCTTCCAAGCTCAGAACCCTGCAGTTCTGGGAAAGACTATGAGATTCTTCTGATTGGAGCCAGGAGTTTCTGCCTGGGGGCTTTCTGGTGGCATGGGGTTCCCAGGGCTGGTGTCTGGGAGCCCCATTCCCACTCCCATACCCTCCATTCTCAGGCAAGAAGAAACCCCCGTCATCCCCATCTCTGGGTAGCCTGCAGCAGCGTGAGGGAGCCAAGGCTGAGGTTGGAGACCAAGTCCTTGTAGCAGGCCAGAAGCAAGGGGTTGTGCGCTTCTATGGGAAGACAGACTTTGCCCCAGGTGAGGATGGGGATGTGGGCTGTGGGCCAGGCAGGGCCTCGAGGCATCCTGACACACTTCTGCTTCAGGTTACTGGTATGGCATTGAGCTAGACCAGCCCACGGGCAAGCATGATGGCTCTGTCTTCGGTGTCCGGTACTTCACCTGCCCCTCAAGACATGGAGTCTTTGCACCAGCATCGCGAATTCAGAAGTGAGCCCAAACTCTGACCTTAACCCAAGGCACCATCCAAACACTGATGCCCTCTCAGATGTCTCCTCCTCTTGGATCAGTAGGACAGTGTGGATACCTACCCCCACACCCGAACTCTTTTTGTGTGGGCCCCCTGTCCCCAGCTCCAGGTCAGGCCTTGACTTCTATGTCTCTGACTCCTCCCACTCCTTGTGTCTCCCCAGGATTGGTGGATCCACTGACCCCCCTGGGGACAATGTTGGAGCCAAAAAAGTACATCAAGTGACAAGTGAGTTGGGGGCTACAGTGTGGGGAGGAGTGTGGGTTTGAGGATAGGAGGAAGGGTCATGCTATAGACTACTGACAGAATCTCTAGCATCTAACTGGGGACACAGGGTCCAGGAAAATGATGAAATAGGATCCCAAAGAGGACAGGTGCTGTGGGATATGGGGATGTTAACGGCAAGGCTTTGGGTAGGCACTGGGGACATGGGTAGCTATTGGGAGACACAAAATATTATTGAAAAAAGAGGTCCAGACAGGTATTGAGAACGTAGGGTCCAGGAGTCTGGGTGAGTATTGAGGGCACAAGTGGGTCTATGATCCCCTCACCCGAGACCCTGCCCTTCCCTTCAGTGACGCAACCCAAACGCACCTTCACGACAGTCCGGACCCCGAAGGACATCGCATCAGAGAACTCAATCTCCAGGTTTGTAGCCAACCTCTGCCCACTCTCCTCTGGGATATTGAGGAAGAGGTTTCCACAGGCCATTGGACACAGGGATCTGGAGTTCTGGTTGGGGCTGGAAATAGAGGTTAGGAAAACTTGTGACTAGTTTGCTTACCCAGAAACAGTCTCTAAGGAGTGAGGCCCTGCACTGAATTCTGGAGACTTCAACTTTAAAGGGGCAGGTCAAGGAGGCAGAATACCCTCCACAGGAGCCTGAGAAGGCACAGCCAGAGAGGTAGAAGCAGAATCCAGCAAGACCACCTGGGGAGAGCTGAGGGAGATAGACCCGGATGTTCCCACCCCTGCATTAGGGGTTGACACAGTTCTCCTTTCCAGATTGCTCTTCTGCTGCTGGTTTCCCTGGATGCTGAGGGCGGAGATGCAGTCTTAGAGGCCCTGGACACCCGTCAGAGAAGACAGCCCCCTCTAGCAACTCCTGACGCAAGAAGCCCCCAAGTCACCCTGAAATAGATATCCCTAGTAACACATCCAGAATAGAGACCCCCATTAGCCAGCCCTTAATCACTGAGCCTGGCCCAATATGATTCCCATGAGAACCCCCCCAAATACAGACCCCATGGGCCCCAGAGATTCCCAGAGTGTAGCACCTTCAGGTTAGTCCCTATTCTCAACCCCTCAGAGCAGAGCCCCATTAACAGATTTCCCCATCACCCTAAATGAAGGTGACCTTCTCCACATCAGTGGATCATAACCCTCCCTCATTAAAAAAAGACCCCCTCCCATCAGGTCCCCTTGAAATAAACACAGGTCACACCTCCAGAGCAACAGAGTTACAAACCTTTATGTCACTATCCC
Organism: Pteropus medius; assembly: GCF_902729225.1. Taxonomy (NCBI): domain Eukaryota; kingdom Metazoa; phylum Chordata; class Mammalia; order Chiroptera; family Pteropodidae; genus Pteropus; species Pteropus medius. The sequence goes on from NW_024352839.1 coordinate 548,057, forward strand.
ACATTTAACGACAATTTCCTCAAGATGTTGTGATCCCCCATGGTCACCCAAAAATCTTAATACTGCAATCAGAGACCCCCCTCCATTAACAAAGACCTCCTGTTGAGGGGTAACCTAAGAAGAGACTCACATTAACCAGCCCACCGTCACCTCCAATTTACGGACACCAAAACAGTCCTGGAAATGCTAATTACAGGACCCCCAAGTCTTCCTACCCTCTGCACCCTCAAGAAACCCCCAGTGCCTTGTATGAAGCCCATCCTACATGGCCCACAGCCCATGTGCTGGCCAGGTTCCCAGAAAATTCTCTATTTTTTAAGTAATAACTTCCCCCTTTGGGGAACCCCAAAATATGGAGCCCCTTTCTGAGACTGGGTAATCCCAAATCCCAGGGTACATGTCCCAAACTTCCCTGAGACCCCAAATCCTATAGCCCCTAGAAGACCCCAAAGCCCTAATTCCCAGGGCCCCCAAGCCATGGAATTCTCAATTCCCCAGGGAATCCCAAATTTAAAATTCCAATCCCAAGCCCCCAGGAAACCTGAGTGACAGAGGTCCTTGTTCCTGGGATGGAGGAGACTGCAGTTAGGACATGCATCCCGGGCTCCTACAGCATCTCCAGCCCTAGGAGACCCTAAACAGGAAGGCCCATCCCTGGAAACCGGAGGACCTCAATGCCCTGAGTCACGGATCTTGAGACACCCAAATTCCAAGAGCCCAGCCCCAAGGGAACCCCAAATCCTAAAGCCTCTATCTCTAATACACATAGGACCCCAAGGCCTTGAGGGGGATCCCAAATCCTGGAGGCCCCGTTTTAATCTACGTTCTGGTCACAGGTCCAAAACACCAAATCTGAGTCACTAGCCCCAAAGGACTTCACATCACTCTGGCCAGACCAACGGCCTGAGGGAGACCTTGAAGGCCCCGGAAGTCCAGGGCAGACCTGGGGCCCGGACTACCAAGGACAGCTCACGACTGCCCCTTCACTGCATGTCCCTGAACTCAGCATGATCCCTGCGCCCTTCAATAAAGACGTTTCTATGGCTTCTCTGTGTCGGGCCGGTGTTTGAGGAGTTATGTCCCTGCCTCCATACTCTTGCTGGGGGAGGATGGGAGAGGAAGTACTTTCCTCAGTCTCGCCTCCCGGCAGCATGAGTATCAGATCGTCTAGCCTGCGGGAAATCCAACAGTCTGGTCTCCTTCCCGCAGTTGCCACGGCTGCCCCTTCCCATCTGGGCCCCCGCTCTGCAGCGTGAACAGGTTTCGTTCTGGAGCTCTGATTGGTCGGTGCTAGAAGATGACAGGTCTTCGAAGGGTTCCCAGTGGCTCAGAGGCCGGGAGGCACAGCCTATCACTGAATGAGGGTGAAGGGGTGGGGCAGTACTGGATGAGAGCGCTGATTGGGTGGAAGGCGGACCCTTAAGGCCTTTGAGAGTTCCCATTTGTCTGAGGACTCCTGCGTCAGGAACGTGGGGGCGGAAGTAGCTGGGAAAGGAATAGGGTGTTGAATTTGGATATTGGAGGGGTCACTGGTGGACGGTCAGTTTTGTGAGTGGCGGAGGGTGGAAATAGAGGTCCGAGAGAGCCGAGGGTGGGGACCGGGGGAAGCTCAGATAGGAGTTCGAGGAAGCTCAGAGTGTGGAGTCCTAGAAGATCCAGAGTGTGGGCGTCTAAGGGATTCAAGAAGGAAAGAAGGTTTGAGAGGAGTCAGGTCAGGGCTCTAGGTCCAAGGGTGCTGCAGCGAAGGGGCGCTCTGGAAGAGAAGTCTGAGGGGGTCCAGGGTGGGGGGATTCAAGGAGTCACAGTGGATGCGTTAGAGGAGACTCAGGGGGCACAAGAGTGTTAGGAATGGGGCATTTGAAAGGGCTTGAGGCGGAAGGAGGGTCCATAAGGACCCTGAATGTTGTTAGGGAACGAGGCTTATGGTAGCAGATCTGAAGTTGTTAGGATAGGGTCTCAAACTAAGGTGTTTAAAGGGGTCCTGAGATGCAGTCCTGGAGGCTTGTGTGGAGCTCTTGAGAAAGGCTCTCAGTGGAGTCAGAGGATGTTCTCTGTGAAAGGTTTGAGAAAACAAATATATATAGTTTGATAGGCCCTTGGCGGATGGATTTTGGGTGAGTACTCTGGGTGCTCATCGGGTGGCTTTTGAGATGCCGAGGACTCAGATTTTAGAAACTAAAGTAGTTCGGTTAGAGGACTGAGGTGACGATCTGGCCCATGACAGAGCAGAAAGCAGGATTATAGCCCGAGTGTGGGAGGCTTGGTGACTTCAGCGTGTCCTCCCCTTCCCACAGGACTGGGTGCGTGGACTTGGTGTCGATGGAGGATCAGGACTCCAGGGTCCCAGCCCTGGAAACATTCAGGGTGGAGCAGGTTGTTAGGACTGGGGTACAGAGGGTGAAGGTGGGGACCAGAGGGTGGGAGATAGAGTGGGGATAAGTAGGCTGACTCCTGGGTTTGTGAGCTAGGACTGTTCCCTCCAAAATCATTCTTACCCTCAAGGCCCAGTCCTTCCCTCACCCAACTTCCAGTCCCTAAAATGGGCATTGGTCCCTTGACTTCAAGCCTTGATCTGTCAGAGGACATCCTGAGGGAGGGCTGCTCAGCAATGCTAGGGCCCCTGTGCAGGTCAAAGGGCCCCACCTTCAGGGGGATCTCTCTATCCTAGGCACCACCTGTAATCTACTATGTCCCCGACTTCATCTCCAAGGAAGAAGAGGAGTATTTACTGCGACAGGTGATCCCATTGCCCTTCTGGTCTATTTTTCCCCTCTTTCCAGATTATTCTCCAGCCCCTAGGTCCTGTGTGAGAGCCCCCATGTCTCTAGTGAAGATCCTGGCAGGAAGGAGAGTGCCATAGAGCACCCATCCCTCATTTTCCTTATTCCTCTCTCTAGACTCGCTGGGCCTGTCAGAAAGAGCTTTTTCCAGGAGGCTAAGGAGAAACAAAATTGATTCTTAGAAAAGAAGTTGTTATGGAGCTCAGACTCTCTGTGCTGAGATAGGCCAGTCCAGATTCCAAAACAAGGATGTTATTGAGATCGGATTCCTTGTGCTAGAACAGCCCACTGCAAGCCTATAGCCTCAGTAACAAGGAAGTTACAGAGCCTATACTCTGTGCTAAAATAGCCCATTTCAGGCTCTTAATGTTTAGGGAATGAAGAATTTGCAGTGTTCAGATTTCTGCACTGAGATAGCCCAGGCCTCAGAATGTTAGAGCAAACTCTTCCCTTTGCTGAGATAGCTCAGCATAGACTCAGAGTCTCGAGGACAGTGTTTTCCAAGCACAGATCACCTGTGCTGAGATAACCCTATATGTATTTTCTACTTTTAATGGTTTGAGGAAAGAAGAATTTCATAGTCCTTGCACTGGGATAAACCTTTGCAGAGTCTTAGTTATAGAGCACATCTTTCCTGTGCTATTCCAACTGATTCTGTCTAGTTTTGAGTTCCAGGAAAAAGTTAGCCACAGAACACAGACTCTTGCACTGAGATAGCCAATTCCAGCCCCATAACCATAAAGAGAATGAGGAGATTATTGAGTAGAGTATAGACTTCTTGGACTTCTTAGAAATTGCTCATTCTAGATCCTTGGGACCTTGGCAGTGGAGCATTTTCAAAGTATTCTCTTTGCTATGCTGAGATTAGCCCAGCTTAGCAAATTCCCTCCCCAAAATTGATAAGAACGAGGAGGTTCTAGAACTCAAACTGTTTTGAGATAGCCCAGGGATCAGGAAATTACATGGTACAGACTGATTTTCTGGGCAAAAAAAGCCCAATCCAGGCCGGACCTCTGAGTAAATTCAGACCACAATTGTGTAGTCCTGACTCCTTTCCTCAATCTCAGGAGACATGGGTGGGCTTTGGGGCCAGCAGCCTCCACAGGGGAAAGGGCAAACAGCAAAATCCTGGGAACTCTATCCCAGAGAACAATCCCACAGACACTGAGATGACCCATTTCCACCCCAGATAAAGACTCCTATGTTGGCTTGGGTGGGAAAATCAGAGAGAGTGGTCCTGAAAAAGGAGTGACTCCTTCCCCACCTCCCAGGTCTTCAATGCCCCAAAGCCCAAGTGGACCCAGCTCTCCGGAAGGAAGTTACAAAACTGGGGTGAGTATTCCTGCCTGGGAGCATGGGTGATTTGGGGATGTGTCCTGGAGCAGGTGGTTTACGTTGGTTTGTCTCAAGATATTGGGGGGTCCTTGAGGGTTCAAGGGGTCCCTGGGGCCAGAAGGATTCTGAGGGGTCAGTGGAGGTCCTCAGAGGTTAGAGATTTCCTTACAAGCTGTGGGTCTCAAGGGATCCAGGGGTTTGGAAGCATCAGGAAGGGTTGGGTGGCAATCTCCAAAGAGTCAGGGGTCTCTGAGGAGGTCAGTATGCCACCACTCCCTGGAATATCCCTAATGGGGGCTTCAGGTGCCAGGGCTCCTTGGTTGGGTGCCCTCAGGACCCCATTGCCTCCCCCAGGTGGGCTCCCCCATCCCCGGGGCATGGTTCCTGAGCGGCTGCCCCTGTGGCTCCAGCGCTACGTGGACAAAGTGTCTGACCTCAGTCTTTTTGGGGGTCTCCCAGCCAACCACGTCCTTGTGAACCAGTATCTGCCTGGGGAGGGCATCATGGTAACCACACACCCTCACCCTGACCCCCAGACCTCTTATCTACCATGGGGGCAGGGCATCATGTTAACTCACCTCCACTCTCATTAAGCAGCCACATGCCCCAACTAGGCATTCACCTCCCTGTCCCCAGCTGGGGAGCCCCCATTGAACCCCAGAGGGTGGGGGGTGTGGACTCCTGCCCTTTCCAGCCCTGGTGCCCACTCCCCAGCCCCACGAGGATGGGCCACTCTACTACCCGACCGTCAGCACCATCAGCCTGGGCTCCCACACCATTCTGGACCTCTACGAGCCGCGGCAGCCAAAGGATGATGACCCTACAGAGCAGGTGGGCCCTGGGACACTCCCCAAGCCACTCGTGGGCACTCTGCCATCCCTCATCTTCCAAGAGGCCCCAATCCCACCTGCCTACTCTCCCAGACACCCAACCCATCTGCTTGCAGGATGCCCTAGAAATCTCGATATCCACAGACACCCCAACACCCCCAACTACTGATCCCCTGGCCCCACACATTCAGAGTGCTCCACTAGCCCAAGGTCCACATTCCCTATGCAGGGCTCCCCAAAACTCCAAAAACACCGATATCCGTAGATAGCCCAATATCATTCCCTCGTGGGTATCCCTGACATCTTTTCAGATATTCTCTCTCTTGCCCACTGCACAAGGAACCCCAACACTGACCTCTCTGCCACTCCAATAATGTGATCTGCCATTTAGGTCACACCCAGATTCTCCTTGGCACCTCAACCCATGACTTTCTGCTCAAGGACCCTCATAGCCTGACTGTCCTCTTCTCAGAGGGTTGCTCATGACTGCAGCTTCCCTGACTTTTCTGAATGCTTGGATAATTCCCCAATGTTCACAGAAACCCCTAGACACCCTGACTTCCTTTTTAGTACTGTATGTTCTGGATACCCCAGACACCCCCATCTTCTTGCCATCTTCACAGATATCCTGGATGTCTGCAGATTAACCCCCAGACCATACCCGATCATCTCTGCCTCACTCTGTCCCCCATTCCCCCAATTCCTGGCTTCTGTTAAGCCCTCAACCCAGTTCCACTCAGCCCTGGGACCGCTGATCCCTCTGTCCCATCCCCAGCCCTTTGGAGATCGCATCTGCAGTTCCCTTAGACGCTCCCAGCTGCAGCCTAGTTCCTGCCTCTCCAGAGG